>NC_136477.1:76708893-76878807 GCF_902686455.1 Sciurus vulgaris
AATTTAAGAAATAGTATAAAACACCATGCTTAAGTTTTTTTATGTATGCAATATGCATGTGATATTTCACATGTATACACATTTAGAAAGAAAATATGTAGAACTTATGAGAAAGTATCAGCAGAAGCACATGAAACACTTACATATCCTATGTGTAGATGATAAAACACATCATTACAAGGAAGACAATTTTCTCCTAAATTTACCTACAATATACCCAGTAAAACTGCTATGTGCCTATATGAATACATCACAATAAATTCTACTTTTATGTGTATCTATAAAGCAGTAATATATAAAAATATAAATTAATGAAAGAGAGAAGGTAGGAGGAGAGGAAAAGAGAAACTACTGGATAATAAAGTGGAGAAAATTATATTCCATGCTCATATGATTATGTAAAAATGAACCCCAATATTATGTATAACTGTAGTGCAAAAATAAAAAAAGATCAACATGCTTTACTTTTAATGAAATAAGATACCATGAACTTCTAAAATTCATCCACAAAATTATATATTATTTTAGTTAGGAAATTTTTTAATTATAAGACCAAAAGTACTTCTCATTAACTGATATTCATGTATATTGTGAAACTACACTACTACAATAATCAACAAGGAATCATAATATAATCTAAATCCATATATGAATACATATATATGTAAAAATCATATACTTAATTGCAATAAGAAAAATCAGACCATAACAAGACACTCTTAGCAAATAAGCTAGACCCTGCCTTGAAATAAAATTAAAAATTACTAGAGATATATCTCAGTAGTAAAGGATCCCAAGGATCAACTTCCAGCACCACACACACACAAATAAAGAAAAAGAAAAAAAGAATAGAAAGGAAAGGAAAAAGAAAGTAAAAATGAAAATTGGCTAGCTCAGAAGGAAACGTTGTCCCTACAGACCACAGCTGCTCTCGTGCAGGAAAATGGCATGCAGAGATTTGATTATAATAATGCCCCCCCCTGTCAATCACCAACATCTGGGAAGATGCTGGGTCACAGGCACACACCTGTGAGACAGTATTTGAGAATATCTTGCAAGGCATTGAGGGTTCTCTGCCACTGACATGTTCTCCACCTGGATGGCCAGTAAGATGGAGGGTGCACTGCCCCACAGGAGGGCTCATACCTGCAGTCTCCAGAGACTGTGGAGAGTCCCAGTTTGCCAGGCCTGGTTTCTGCTACAACCAGTCCCACGGTTCCAACAGCCTCCATCCCCAGGTTCATGATGCCACTGCCCACTCACCATTTCTGGGTGTTCAGGAGCCAGTCCTTCTCCCTAGGGTTCTTCAGTCCCTGCACAGCAGAGCAACCTGGGGCTCCAATGTAGGAGAGTGAAGCCTAGATTCAAATGGCCAATACAACGGACTCAGGAGAAAAGGAGAAGGCAGTGGAAGCCCACCCCCAATTCCCTGTCAGCACACAGGATTGGACAGTTCTAGCTGCTCCTGATTGGACAGGGCTTCAGACCATGCCTTTGGGGTATGAGACCAGGGAGCCTTCCCTGTGAGTGACAGTGAATAATAGCCAATGCACATGAATAAGAACAGAATGGTACGTCCTTTTTTGCAGCTTTTTTCTCTCTTTTGAGGTCTGGGAATTGCACCGCAGAGCCTCAGGCTGCTGCTACTTTAAGACAATATTTTCTTCCAGAAGTTGGATTTAGTCCAACCAGCAGAACATTTGCATTAACCTGTTGCACTTTGCCATTTTAGTTTATGGATTATATACACCAGTATATTATTCATGAATAAAAATAATATGACTAATAATGTAAAATGTTATTTAACTATTCTGCTCTCTGTCCTTGTTAGGAGACAGACTAAATTTTGAATAGAACAACCCCTTAAGGCAACAATATCAAATGAAAACAACACCTAAGGTGCACGGGTAATTTAAATATTTCTAATACTCATATTGATAGCATAAAAAGAAAGAGTTGGAATTGACATTAAAAACATAATGCAGCCTTTTGAGTATATTACCTTCAAGTGCTTTATAAAATACTACCAATGAAGAACATGTGCTTTTGTAACTACACCCTAAAGTTTGACTCTCTCCAGCATACTTTATTTTATCATAGCTACATGCCAGGTTTGAGGGATATGGGTCCCCTGATGTCAGGGACTTAAAGGGCCTGGTCTATCACTCTACATCCTAGTCTTGAGGGATAGTGTTCCCTATAATATTTCTCCTCAGGCCCAAAATTAGAAGAAACAATACCCTGAGTGGGAGCAGGAAGTTCCAACCAGGAAGTGTCCAAAAGTAGATCATTCTTTCTCACTTCATACTGGCCACAGGTTTTTCACATTGCAGAAATCATACAGGAGAAAAATAAAGATGCCTAGGGGTTAGGGACACATAGCCTGAAATCTTTCACAGCCTTGACTGTTGTTTAAATTCATGAAATGCAAACTTATTAGGCAATTTGAGGTTACACCTATTGACCAAATGTATTTTAACTTCTGTGAATGTATTGCAATACCCCCAAAATGGAGACCCTAACTCTGTCCCATGGATTGATGGCAACCCCAATCAACCACAGGAGGCGTCAATTGATGCAAGCCACAAGAGGCTTTTATTCCAGCATGCTGGGACCCAACTCGTGACTCCCACAGGAGTTGAGGTGTTGAGTCCCTAGCAGAAAATCTTACAAGTTTATAAAGGCAGAAACCATACATTGGGAGGGGTCACACATGGAAGGGAAAAGGGGAACAAAGCTGCCGGGAAATTTCAAAGGGAATCTGGGTTTGCTGATAACATACAACATGTTTCACAATGTTTTACAACAGGGTGTAGATTCTGGTCAACAGTTTCTGCTAATCTTATATCCTATATATCTTAACTGTCTGAGTACTACCTTGCTCAAATTGCTCTTTTACTCTCTGTTTGGGGCTGTTTCCTGGAACAGCTCTAAAGGCATTGTTCCCATCACTGGGATGGAGATCTTAGGGAGTTGAGATAAAACAGACAGCTTAAAAAAAGTCCATTCTTTCAGTATTTCCACAATTACTAAGTAGGTGCACTGGGACTCAGAATAAGCTGTATCTGATTCCAAAGCTGACATAGCCCCACCAGATCACAAAACTCTTGCAATATTTCTTATTCTCATCAGACTTGAAAGGTGACAAAAATGTAAAAAAGCAGGATATGTAATATATGTATATAAAATCCACTCCTGTGTATTACATAGCACAACACAAAGGGAACATTCTCCTATAACTGTATTATCTTGGGGCTCCCATTCCAGAATCCGGGGAATCCTGATTCAGTTTACCTCAAGGGCAAACACTAATACAGCCATTTACCAGTGAGGAGTTCTGCTCCCTCTAATGTTGAAGTTTGAACACTAGAGAAGCATACCAAGGCAAGCATATTAAGCAGGTTTTATTTAAAAGTGGTAGTAATACAGACTTCTCCCAGGAGGGAGAAAGGGGCCATGGCTGATGTTCTAAATTCCCAAGAAGTGAGCGCACCCTGCAACTTTTATAGGTTAAGGTGTCTTTTTTCTCCAGTTCTCTCCCCCATTATCTCTCTTTCCTGCCTATGTGACTAGGCCTGGTTTTGCAGGTAAGATGTAAAAAGTGAGAAGCGGATGGGACAGGAGGAGAGCCAAAGTAATTCAGCCAGGCAAGGGCCCGGGGAGCATTAATTAGCAACTCTTTGCTTGCAAGGGCAGGTAAATTTGGTAATCAATGAGCTCCAGAGATCCTTAACATTCCATTATCCTAGGGGCAGTCTCCAATTTCCAGAGGAGGATGGCTTTCATGGCCTCCATTTCCTTGATTTGACCCCATTCCCTATTTCTAAACTAACTGCCTGTCCCTAATTCTGGCTTCAACACCAGTTAACTTGTATCTCAACACTTCTTTACATATAAAAATATAGGTTGATGTTAAAGATGTGGGAAGTTAAATCAGTGTTTATTAATTATGAAACAGGCTGGTTTAGAGGAATGTAAAGGACCACCAAGCCCTGTTTTCAAAACAAAGAGAGGCATGTACTATAGAGTCATGCAGCAGAAAATTTTTTTGAGGTCTTAGAGCAAAACGAGGTCAAGGAGGGACATACAATTATTGGAAGTTCTATAAAATATCAAAGAAATGGTATCTGGATTTTATTTAAAACAAGAGTTGGTTTATTGTGTCTGGGCATATGGATGGCATGAGTGTCCCTGATGAAAAGATTATAAGATTTTGATAAAAAAGTGGTGATATGTCATAAAATGATTAAGCACTATCTGCACAGTAACTTCAAGGTGTTTTGACAGTTCTGGGATCAACTTATATCAATTCTTCCATGAAAACTTGATCCAAATGAGTCCTCTAAAAGCATCAAAGTGTAGAGATGAGAGAACACAGGCTTCTAGTTAGCAAATGGCTTCTCAGCATCATATGTCAGACTGACAACTGCCCAGGACAGAGCTGTATGAAATTCCTTCTAAGATACTCAAAGTTAGTATGCTCCTGATATAGGGGATATTGGTCTACAGAAATAATATTTCTTCTACATTTTAAAGAAAGAGCCTTGCAAAAATATCCTAGGAGGTCCATTGTAATTGAGACACTATTGTTTGCCCTTTTTTCATGTTAAGGAAAGTCTTCAGTAACAGGTTAACCCAGGTTCTACATTGGGGCAAATGCTTCAAGGCTTCTTGGTGAAAGAAAGCACAATATGGGGCCCAAAATCTGAGTAGGACTGAGGGAAAAAAATAATATATATGACTGATAAGTCAACTAAGAAGTAATTCAGTCAGTTGGGAAACTGAAAAAAAAATGGAACAATGTGATCTTATTTACTTCAAGGACAAGAAATTAACCAAGAAAAATAATTTTTTAAATGTCAAAACCAAGAGAATTCTGGCTGAGAGAAGCCGCTACAATCAGAGGTTTCTTTTGCAAATTAAACTTCAGCAGCCCATCTGTGATGCTATCTGCCTGTATTTATTAAAATGTTGCATGTTCACATCCCTTCATTCAGTATTCCCTTTCCTGTTAGTCTGTTTTCAGCATCCCACTAGTATATATTACCACTTGAATTGTATCCTCTCTCTAAATCTCACATGTTGATGTTCCAAATACCTGGTGCCTCAGACTGTGACTTCATTTAAATATATGGTTCCTTTTTAATTTTAATTTTTATTTTGTGGGATGCTGGAAATTGAACCTAGGGCCTTGGGCATGTGAGGCAAATACTCTACCTGCTAAGTTATATCCCCAGTTCAATTATGGTTCTTAAAGTCATGGTTAAGGCTAATCCAGTTCATTGGTATAAAGCCTAATCCAATTAAATTTTTCTCCTTATGAAAAGCAGGAATAAGGATACAGAAGAATAGAAAAAAAATCATGCAGAGTCAAAAGAGAGCAACATAAATGTCATAGTGTGGACCTCAAAGGAAAGAATTCCTGGAGACATCTTGATATAGAGATTCTGGAATTGGCACAAATAAATTTGCTTTGTAAAGATAGAAAGAGCCCGCACCTGTGTAAATATGAGGCTCTTCCCAAACTGCCCAGAACCCCTCATAAAAGCCGCAAATAATTTTCATCTTTTATCTTATCTGTAAAGGCCAGGTTGCTGACCCAAAAGCAAACTTTGCTAGCACAAATGCAAATTTAAAGATAATGACAACCCTCCTCTCAGAGGTCAGGGTGACCCAGACTTAACATGCTTTGTATACAATTTTATATGTTAACCAATCAAAAAGAACCCTGTAAATCTGCTTGCCTTTTATTATAAAAACTCTGCTAAACAAGGGCTCGGAGCCTCTTAGTGTCACTGGTTACCCAGTGCGTGGAGGACGGAGCTTGAGCTTGTTAATAAATGACTCTTTGTGGTTTGCATTGATGGTGGTCTCTGGTGGTCTTTGTGGGGTTTTGAGCCGCTGGGCACAACAGTTTCACGCCATCTGTGGCTTTTTCATGAAAGCCCAATAATATTGATGGAGCACACTAGAACACATATTCACTCTTTCTGCAGCATGGGTGAATGAAGGTACAAATGAATCACATCACATTCCAACAGCACTGAAAGGCTGAACTGCTGCAGGAAATATTTTTTTTTCCGGAATATTATAACAGCATTGAGGATATACTCATTACCTGATGGGGCTATAGAGATTTGTGGCTATCCTCTGCTTTATTAGAAGAATAACTGTTTGGATTATATTTATCTGACTTCAGGACTTGGCCCAGGTAGTTTGGTGATAGTGGAAAGCAAAGAAAAATAAAAATCTGAAGAGCATGTGATGAAGACTTACTCCTTAACTATAAAACAAAAACTTGGGTTGGGGCAGAGCTGCTGAAAATTACAGGTGTGAGAAATGGTATACTCACCCTGAGTTGAACACTCCCAAATACACACATTCAGATTAAGAATATAAATATTCTTTATTTATATATTCTCCACAGTCTCATATAGTAATAGGACTTGAAAAACTAGTACCAAACAAAATCTAAATTTGATGTTCATTGACACATTTCTAGATACCAAGTCAAAACTGGAGACAATTTAGAAAACTGAATATTTTGTAATATTTATTTTATTTGTATATGAAAAACCATTTGTAAAAAATACAAATAGTATAAAATAATTATTTAAACTTAATCAAAATATGTTATGAAATTTGCCTTAGTTAAGTTCTGCCTTAGTAAGTTAAAAAAAACTGTGAAGTCTAAAAGCTCAATGTGTTAAACAAGGAACAATCCATTAGAAGAGGGATGCAAAGGAGGCAGATTCCTAGAGAGCCTACCACTCTATTTCATATACATATTTCTAAAATTATTCTTCAGACAAATTGGTTTGTCATTTTAAACACTTTTAAAATCATTGTTGAAAACTAAATATGTGACTGAAGTGTTTCTAATACTGGCACAAGAATTTCATAGACATTAATCCAAAGGTCTATTGGAGAAAAGAGGTGCATGAATATTTTTGTTAGGTGTGTGCTTCAAAGGTATTGAAACAAAATCAGAATAAAATGTTTCAAAAATTATAGCAACAAAATTTGATTGAATCTTTCCATTTTTTCATAGGCATTGTTACAGTGTTGAAGTCAAGCAAATACAGGAAAAGTTGCACTTCATACCTCAAAGTGGCCATGTAGTTGACTGTGGGCCAGCCCAAGACAAAAAATGTTACAGAATTGATGTCACCTTCTACCATTTCTTCTACAGTGCTTGCTGTTCACATATCCATTAGTTTTATTCTCTGGTTCATATATAAGTTATTATTTCTTGAAAGATAAAAACCAAACAAAATTATTGATATTTTATTTATTAAATTTTATAGGAACTTCTGGATTTGTTATAATAAGACATTTACAAATAACCATGGTCAGAGAATGTCTCTGGTGTTCATCTTCAGTGTCTAGAAGAGTATGTTGTAACATGGTTGAATACTGAGGCCCAAGAAGGCCTTTGAAATATTTGGAGAACTATTTCAACCTCACGCTTCTGTTTATAGAAGTTTTTTTAAAAAAATTTTAGCATAACTATTTTAGTCTTCTATATGTAATACATTTGGATCAACCATCTAATTTAAATTTATTGTGGTTATAAAAATTCATAAGTTAGTTCCAACTTGCTTACTTTCTGAAGTCTTAACTGGTTGGAACTACCAAGTTATATTAAATTGTTTTCAAATGTATATTAAAGTACATGTTCTAAAATATCTTCAGCTTAGAGAAATTTATCATATCATTTACAATGATAAATGGTAAATGATAAGTGTAGGTAATTTTAAATTTTACTTTTCATGATTTTATTAAGTTTTCCATCCTATATTCTGGCAAAATTCTGAAAACCCATGGCCTAAAACAGAGTTTAAACTAAGCTAGCAAAGACAAAAACAGGAAGAATACAGTTGACAAAATCATCTTTCATCTCTGTGAATGTCAATGAAAAGTCATCACTAAATCTGCTTTTTGAAAATTTCTACTGAATTTCCATTATGCCATTAATACAGATAATTGATTTTTGGACAGCTTTTATTCTCATGATGGGTCTGAGACTTAAATACTTAGAAGACAATGAGATGGGCAAAAATCTTACTTCTTGATGAAATCTAGGTAACAGAAGAAAAAATATAATTCCTTTGAGAAACTTTTTTTATATTTACATTTTATTCAGGTCTCTGAATTAGATATCATGTGCAAACTTGAATATTTATTGACCAAGAAACAGTCAATTCAATAGTCCTTTCACTACATCAAAATGTGCAAAGGGTACCCATTCCTGATATCATGAAAATTGATTTTAGCAAGTGTAACAATATTTTCTGTTCTCAACCAAAAATGATAGCTGGTATTTACTGAAAACCTACCAGGTGCCATTGTGTGAAGGTCTATAATGTTTTTTAGTTTAATTCTCAAGTATTATTTGCATAAATAAACAGAGTCATAGAGAGATTGACTTGCCAAAATGAAATAGCTTAAATCAGAATTGCTAGAATCTGAGAAGGGAGAGAGTACAATTATGAGTTTACTTGTGTTCTGAAATCCTACACACCTGCAAAAAGACCTGAAAATTGTGATCCCTATGTACCAAATGGATGGAAGTCACTTTTTGGTCTTAGGATTTCTGTTTTTGGCTACTCCAAGATACAAGAATTTGTGACATAATTACTTTTACTGTTGGTTTGGGAGAGAAAAATCATGAACAGTTATAGATATAGAGGTAGAATGTCTATCTCACAAGTGCTAAAACAAGAATTCAAATAAATCTTTATAGTAAAGTGAGCAGTACAGGGGTCATAGTGTACTTCAAATTTTAACTCTCAATCTGAAATAGTAGTATCCTATAAACATTAAGAAACATGAATATGTCTTCTGGCTGCAACAATATTGCTATTATTATCTGGAATTGCACTACACTAAATAAATAAAATTCTAAAATTTAGTTTTATGTAATGTCATTACATTTTAATTTTACATAACAGTGGTTCTCATTGTGACATATTTCTCCTTGCATGTATTATCATTTACTCTAATTCATTCCTTAGTACTTCCCTTGTCTTTTTTACCTCCCTTATCCTGTTCCCCTTCCTCTACTCTTCTGGTCTTACTTTTAATTTATTTACATTTTTTGGTGCATTATAATTATGCATAAATATGGAATTCACAATGGTATCTTCACAATTTATACAGTATATTTTTTCAATTGTATTGTCCAGTTCTTTCCTTTTCCCTCCCTACCTCCATCTTGATCCCTTACCTCTCCTCTACTGACTTCCCTATTTATCTGAGATGCTCCTTTTTCATTCCTTTTTTCTAACTTCTGTATCTGAGTATAAACTGACTAAATTAAAAAAAAAAATAATCTCCCCAAGTAAATTACTATGTTCTACATGTAGTTTAATGCTTCCAAATTTTAAGAAGATGGGTGGGCTAGGACCTGTATCATGGAAGGAAATACCATGAAATATTATAAAATAGTTCTCTCCCTCTTTTTTTATATAGAGAGGCATTATGGTTACATTTTGTGATAGAAATTGCAAATTTGCCTCAAATATCCATTGAAAATTGTAGTGAAAACTAATAATCAGAAATTTATTTAAAATCTTTCTTATGTACACATAAATTTTTGCTGTTAATTTGCTTATTGAATGAAATATGAGACTAGTGATGACTTCAGTGGGTGTGAGGTTGTTTCCAGAAGTTCAGTCCTTGTCCCTTATGCCAATCCAATAATGAGGATGTTTTTTGGAAGAGGAAAAAGTTGGTTTATTGCCTTGCTAGCAAAGGAGAAATGCGGGGGAAACCTGTTCCAATGACTGCGATTTTGTCAATAATCAGGAACTGGGAGGTTTAATAGAAGTGAATGAGAAAAAATGAGTTCAGGAATGAGAGTTCAGGAAGGAGAAAATCAAGGAAAAAAGATCAGGGAGGAGAAGTTTAGGGTTAAGATCAGGGAGAAGTTTAGATAAAAGATTAAGGAGAAGTTCACGGAAACAGTTAGGAAAAAGAAAAATATATATCATTTTAAAATGATAAGGGATATACTCAAAGCATCAAGTGATCCTCTGTTACATTGCCACACTGTGAACTTCTAGCTTCTGTTTCTATGGAAAGTGGGCAACAATATCTCCAATCTCCTTTCTCCTGAAAGCAGGGGAAATTAGGGGAAGTATCCCAAAGTCCTTGTTCTCTATCAAGTGGGACATGAACAGTTAAGGGCATTCAGCATCAGAGCAGTCAAGAGGTCCAGAGTGGGAGATGGCATGTGACTGAACAAGGCATACATAGGGCAGTGTTCATGCTAAGTTCACAATAAACAAGGCAGTAAATCATTATTTTGGAAATATTAAGCATAAAAATTAGTATTTCACGCAGTCTCTGAAAACCATGTAAACTGTAACTCATAAAATTATAAGTGAAAACCAGATCAAGATCATCAATGCAGGAGGTTAGGAAGATTTGTAGATCTATGAAATCAGACTGAAATTAACTCAGGAGAAATTTTCAACTCTTGTCATTATTATTAGGCATTCTTACTTAAGAACATTTCCATGATAACCTCCAGCTTTTCTTACTTTTGGTAAGGCACACAAAATTGTACCTCTTAAGTTATATTAAAAATCATTGCTTTCCATTTTAAATGTCCATGTAGGACTGTGCTCAGGCTTTACTCTCCTGCCAGGTGTTTGAGAACAAGTTGGTCAAATCTGACCTTTGTCCTATCTACTCTTAATGTCAGCTGAGATTCCTCAGAGATCACTCTTGAGGACAAGGTGCCAAGCATCCTGGCTTCTTTAGTTTTCCTGTACAAGATGTAACAACTGTCAGGATGGGTTGAGGCCTGACTGATTATATGTTGCTTCTCTTGGATGCATCAGGGTTATTTTCATTGCCATTGACACATCTCTTTGTAGAATGTATACTGGTTAGTTTCCTATTTTCTAGGGTTCTCTCAATATCACTTATCAGCAGATCAGGTGACTCACCAGAGGTGCAGGACAAAGAGAGGGGTCCTGTCATTCTTTGAATTCTGGATGAGTTTAGATTGAAAAGCCAAAATACTGGCTGCTTTTTCCTTGGCCCTTTCACTTTTTGCATTGTTCCTCATGTTTTTCAGTTAAACCAGGCAAGACCATTTCAAGTGTTTAAAGAGAGAGTAACAGGTTATAACAGTTATATATAATTGAAAAGATACCCCTTTACTTTAATTGGGTTAGTATTAGTACTGGAAGTAAGCATTTTATAATCTATAAATTACATGGAAAAATACAAAATGAAATTTAACAGAGCAAAAAAAATTGTTTTTTGATGGGTATGAACAAAGAAAAATGACTTTTATACTCTTGAAACTTTAGGTATATATTTTATTCCCTGTCTGAGATAAAAATACTCTTCACCAAAAAAATCAATCTTTTGAACACAACTTTAAATAAGCTGACATCTAGACTATTTTGGAAACATTCTACCATGGAGTAAGTGGGAGGTAGAGACTTATCTCTGGTAAGATAAGACTCTCTTCACAACTAACACAATACAACATTACATCTGTAAACATAAATCAAAGACAGACTAAGACAGCTTTTAACTTTATTTTTGCATAAAAAGTGGCAGAATTCCTCCATGTTTTACAATGTCACCTTTAAACAGATTAGGCTCTCTTTAATACCTTCCAAAAATGCATTTAAATTCCAATTCCAGTGTGAAGAGTCATACAAAATCGGGCATATAACTTATTAACAACAGGCTAATTTAGCTATAAAACATCAAATGTACCAATAAATAGCAATCAAATTTGTTATTTCCATACAAAGGTGAGACTTTTGCTACACCTAATTGTACTTTGGAGAGTACCAACATGGCAAAGTGATCTCTGAAGAGAAGACTTTTTACATTTGATGAAGTTTAACAATTAAGGTAGAATTTAAAATACAGAGTGTATGATGACACTAATCACAGGTCTGCATGGGATAACAAAAATCAAAAGATAGCCTTAAAACTCTTGTACATTTAGAAAACAATGTTAAAGATCAAAATTGACTTCATCAAAACAAGCAGATATAAGACAGGTCTTCATAGGAGAATGTGGCCTTTCTATATCAGATACAATGTATCAAAGAGAGCACTTATTGTTATCTTGGCAGTAAGCTTATATAAACTTTCATTTTATAAATTTTTACAGAAAACTTAGACAAGGCTTAGAGAGATAGAGTTCTCAGATATATATATATATATATACCATGTCACATATATTTAGGGTGTCTACTCTATTGTTATAAACTAAGTAACAATTGTTTATTTAAACAGTTATTGATTCTGTAACTCTCTCCAGGCATACAGTTGGATGAGAAACAGTTATAGCAAAAATTGCTTTGCCTCAGTAATTAATATTTCCTGGCAAAATGGGGTCCCCTGTTAGATCTTAAAAGGGGAGAATATTTCTCTTCCCAGTTCAGAAACTGAGATCTCTGGAATGTAGTGCCACATTCTTTGTAGACAGCAACCTCCACCCTCCATTAGAAATGGTGCTAGAAGGCAGGCAGATGCCATGTTCTCTTTGACCATTTTTTTACAGCCTAGGAAGATTTTCTGGAATCCCACCAACTTAGGTTTAGTGTGCTTGACTTCAATGAGATGATCTGCATCTTCCAGGGGCCAAACTGAGATTTGACATCTTCAACTTAATTCTTGATGCTTCAGACCCCTTTTATGCAACTGCACAAATGACTGTACATAAAGAATCTTTTTCATATACTTTAACCCTGGCAGACCAACTTCAATGTCAATAGCGAATAATAATCCAGAAAAACCATTTAAAGTACATATTGTTTAACAGTAAACACTCTTTCTCTTAGACTGGCTTATCACTATAGGATCAAATTCCAGATTTTGTAAACTATCTTTCTCTAGATGCACTTGTACCTATATGTACAGAAAAGAGAGGATCACCAGAATTAAGGCTAACATATGGGAACATTTTAAACAGAGAAACCTGCATGTACAAATTTCTTTCATCTACTTTAACTTGGACAGATCAACTCCAACTGCAAGATTGTATGACAATCCAGGAAGCTTTTTAAATGTCAGATTATTACAGTAAAAAACATTGTCATAGACAATGGCCCTATTTTCAACTCACTTTAGCTCCAGCTGACTAATTCCAACTACAATATTGTACAAAAAAAGAAACAGAGAGAAACAACTAGAGAAAAATCCCAAATCCATGATCAACAGATGGAAACTTTTAAATTGACCAGGGAAGATCTTTCCCAAGAGACTAACCCATAGGACCAGTGAAGTACAAGCCATATCTCAAAAGTCTCATTAGTATATATGAATAAACAGAAAATCAGAAAGAATTCCAAAGACCAAGGTCAACAAATACATGAGAACCTAGAACAGATAAGAAGAAAGTACATATCTCTAGGTTCTTAAGTCTCACAGAATCATGACTCCCACACAACTGAAGTCACAGATATTCCAGAAGATGCAATCAGATGTTCCCACAAAGAAGAATTAGGTGTAAGATATCAAGGGTCTTGGTGTGCACACCAAATGGCCAAGGCCAAGACCGAATGGCAAAGGGTATCACAATTTCTTGTATTCAGTTTCCTTTTTCTCAAAGTAAAGAAGCTCATAGAGCAACTTTTGCAGTTCAGGGAAATAAGATAGGAAGTCTCCAAAGCTAAAAATGCTTCAACAGCTCTTGGGACAGTCCTTAATTTTCACCCTCTAGTCACAGAACAGCTCCTCTGGTTTGGTCTGAGGCAAACTCACACCATCACCAAATTTCTTCAGCAGTCTGCTCTCAACAAACTCACCAGTAATCTTGGATTGTCATCATGGATATGGGAGTCAACTGAAGGTCAAGCCTGATCAAGAAAGCTGGAGCAAGGGCTGCTCTCAGGTCCCATCTAGGGTGCCAAATTTATTGCCAAAAGCACAGTCCTTATTTCAGAGGCCAATCTAATATTGAGGACACAGTTTTGAGCAAAAGAAAAAAGATGAGTTATTGCTGTGCTAGCAAGGGAGAAACAGGGGACTTCTGTCCTAAATTCTGTGATTCTCCCTATCAGCAGGAACAGGAGGCTCTTACAGGGGTGATTCAGAGAAAATGAGTATAGGAAGGAGAGTTTAGGAAGGCAAAGATCAAGGAAGAGAAAATCAGGATGAAGAAGGTTAGGAAAAAGAAGATCAGGGAGGAGAATTTTAGGGAAAAGAAGATCAGGGGGAAGGTCAGTAAAATGGTGGGGAAAAGATTCAAAGCTACAAAGGATATAGTGAAAGTATCATATGATGTGTTCCAAGGTGAGTAGTCAATTCTTTTCTGTTAATCCTAAATGATTTCTCTATGGATATTAACAGAGGAAACAGTAACTACTTTCTAAAACTTTTTGTTCATTAAACTGACTGTTTTTAAATTAAAAGTTCAATTTTTAAAATATTGTACCTTTTTAACTTATGGTAATTAAAGCCCATCTGTTTTAAATCCTTTTTCAAATTTAGTATGGAAAAGACTAACAATAAAAAGAAATACTCAGGAAATACTGTCACCATTCAGCATAAAATGGAGGAAATATATTATTTTACCCAATTAGAAAAACACAATTAAATCCTCTGTATTTTATTTACTAATACTCACCTAGGTCAGTTAAACAAATATGTGGCAGCTGGTCAATTATTTATCACAATATAGTTTATTTCTGTGAGCTCATCCTAATGACTGATAGCAGTTTCTAAACAGTCTGAAGAAGAACTGATATAATGAAGAACCAAAGGCTGTCACTTGCCTTTTATGGCTGAGAACAAAGGGTCTTAGCACTGAATACTAACTGCTGGTCTCACATTATTTCAACAAATTAAATGATCCAGTACATTACCCAGTCTTTTGTCCAAGTGTGAGACATAAAAAGATACGTTTGCTATTTCAGGGACTATCTCTGTTGGTTGTTGCTTATATTATGAAATTATTATTTCCATTAAGATGATTTGTGAATATGATTAAATATTTCTTATGAGGTCAGAAATGTAGAAAACATTCTGAAAAATTGTGTTCAGAAATTTTGCAAGATAGCAGCACTTAATAATTATTATTTCATCAAATATTTCTGTTTTAAGTGTTTTGGGTTTTTACAAATAATAAATAATAAGTAATAATAACAAATAATATACATGACTCATATTTTGAAATATCTAATAAGCATAAAATTCTTAGAAACCTTTTCAGAACTGATTACCTAAAATAATGTTTACATCAATGGATTTATAGTTTGTGACTTCATGAAAACATTCAAGTGGCCTAAAAAGTCATTTCACAAGCAGTATGTGGAAAACACATGGTGTAAATTTATCTGAGATAGGGAAAATCAAAAGTAAAAGTCATCTATAGAAGTACATTGTGGACATATTTTCCCCAATGTATCTAAAAATAGCAATTTTCTAGTAGAAAAGAATGTACATAAAAGAATTTTAGCAAACCATATTAACAAAACAGAAACCCATTTGGATGTTTGCAATATTCAGAGCAATGGACACTTTTAGATAAAGGAAAAAATGGTCTCCTATTTTGAAGTTTACCGTAATTGCTAGGGAACTAATCCAAGAAAGATGAAGAAAAATGTATTCCTTCCTAACAACTGAATGTGTTTTGAGCAAATAGACTTTATGGTCCTATAGTGTTCAGAAATTTGAATATCATAATAAGTCTTGTCTGCTCAACCCATCAGTGTAGATTCATGGATATGGACCTGTAGGGGTAGATTTATTGATATCTACCTGTTGGGGTAGATTTATTGATATAGACCCTTTGGTGTAGATTCATCAATATTGATTCATTTGGGTAGATTTGTTCATATTGACCCAACTTGACAGATTCTTCAAAATCAACTTGGATGGTTTGATTTATTGATATCAATTTGAATGCTTAGATTTGTCAAAATTGACTTGGTGTAGATTCAGCAATAATGACACATTGGGATAGATTCATCAATATTAATTCATCATGGTAGATTCCTCAATATTAACCTCTTGGGGTAGGTTCATACATATTGAATCATCACAGTAGATTGGTTGATATAGACTCAAGAGGATAAATTTGTCAATATTGACCTATCAGTGTAGATTCAACAATATTGATGCTTAGTGCAGATTTGTTGATATCAACCTGTTACTTCAATTTGTCAATGTAAACTCGATAGAGAAGATTCCTTGATATTCTATCATTGGCATAGATTCAATGATATCAATCCATTGGGATAGATTTATCAATATTGATATTTCAATATCAATTCAACAATGTAGATTCATCAATATTGACCCACTGGGATAGATCCTCCAATATCAACTCTTCTGAGTATATTCATTGATATTGACCCATTATGATAGATTCATCAATATTGGCCCTTTGGTATAGATTTGTCAATATTGAATGATCAGAATAGATTTTTTGATATCAACACATTGGAATAGATTCATCAATATTGACTCTTCAGTACATATCCATCAATATTGACTTGTCTCTGTAGGTTTGTCCATACTGATCCATTGGGTTAGATTCATTGATATTGACTTGATGAGGTATATTCATCAATATCAACTGTAGATGTGTATTCATTGATATTGATGATTCTTTGATCCTTTGATATTGACCTGTCAGGGTAGATTAAACAATATTGACTCTTCAGTGCAGATTTGTCCATATCAATTTAGTGGGTTAAATTTGTTGATATCAACTGGATGGGGTAGATTCATTGACATTAACCCATAGGTGTTGAGTCATTCATATCAATGGATGTATTATTGGTGTAGATTCATTGATATTGAATTGTCATTGTGGATTCATCAGATATTGAATTGTCAGTATCAATTTGTAGATGTCATTTCATCAGTATCAAACACTTGGGATACATTCATCAATACTGGCTCTGCCAGGTAGATTTGTCAATATCGACCTGTGGGGTAGATTTGCCAATATTGACTCTTTGTTGTAGACTTATTGATATTGAATAATTGGTGTAGATTTTCAACTACACCAAGTTCAGGATAGATTCATTGAAATTGACTCAATTGGGCATATCCATCAACATTGACTCATCAGTGTAGACTCTTTTGTATTGACCCATTACTCTATATTTGTCAATATTGACTCAAATATATAAATTCATTGATATAATCTTGAAAGTGTAGATTCATCATTATCTACCCATCAAAGTAGGTTGCCTGATGTTGATTTGTTTATATCAATTCTTCCTTGTAGATATCTCAGTATTGATGGGGTAGATTTGTCAATATCTTCTCACCTGTATACTTATGTTCACGTCAACCCATCAGTGCAGATTCATCAATTATGAATTCTTGGATTATATTCCTTGATATCTACTTGCCAGTGTAGATTTTTTGATATTGATATGTTGAGGTAGATTTGTCAATATTGACCTGACAGGGTGTATTAGTTGATATTAACCTGTTGTAAATGTTCATCTATTTTAATGTTTTGATATCAATTTATCAATATAAGTTTGTCAATATCAACTCAACAGTATACATTTGCCAATATTAAGTGGTCATAGGAGATTCTTCAATATTCACAAGTTCATGTAGATTTGTCAATATCAACCCATTTGAGTAGATTTTATCAAGTAGTCATTGTGAAATCTCTTCTATTGACTAAACTGGGTAGAATTTTTGATGTTGACTAATCTATGTAGATTCATAAATATCAATTTGTCAGTGTAGACTTATCAGTATTGATTTGTCAAATCAAATCATCAATGGAGATTCATTGATATCAACAGGTGCAGGTAGATACATTGATATGGACCCATCCAAGTAGTTTAATTAATATTGACCCACTGGACTAGATTCATCAATATCATCTTGTTGAAAACTATTAGACAATGTAGATTCATTGATATTGACTGATCTGGGTATATTAGTTAATAACAACCTGTCTGGATATTCATTGATATCAGTTCATCAGTGTAGATTTGTCAGTATTGACACATCAGGTTTGATTATTTGATAACACTTTGTCAATATCAATTCTTCATATTAGATTGGTTGATATCAACTCAACAGAGTAGATTCATCAATGTCAATTTGCTGGTATAGATTCATCAATATTGACAAGTTGGTATAGATTCATCAATATCAAGCAATTGGTGTCAATTCACTGATATTGACCCATCAATGTTGATTTGTTGATTTTGACCCATTGGGGTAGATTCATCAATATCAAATTGATGAGATAGATTCATTGACATTGACCCATAGGTGTTAACTCATTAATATGGACCAGTAATGGTAAATTTGTCAAATTTGTCTCTTGTGTACATTTGTTGATATTGACTCATCAGTGTAGATTCATCCTTAATAACCTATCAGTTAGATTTGGCAATATCAACTTGATTGGGTAAATTTATCAATATGAATTTGTCATTGTTGGTACATCAATTTTGATATGTCAATATTGACTCATTGATGAAGATTCATCAACATCGACTCATCAGTGAATATTCATCCATATTGACCCACAGGGGTAGAATCATAGATATCGACTCAATGGTGTAGATTCATCAATATCAACTTAAAGGTGTAGATTCATCAATATTGACCCATCAATGTAGATTCATTGATATTGACTCAAAGGTGTAAATTAAATGATGTTGTCCTCTAGGGGCAGATTCTTCAATATTGACTGGTTGGGGTACATTTGTCAATATCCTCCCATTTGGTATATTTGTTAATATCAACTCATCAGTGTAGATTCATCAATATTGCCATGTCAGAGAAGACTGTTTAATATTGATTTGCCCATACTGATTCTTCAATATAAATTTGTAAAAATTGACTCTTTGGGGTAGATTTGTCAATATCAACTTCACTGGTTAGATTTGTTGAAATTGACTTGATGGTGTAGATTCATCAATATTGACTTGTGAGAGATTGTGGAATGAGGGAGTTTGCATTCCTTGTTGCTCCATAACTCAGGATTCAAGGAGAGGAAAACCTGTTTCTCTGTGAAGCAGTCACTGCGACTCATTGATCTGCTGATTTTTACCCCATTCATCCACTGTTATCACCTGCCATCTGTCAGCATATTGCCTACTTTTGAGTGTAGATTGTACACTGACTGCTGCCTGTCATCCACCATTTGCTTGTTTGTCTGCCTCTTGTCTGCCTTTCACCTACCCATCAACCACCTCCTGATGTCCACTTGCCAATCTTCCATTGTTAGCCTATGGGCTGCCTGCAGACCTCCAGTGGATTGCATGCTGACCATTGTTGCCTGGAAGAACACTGTCACAGCACCCACATGTTTGGCTACCTGTGGCTGTCACCATTTTGGGACAACAAACAGGACCTAAAGGACACCCAGCCAGACTGAACCCACCACACCTCCAGGACTACTAACCTGACTGGATGTGCCCCACCAAAACTTGACACCTGCACCCTGTATTGCAGCTCTCCATTTGCCAACACATTTGGAATCCAGTGCAGCCATCTTGGATTATCCTGGAAGTGAAAGCCACCATCATTAGGTGGGACAAAACCACCCTGAGACACCTGCTGGGGACTGGAAGCTCTTTGTCAGGTACCCCTCCTTCATAAGGCTACTGAAGACTGAGAGGTATGAATAGCATATGATTATTATACTGTAGAATTTTTTCTCCTTTTGAAAAATTTTAAAATTTTATTTCTTTATTTTTCTTATTCTATTTCCTTTTGTTCACCTGTTTCCTCAGAGTCTCTTTCTTCCTTTTCTCATGCTAACAACCAACTTCCTTTGACTCCACTTTCACTCCTCCTATGATGTAGTACTTCTATATACTCTAATTTATCCCATTAACTGTTACATCCTGGACCCCTATCCATCCTCTTTGTCTACCATTAGAAATTATAGATCTCATTGCAAATATATTTGGCATATTGTTGATCATATTCAAACTCATCCTCTCTGTTTATTATGACAACACTGTTAATGTCTTCATAGGGGGTATTTGGTATAGTGCTACATATTATCTGTAATGCGTGCTGCTAATATTGATCTGCCCCTTAAAGAAGAGGTTTCAGAAAACTTCAGGGTCACTAAAAGTCTATAGGTGGAAAACTGCTATACCCTATATCTGCACTGCTAGAGAGGAAAATACATGACCAACATGAAAAAAGGGAAGAAAGTATTCCAAATAAACCAAGATTCTATATTAATAGAATCCAATGACAGCATAGTAGAAGAAATGTCAGAGAAGGAGTTCAGAACATACTTAATTAAAATGATTTGTGAAGCAAAGGATGAGATAAGAGAGCAAATGTGGGTAATGAATGATCACTCCAATAAACAGTTGAAAGAGCAACTGCAGGAGGTAAAAGATCATTTCGACAAAGAGATAGAAATTCTCAAAACAACCCAAAGCAAAAATTCTTGAAAGGAAGAAAACAATAAACCAAATAAAAACCTCAATGGAAAGCATCACCAACAGACTAGATCACTTGGAAGACAGAACCTCAGACAAAAAGTTAATATTGAAAATAATGTTGATGAAACAGAAAACATGGTAAGATATTATGAATGGAACATCCAAGATTATGGAATATCTTTAAAAGACCAAATTTAATAATTATCAGGACTGAGGAAAGCACAGAGATACAAACCAAAGGAATAAAGAACGTACGGAATAAAATTATATTTGAAAATTTTTCAAACCTGAAGAATAAAACAGAAAATCAACTAAAAGAGGCTTACAAAATTACAACAGATCCACACTAGGGAACATTATAATGAAAATGCCTAACCTCCAAAATAAAGATAGAATTTTAAAGACTTTGAAAGAAAAGCATCAAATTACATGTAGGGGGAAACCAACATGGATATCAGCAGATTTCTCAGCCCACACTCTAAAAGCTAGAAGGCTGGGAACAACAGATTTCAAGCTCTTAAATAGCATGGTTGCCAACCAAGAAACTTACACCCAGCAAAACTAGCTTTCAGATTTGAAGGCAAAATAAAATTCTTCCATGATAAACAAAAGTTAAAAGTATTTACAAATAGAAAGGCTGCACTACAAAACATTCTCAGCAAGATATTCCATGAGGAGAAAATGAAAAACAACAATGTAGGTCAGCAAAGGGAGGAACTACCTTAGAGATAAACCACTCAAAGGAGAAACAAGTCAAGTTAAAAACAAAAAATAAGTCACAATGACTAGAAATACAAGCATATCTCAATAATAACCCTGATTGTTAAAGACCTAAACTCATCAATCAAATTTTTCTGTCTCATAATGGTTATGATTTTGTCAATCTACAGGTTAGGTTAGGAAAGATAGACCTTTGTGATATGAGCTGAAATATCTCCTATAGATTCTTTTATAAGTTTTTTTATGGTGCTTCTTTTCATAAAAAAAATTGATTTTAATGTAACACAATGTAACAGTGAAATCATTTGTCACTTGGGGATTTTGACTCATGAAAGGTTAGACAGTTCTTGCTAACTACAGATATGTATAGAAAAAAATTCAGTTTTATTCTTTTTATGTAATGGTTCTGTTATTTAAAAATATCTTTTATATATCTGGAATGTATCATGGTATATAAAATGAGGAAGGGATATAACTTTATCCCTATAACATTTATTGAATACTTCTTTTGCCCAGTGATTTGAGATGATGTCCTCTTTATATATTCAATTTCTATGTGTATCTGAGTGTACTTATTCAGGGCATTCTGTTTTGCTAATAGACCAGTTTGATACTTTTAAATTATTTAAGCTTTTAAAAAAATGCCTTAATGTGTTTTAGTGCTGGTACCATTTCTATGTTTATTTTTTTCACTAAATTTAGCATGAGGTGATAAAGCTTAAAACTGTGAAGTTTTCATTGAGGTTTTGTTAAATTAACAATTTAATTTTCAAAATAATATTGCCCTTCTATTTGTAGAAAGGCTATTTTTTGGGCTTCAGTGGTATTTTAATTTTAATTTTTAATGGGCCTCATGTTTTTATTGACAAACATATTAATATATTTTATTACTGTTATATATGAAAACTTTTCTTCCATTAAATCTTCCTAAATATTGTTTGAATACATGTAAACTACTGATTTTTGTATGTTGATTTTGTACTTGGTAATCTAATTAATTTATCTTACTGTTTACAGTAGCTGTTAATAATAGAAAAAATATAATTGCACATGAGACAGCTACCACAATATTTAGTGCAGCATATTTATATAATAATAAATTGGAAACCCAAATAGACTAATAAGTGAATGACCAAATATTATTATAATATCATTACATAGGGGTTTACTGTGGAATGATTAAATTTATATAGTGTAAGAATTGTTACTACAAAAAATGATATATTGTTCAAAGGGAAAATCAAGTTACAAAATACTAAAATATTGTGATTCTATGAATGTAAAAGAGAAAAATTGTGTGCATTTGTACACATTTCTTGTGTAACTTTCAAATCGAATAAAGATGACACATTTGGTTAAAAAAAGGGGGATCTAGACTTTCTCATGTTAACAATGCTCTCAATATTTCCTTCTTCTCAGTAAGTGCTCTTAATGCACGTTTTGAAGATAATACACATCTCTGGTCCTCTGCCTTGGACAGGCACTTGCACCTCACAAACCACTATCAAAGATTTATGTACAATAGTGAGTTACACCAGACCTGATATGGTGGGGCACTGCACCTTTGATTACTTGGGGGAGGGGATATGTTGCTGTTCTTACTCCTACAGGTCCTGTCTGGATTCCTGCCAGATGTGTGAGACTTGACAATCTTCATGATTTGGCATCAAGGACTTCACATTCTGATTCACAAATTGCATTTGACAAAGGATGAAGAGGATCCAAATCCAAATGAGGAACCTCTGATGTGAACAAGAGGCCCAAGAGACCCTCTGTCTTCTAATCATCTAGTGATATGGAGAAATATAAAATTTAACAACATCTGATCAACAAATGCAAGCCCAGATGGGTTTAGAATGTGCTCAAAAAAAACTTGGTTACAGCTCTGTTTACCAAACTTACCCAAAATTCTATAACTATGCTGGCAATTATTGTGTTATTTCTCTGTTATTTTATCCCTGTTGGTGGTAGCTCCATACTTAGCAGAAATTGTTTATTCTCCTGAAATTTGTAACATCAAACATTCTAGAGAATGGGTGATATTGATTATTTGCTGTTTTTACATCCTATAAGATGCCAAGATTTTAATAATATATGTTGTTTCAATTTAACTGATAATAATAACTACATTAAAAAGGAATTGGATCAGTTTAAAGACATTGTAAAGAAGATGTAAACAGATGATGGAGATTGGGATTTATTTGGTTGGTTAACCACATGGCTGCCAAATTTTATATGGATCAAACAGCATTTCATTGGAGAATGTTTATTGATACATGCTTTATTTTGCTGTGCTTGTATTTGCCAATGTTTGCTTTGCTTACTCCCTCCACCTTTCTTAAAGAGAAGACAAGTCATGTCTGTTCAAAGGTCATAAAAAGCAAAAATGGGAGTTATAGGGATTTCAGCTCAGTCAATATACAGAGGAACAAAAGTCCTTTGAGTTGAGCAATCTCCTCAGGACAAAAGGCACTGTTTGAATGTCTGAGAAATGATCTGCAAAAAATCTGTCCTTGAGACCTGGAGACACTAACTTATTATAATAACCTTTGGGACTAGTGGACTTTAAGAAGCAAGAAAGTTATGTGATCTGCACATGGGCAAAACTAACTTTACTATGTAACCTAGGTCACTTGATATGACCCAGATTTGATAAAAAAAAAAAAAAACTGGTCTGGGTTTCCCATGAGAGCCACTTATTGCTCTTTGCCATCCTTAGTGCTTGCCACTTTATTAGCTCTCCCCTTAACCTTTATAGCTGGACCCCAAGTAACTTTAACAGAAATTCTGAAAAAAATCAAAGAAAAATCTTTGAAATGAGGAAAATAATAAACCAAATAAACTCAATGGAAAGCATCAACAACAGACTTGATCACTTGGAAGAAAGTACCTTACAAACTGATGAAAATATATTTAATTGAAAATAAAATTGATCAAAGAGAAAAAATGGTAAGAAATTATGACTCAAATATCCAAGAAATATGGGATAGCATGAAAACACCAATTGTAAAAAATATTGGAATTGAGGAAGTCACAGAGATATAAACCAAAGGAATGAATAAACTTTTCAATGAAATAATATTCAAAAATTACCCAAACCTAAAGAATGGAATGGAAAGTCAAATACAAGAGGCTTACAGAATACCAAATGTACAAAATTGCAATATATTTACCCCAAGGCATATTGTAATGGAAATGCTTAACATTTAAATAAAGATAGAATTTTAAAGGTTGCAAGAGAAAAGCATCAGATTCCATATAGGTGGAAACTAACACAGATATCATCAGGTTTCTCACCCCAGAAACTAAGTGCTAGAAGGGCCTGGTCAGCTTTTTTCAAGCTGTTAATGAACATGGTTGGCAACAAAGAATCTTATACCCAGCAAAACTAACTTTTAGATTTGAGAATGAAATAAAATTCTTCCATGATAAATGAATGTTAAAATAAATTGCAAATAGAAACCTGTGCTACAGAAAATTCTCCACAAAATATTTAATGAGTAGGAAATAAAAAAAAAAACAATTTAAGTCAGCAAAGGGAGAAAGTACCCTAAGTGTAGAGCCAAAATAAAAAAGGAAAACCAAGCCACACTAAAAACTAAAAATAAGCCAAAAAAAACTGGAAATACAAATCATATCTCAATAATAACCCTGAATGCTAATGTCCTAAGCTCATCAATCAAAAGGTATATGCTGGCAGATTGGAATAAAAAGAAAGACCCAACAATATGCTGCCTTCAATAGACTCATCTCATAAAATAAAAACATCCACATACTAAAGGTGAAAGGATGGGAAAAAACATACCATGCACATTGACTCAGGAACAAGTGGGGGTTACTCAGGTAAAATGGACTTCAAGACAAAGTTAGAAGAGATGAAGAAGAACATTTATTACTGCTGAAGGGAACTATTATTCAGGAAGACATAACAATTATAAATATTTATGTTCCAAATAACAGCACATATATGTACATCAATGAAATTCTTCTCAATTCCAGGAACCAAATAGACCACAACACAATAATTCTGGGTGACTTCAACACAGTGCTTTCACCACTGGATAGATATTACAAACAAAACCTGAACAAACAATCCATACAAATTAATAACACAATCAATTACTTAACCTAAAACACATATATAGAATATTTTATCCATCAAAGAGCAAATACATTTTATTCTCTGCAGTACATGGATTCTTCACTAAAATAGAACATATATTATGTCACAAAGCAGTCCTTAGTAAATCTGAAAAATAGAAACACTATCTTGTGTTCCATCAGATCATAATGGAATGAAATTACAAATCAATGAAAAATAAAAAACAGAAAATACCCCAACACCTGGAGACTAAATAATATGCTACTTAATGTAGCATGGATAACAGAAAATATAAAGGAGGAAATAAAAAAATTATTAGGAGTAAATGAGAATAACAATACAACATATCAAAACCTCTGGGACACTATGAAAGCAGTACTAAGAGGAAAATTTACTGCATGCAATGCATTAAAGGAAAGAATAAAAAGTCAACAACTGAATGTAACAACTAAATGACCTAACACTACATCTCAAAGCCCTAGAAAAAGAAGAGAAGACCAACACCAAAACTAGTAAAAGACAGGAAATAATTAAAATCAGATCTGAAATCAAAGTAACTGAAACTAAAGAAAGAATTCAAAAAAATTGACAAAACAAAAAGTTGGTTCTTTGAGAAAGTAAACAAATAGATAAACAGCCACAGTAATGAAGAGAAGGAGTTAGATAATTTAAATTACAAACTTCGGGATGAAAAAGGAAATATCATGACAGACACCATTGAAATATATAACATAATTAGAAGCTACTTTGAAAATCTATACTCCAACAAAATGGAAAATTTCAAAGACATCAAAAAAATTTTCAAGACATATGATCCTCCCATATTGAATCAAGAGGACATACACAATTTAAACAGATCAATTTCAAGCAATGAAATAGAAGAAGCTATACAAAAGCTTACAAACAAAGAAAAGCCTGGAATCAGATTCTCAGCTGAGTTCTACAAGACCTTCATGAAAGAACTTATACCAATACTCCTCAAAGTATTCCATGAATTATGGAGGAAATTCTTCCAAATTTATTTTGTGAAGCCAGTATCACCCTGACACCAAAACCAGAAAAACACACATCAAGGAAAGAAAACTTTAGACCAACTTTGCTCGTGAACACAGATACAAAAATTCTTAACAAAATTCTTGAAAATCACATAAAAAACTTATTAAGAAGATAGTGCACAACAATCAAGTTGGGTTCATCCCAAGGATGAAAGGTTGTTTCAACATCTGGAAAAAAATAAATGTAATTCATCACATCAATAGACTTAAGGTTATGAATCATATGAGTATTTCAATTGGTGCAGAAAAAACGTTTGATAAAATACAACACTATTATGCTCAAAACACTAGAAAAAGTAGAATAGTAGGAACATTCCTCAACATTGTGAAGGTTATCTGTGCTAATTCCACATACAAAATCATTCTTAATGGAGAAAAACTGAAAACATTCTCTTAAAACCTGGAAAAAAACATGGATGACCTTTTTTGTCACTTCTATTCAACATCATCCTTGAAACACTAGCCAGAGCAACTAGGCAAACCAAAGAAATTAACAGGATACAAATAGGAAAAGAAGAACTCAAGCTATGACTATTTGCTGACTACATTATATTATATTTAGAGGATCCATAAAACTCCACCAGAAGACTTCTAGAACTAGAATTTTTTTTATTTTATTGTAGACAAATGGGATACATGTTGTTTCTGTTTGTACATGGTGTAAAGGCATACCATTTGTGTAATCATAAATTTACATAGAGTAATACTGTTTGATTCATTCTGTTATTTTTTCCCTTCCCCCGCCCCTCCCACCCCTCTTTTCCCTCTATACAGTGCTTCCTTCCTCGATACTTGCCCCCCTCCCTAACCCTAACTCTAACCCTAACACTAACACTTCCCTCCCCCCATTATGTGTCATCATCCACTTATTAGCGATATCATTCGTCCTTTGGCTTTTTGAGATTTAGAACTAGAATTTTTAATTGATAAATGAATTCAGCAAAATAGTAGGATATAAAATCATCACACATAATCTAATACATTTCTATTCATAAGTTATGAATATTCTGAAAGTAAAATTAGGAAAACTACTCCATTCACAACAGCCTTAAAAAAAAAAAAAAGAAACTTGGTAATCAATCTAACAAGGAGGTGAAAGATCTCTACAATGAAAACTACAGAACCCTAAAGAAAGAAATTTTAAAAAGCCTTAGAATTATCTCCCATATTCTTGAGTAGGCAGAATTGTATTGTCAAATGTCCCTACTTACAAAGGCACTATGTATATTTAAGAAAATTCCAATTAAAATCTCAATGACATTCATCATAGAAATAGAGAAATTCATTGTGAAGTCCATCTGGAAAAATAAAAGACCAAGGATAACCAATGCAATTCTGGATAGCAAGAGTGATGTATGAGGTATTACAATACCAGATCTTAAACTCTACTATTGAGCAATAGTAACAAAAACTACATGGTATAGGCACCAAAATATACAGGTAGACCAAAGGTAGAGAATAGAAGACACAGAGACAATCCCACATAAGTACAGTTACCTCATACTAGATAAAGGTGCCAAAAACTTGCAATGGAAAAAAGATATCCTCTTCAACAAATGGTGCTAGGAAAACTGGAAATCCATGTGCAGTAAAATGTAATTACACCTCTATCTCTCATCCTGCACAAAACTCAACTCAAAATGAATCAAGGATCTAGGAATTAGACCAGAGATAGTTCACCTAAATCATCATGATGGTTTAGTACCAGACTTTTTTAAAAAGGCTCCCAAGAGCACAAGAAATAAAAACAAGAATCAAAAAATGGGAGGGATTCAAACTAAAAATATTTTTGTCAACAAATAAAACAATCCATAATGTGAAAAAAAGAGCCCACAGTGTGGGAGAAAATCTCTTCTGCATGCACTTCACATAGAGCACTAATAGCAAAAATTTATTAAAAAATACTTGCAAAACTATACCAAAAATACAAACAAACCAATGAGTAAATTGGCTAAGGAACTGGGCAGACACTTTACAGAAGATATAGATGTGATATACAAATATATGAAAAAGTATATCTCATCTCTAGTAATTAGAGTAATGCAATTAAAATATACCCTAAGATTTCATCTAACTCCAAATAGAATGGAAATTATCAGGAACACAAGCAATAATAAATGTTGGTGTGAATGTGGGGAAGAGGTTCACTTATACATTGCTGTTTGGGTTGAAAATTGGTGCAGCCACTCTGGAAAGCAGTATGGAGATTCCTCAGAAAACTTGAAATGGACCCACAATTTAACCCAGCTATCCCACTCCTCAGCTTATACCCAAAGGACTTAAAATCAGCATACTACAGTGACACAATCTCATCAATGTTTATAGCTGCTCAGTTCATGATAGCTAGATTGTGTAACCAATGTAGATTCTCTTCAATTGATGAATGGATAAAGAAACTGTGTTATATATACACAATGGAATACTACTCAGCCATATAGAAGAATAAAACTATGGCATTTACTGGTAAATGGATGGAGTTGGAGGATATAATGCTAAGTGAAATATGCAAATCCCACAAAACCAATGGCTGAATGTCTTATCTGACAAGTCAATGATGGGACATAAAAGGGGGGACATGGTAAGTGAAGATGGAGGCACTTTGATTTGTGTAGAAGAAAATGGGGTGGGAGGGGTGGGGAAAGAGAGATAGTGGACCAAGACAGACTTTATTACCCTATGTTCATGTAAGATTACAGAATTGGTGTGAGTCTACAGTGTGTACACCCATAGAAACAAGAGTTGTACCCCATTTGTGTACAATGAATCAAAATTCAGTCTTTAAAAAGATATATATGTACTTTAAAAATATTTTCTTGTCAGGGTATATTTGTTAATATTGATGTATCAATTTTGATTGGTCATTGTAGATTCATTCATATCAACCCATAGTGGTAAATTTGTTATTGACTTCCCATTGGGGTAGATTTTTTAATATCAACTCTTTGGTGTATATTCATCAATATTGATTCATTGGTGTAGGTTTTTTCATATTGACCAAACCAAATAGTTTCCTCAATATCAACTCAAGTCTTTTGAATCATTGACATCAACTCAACTGGGTAGATTCATTGAAATTGACTCATCAGTCTAGATTTGTCTATATTGACACATTGTGGTAGATTCATTGATACCTACTCATTGGTGTAGATTTGTCAATGTTGTCCCATGAGTGTAGATTCATTGAAATCAACTCTGGTTTAGATTGGTCAATAAAGCCTCAATGAGGTAGATTCATCAATATTAACCTGTCCGTCTTGATTCATCAATATTGACTTGACAGGGTAAATTTATAGATATCTACTCATTGGTGTAGATTCATTGACATCTATTCATTGACATAGATTTGTAGATAACAACCATAAGGGGTACAATTGTTAATATCAACCCATCAGTGTAAACTCATAAATATCTACTAGTTGGTGTAGATTAATTGATATTGACCTCTCAGAGTAGATTTGTTAGCATCTATTCTTCAGTTTAGATTCAGTGATATTGACCAACTGGGGAAGATTGATCAATATTGACCTATCATGAGATAATTGATAATATTGACTTGACTGCTTGAATTCATCAATTTTTACTCATCGGTAGAGATTCATATAGATTGACTCAACTGGTTACTTTCATTGGTATTGATATGTTAATATTAATATGTCAATGTTGATTTATTGATATTGATCCATCAGGGTACATCCTTCAATATCAAGTGTTCTGTGCATATTCGGCAATATCAAGCTGTTGATATAGATCAATAAATATCAAAACTTTGTTGTAGATTTGTCAATATTGAATCATCAGGAGAGATTTGCCCATATTAACCCATCAGGTTTTATTCCTCAATATCAAATCTCTTGGTTAGATTCATTTAATATCAACTCTCTGATTAGATTCATCATTATAAACTTAACTATTTCAACTTGTCAAAATATACTCATTGGGGTAGATTTGTCTATATCAACCAATGGGATTAGACTTGTTGATAACCCTTTAGTGTAGATACATCAAAATAGATTTTTCAGGGTAGATTAGTCCATATCAACTCCTTGAGGTAGATTGTTCAATATTGACTCTTCTCATTAGATTCATCAATATCAACCCATTAGTGTAGATTCATCAAAATTGACTCATCAGCATAGATTGATCAATAGTGACACTTCAGTGTAGATTCTTTGATATTGATGAGTCTTTTGACTTGATGATGTAGGTTCATTGATATAGAATTTATGGGGTAGAGTCATCAATATTGAATCACCTATATAGATTAATTGGTATAGACTCATCAGTTATGATACATCACTGTAGACTCATCAAATTTGACTCAAAGGTTAGATTTGCCAATATTTATTCATCAGTGTAGGGTCATCTATACTGACTTCAGGGTAGATTTGTCAATATTGACTCTTTGAGATTGATTCCTCAACATTGACCCATAAGGGAAGATTGATTGATATTAACTGAACTGGGTAGATTTGTTGGTATCAACTCATCAGTGTAGATATGTTGATATCAATATGTCAGTATAGATTAGTTGATATTGACTTGAAGGCATGGATTCATTAATGTCAACTCTTCAGTGTAGATCAGTAGATATAGATTCAATTGGGTATATTCATCAATATTAACTCAACAGGGTAGATTTGTCAATATTGACTTGTCAGGGTAGATTTGTTGATATCAACCATAGTGATCGATTCACACTGACATTGTCATGTGCATTTGTCAATATTGACTCAATGGGGGTAGATTTGGTGATATCTACTCATTGGTGTTGATTCATCGATATCTGCTCATCATTGTAGATTCATCAATTACAAACGATAGGGGTATTAATTAATGTCAACTGTCAGTATAGATTCATTAATATCTACTTGTTGGTGTAGATTAATTGATATCAACCCTTAGGGGTAGATTCATCAATATTAACCAGTCATGGTAGATTTGTCAATGTTCATATGTCAATACTGATTTGTCAATTTAGATTCCTTGATATTGACCTGAAAATGTAGATTTTTCAATATTAGCTCTTCTGGGTGTATTCATCAATATCAACCCATTGGTGTGGATTTGATAATAACTATCACCAGGGAAGATTCATCGATATTGAATCATCAGGATACATTCATCTATATCAACCCACTGGTGTAGTAGCAGGAGTAATAGAACTGGTGAAACATTGTAATTGCCTAGTATAAGTGTTCCTCTATTCCCAGAAGATTTGTGACTGAAGTCAAGTTTAGAGCTGAAAAGACTTGCACAGAGCCTCATCATGCAGGGTTTTACCACAGCAGCTAAACAGCCTGTGCCCTTGCACATGAAAACTTCCAGGCACCAGTCATGCCACAGTCATGAGGTCATCAGAGACCCCCAATCTCAATCACTGCTCTCCCATCTTGTCACCACTCTGCACAGAAATGTAGTCATTTGAGTAGATTCATCTATATCAACCAATGGGGATAGATTTGTTGATATTGACTTGATGGATTAATTTTATCAATATTGATTCAATTGGTTTGATTGGTTCAATTTGTCAAAATCAATTCATTTGGATACACTCATCAATTTGACCCATTGTGTTGATTCATCAATATTAAATTGATGGCATAGATTTATTGATATGGACCCATAGGGGTAGATTTATCAATATCAAACTGTAGGGGTAAATTTGTTCATATCAACACATCAGTATAGATTCATCAATATCAACTTTTTGGGTGGATTCATTGATATTGATATGTTGATATTGATTCATCGATACAGATTCATTATTATTGACTCATCAGTGTAGATGCATAGATATCAACTCATCAGGGTAGATTTGTTGATATCGATTCTTCAGTGTAGATTTATAGATATCAACCCATTTTTGTTGGTTTATTGAAATTAAACCTATGGAGTAGATTCATCAATATTGACCTGTCAAAGTACATTTGTCAACATCGACCCATCAATGTAGTTTGGTCAATATTGATCCACTGGGTTATATTTGTTCATATCAACACATTGGGGTAGATTTGTCAATATTGATACAAGCATGTAGATTCATAAATATTGACTCATTGTGATAGATTGTTCATTATCAATTTGTCATTCAATGATATGATATAGATACATTGATGGGTAGATTTGTGAATATCAACTTGTCAGTGTAGATCATCAATATTTACCCACTGGTGTACAATCATCAATATAAATCCATCAAGCTAGATTCATCTGTATTGACCCTTTGAAGTATATTTGCCAATATTGAATCTTTGGTGCATATTCATTGTTATTGATTTGTCTGTGTAGATTCCTCCACACCAACCCACTGTGTTAGAACTGTCAATATCTACTTGATGGGATATATTCATGGATGTCAATCATAGGTGTTGATTCATTGATATTGATTTATTGGTGTAGATTCTCTGATATAAAACAATTGGAGCAGATTCACTGATATTGACTCTTCAGTGTAGATCCATCCATATCAATCCATTGGGTTACATTCATCAATATCAACTTGTTGGGGTAGATTCATTGACATTGACCTGTAGATTTTGATTCATCTATATTGACTCATCAGTGTAGCTTTGTTGATATTGAACTATCCATGTTGATTCATCAGATATTGATTTGTCAGTATTGATTCATAGATGCAGCTTCATTTATATTGAACCATCAGGGTATATTAATCAATATCAACTCTTTTGGATAGATTCATTGTTATTGTCCTGAGGGTAGATTTGTTGATATTGACTTTTTGGAGCAGATTCATCAATATTGAATCATTGGTGTAGATTCTTCCATATCTATTCTTTTGGGGTAGATTTATCAAAATTGTTTCAATTGGGTAGGTTTGACAATATCAAAATATCAGTGCAGATTCTTTAGTATTGACCCATTGGTCTAGATTCATTGATATTGACTTGATTCTGTAAATTCATCAATGTCACCTTAAAGCTGCAGATTCATCAATATCTACATGTCAGGACAGATTCATCAATATTAATTTGAAGGTTTAGATTCATCAACTTTGACACTTTGGTGAGGAAACAGCTATGTGAACCCTTCAGCATAGATTTGTTGATATGACCCATAGGCATACATTCATCAATATCAACTCAATGGTGCAAATTTGTTGATATTGACGTGTTGGGGTATATTGTTCACTATTGATTTGCTGATATCAACTCTTCAATGTAGGTATGTCAACACTGACTTAATGGGGAAGGTTTGTCAATATCTACTCACCTGTGTAGATTTGTCAAAATTGGACCATCAGTGTAGATTCATGGATTATGACTCATCAGGTTAGAGTCATTAATATCTACTCACTAGTGTAGATTTATTGATATCAACACATTAAGGTAGATTCAGCAATATTGACTCAATGGGATTCACTTGTTGATATTGACACATTGATGTGGATTCATTGATATTGATGCTGGGGTTTATTTGTTGATATCAACTCTGGGAAGATTTGTTGGTATTGATGTGTTGATATTGTTTCATCAATGTACATTTGTCAATATTGACTCACAATGATAGATTATTTTTTTATTAAAAATCATAAATTTACATAGGGCAATGTTGCTTGATTCATTCTGTTACTTTTTTCCCTTCCCCTCACTCCTGCCCCTCTTTTCCCTCTATACAGACCTTCCTTCTACCATTCTTACCACCCTCCTTATCCCTAACCATAAACCTTACCCTAACCCTAACGCTGAGCCCTCCTACTCCCCAATATATGTCCTCATCCGCTTATCAGTGAGATCATTTGTCCTTTAGTATATTGAAATTGGCTTATCTAGCTTAACATGATATTCTCCAATTTCATCCATTTGCCTGCAAATGCCATAATTTTATCATTATTCATGGCAGAGTAATATTCCATTGTATATATACGCCAGAGTTTCTTTATCCATTCATAAACTGAAGGGCATCTAGGTTGGTTCCAAAATCTAGCTATGGTGAATTGAGCAGCTATGAACATTGATGTGGCTGTATCTCTGTAGAATGCTGATTTAAAGTCCTTTGGGTATAGGCCAAGGAGTGGGATAGCTGGGTCAAATGGTGGTTCTATTCCAAGCTTTCTGAGGAAACTCCATACTGCTTTCCAGAGTGACTGAACTACTTTGCAACCCCACCAGCAATGTATGAGTGTACCTTCTTCCCCACATCCTCGCCAACACCTATTGTTGCTTGTGTTCTTGATAATTGCCATTCTAATTGGGGTGAGATGGAATCTTAGGATGGTTTTGATTTGCATTTCTCTTATTACTAGAGATGTTGAACATTTTTTCATATATCTGTTGATTGCTTGTACATCTTCTTCTGTGAAGTGTCTGTTCATTTCCTTAGCCCATTTCTTGATTGGTTTATTTGTATTCTAGATGTAGAGTTTTTTGAGTTCTTTATAGATTCTGCGAATTAACACTCTATCTGTAGTATGAGTGGCAAAGATATTCCCCCACTCTGTAGGCTCTCTCTTCACATTACTGATAGTTTCCTTGCTGAGAGAAAGCTTTTTAGTTTGACTCTATCCCAGTTGTTGATTCTTGCTTTTATTTCTTGTGCTATGGGAGTCCTGTTAAGGAAGTCTGATCCTAAGCAAACAAGGTGAAAGTTGGACCTACATTTTCTTCTATAAGATGCAGGGTCTCTGGTCTGATTCCGAGGTCCTTAATCTATGTTGAGTTTAGTTTTGTGCAGGGTGAGAGATAGGGGTTTAATTTCATTCTGTTGCATATGGATTTCCAGGTCTCCCAGCACCATTTGTTGCAGAGGCTATCTTTTCTCCATTGCATATTTTTGGCACTTTGTCTAGTATGAGAAAATTGTATTTATTTGGGCTTGTGTCCATTTCCTCTATTCTGTACCATTGATCTACCTGTCTATTTTGGTACCAATACCATGCTGTTTTAGTTACTATTGCTTTGTAATAGAGTTGAAGATTGGGTATTGCAATACCCCCTGCTTCGCTCTTTCTACTGAGGATTGCTTTAGCTATTTTGGGTTTCTTAGTCTTCCAGATAAATTTCATAATTGCTTGCTCTATTTCTGTAAGGTACATCATTGGGATTTTAATTGGAATTGCATTGAATCTGTATAGCACTTTTAGGTAGTATGGCCATTTTGACAATATTAATTCTGCCTATCCAAGAACATGGGAGATCTTTCCATCTTCTAAGGTTTCTTTAATTTCTTTCTTTAGTGTTCTGTAGTTCTCATTGTAGAGGTCTTTCACCTCTTTTCTAAGATAAATTCCAAGTATTTTATTTTTTTTGATGCTATTGTGAATGGGGGAGTTTTCCTAATTTCTCTTTCTGAAGATTCATCACTTATGTATAAAAATGCATTGGATTTATGAGCATTGATCTTGTAACCTGCTACTTTACTGAATTCACTTATGAGTTCTAAGAGTACTCTGGTGGAATTTCCAGGTTCCTCTAAATATATAATCATGTCATCAGCTGAATAGGGATAGTTTGATTTCTTCTTTTCCAATTCGTATCCCTTTAATTTCTTTGGATTGTCTAATTGCTCTGGCTAGAGTCTCAAGAATGATGTTGAATAGAAGTGGTGAAAGCCCTGTCTTGTTCCAGGTTTTAGGGGGAATGCTTTCAATTTTTCACCATTTAGAATGATATTGGCCATGGGCTTAGCGTATATGGCCTTTACAATGTTAAGGAATGTCCCCACTACTCCAAGTTTTTCTAGTGTTTTGAGTATGAAGGGATGCTGTATTTTATCAAATGCTTTTTCTGCATCTATTGAAATAATCTTGTGATTCTTAACTTTTAGTCTGTTGATATGGTCAATGACATTTATTGATTTCTGCATGTTGAACCATCCTTGCATCCCTGGGATAAAACCCACTTGATCATGGTGCACTATCTTTTCTATCAAAAAACAAACTGAACCAAATGACCGGGAATACAAATCATATCTCAATAATAACCGTGAATGTTAATGGACTAAATTCATCAATCAAAAGACATAGGCTGGCAGATTGGATTAAAAAGAAACATCCAACAATATGATTCCTGCAAGAGACACATCTCATAGAAAAAGATACCCACAGACTAAAGGTGAAAGGATGGAAATAATATACCATGCACATGGACTGAGTAGAAAAGCTGGAGTATCTATCCTCATATCAGATAATGTTTACTTCAAACCAAAGTTAGTCAGAATGGGATAAAGTAGGACATTACATACTGTTTAAGGGAAACATAAATCAGCAAGACAGAATAATCATAAATACTGTATGCCCCAAGTTTTGGCTCATCCATATACGTCAAACAAATCCTTCTCAATTCCAGAATTCAAATAGACCACAACACAATAATACTAAGTTATTTTAACACACCTTTCTCACCACTTGATTAATCTTCCAAAAAAAAATTGAAAAAAGAAACCATAGGTCTCAATTACACAATCAATAATTTAGACTTAAGGAACCTATGTAGAATATAACATCCAACATAGAACAAATACACTTTCTTCTTAGCAGCACATGGATCCTTCTCTAAAATAGACCATATTTTATGCCACAAATATAATGTTACCAAATACAAGAAGATAGCGATACAACCGTATATTCTATCAGATCATAATGGATTGAAAATAGAAAGAAATGACAGAATACAACTAGAAACTACTTCAAAACATGGATAATAAACAATACACTATTGTATGATGAATGGATACAGAAGACATTAGGATGGAAATAAAAAAATTCTTAGACAAAATGAGACCAAAGTTACATCATATCAAAATCTCTGGAACACTATGAAAGCAGTACTTAGAGGAAAATTTATGCCATAGAGCCCATTCAATAAAAGAAGAAAAAAACTCAACAAATAAATGACCTAACACTACAGCTCAAAGCTGTAGAAAAAGAAGAACAGATCAACACCAAAAGAAGTAGTAGGCAGGAAATAGTTAAAATCAGAGCTGAAATTAACAAAATTGAAACAATAGAAAAATAGACAATAGAATAAAAATAGAAAAATTGACAAAATAAATAGTTGGTTCTTTGAAACAATAAACAAAATTGATAAATTCTTAGCCACTCTAACAAAGAGAAGGAGAGAGATAACACAAATTGCTAAAATTTTTAATGAACAAGGAAATATCACAACAGACATGATTGAAATACAAAACATAATCAGAAGCTATTTTGAAAATATATACAACAAAATAGAAATTCTTGAATGCATTAACAGGTTTCTAGAGACATATGGATTATCTAAACTGAATGAGGAGGACATACACAATTTAAATAGATCAATTTCAAGTAATGAAATAGAAGAAGTCATCAAAATTCTACCAAAAAGGAAAAGTCTGGGACCAGATGGGTTCTCAGCCGAGTTCTACAAAACCTTTAAAGAAGAGTTCATTCCAGGACTTCTCAAAGTATTTCATAAAATAGAAGAGGAGGGAACCCTCCCAAACTCATTCTATAAAGCCAATATCACCTTGATCCCTAAACCAGACAGAGACATACCTAGGAAAGAAAATTACAGACTAATATCCTTAATGAACACTGATGAAAAAATTCTCAACAAAAATTTAGCAAATTGAACCAAAAATATATTAAAAAGATAGTGCCTGGGGTCTTACCCCAGGGATAAAAGCTTGGTTCAACATCTGGAAATCAATAAATGTAAGTCACCATATTAATTGGCTTAAAGTCAAGAATCACATGGTTATTTCAATAGATGCAGAAAAATCATTTAATAAAATACAGCATCCCTTTATGCTGAAAACACTAGAAAAAATAGGGAGAGTGGGAACATTCCTTGACATTGTAAAAGCTATCTATGCTAAGCCCGTGGCCAGTATTATTCTAAATGGTGACAAACTGAAAGCATTCTGCTTAAAAACTGGAACAAGACAAGAATGCCCTCTTTCACTACTTCTACTTAACACTGTTTTTGAAACTCTAGCCAGAGCAAGTAGACAGACCAAAGAAATTAAATGTATACCAACAGGAAAAGAAGAACTCAAATTATTCCTATTTGCTGATGACATGGATATGTATTTGGAAAAAATGGAAAATTCCACCAGAAAACTTTTAGAACTCATAAATGAATTTAGTAAATTAGCAGGATATAAGATCAATACTCATAAATCTAATGCATATTTATTCATAAGTGAAGAATCCTCAGAAGGAGAAGTTAGGAAGATTATCCCATTCACAATAGCCTTGAAAAAAATAAAGTACTTGGGAATCAATCTAATGAAAGAGGTGAAAGACCTCTACAATAAGAAATACAGAACACTAAAGAAAGAAATTAAAGAAAATGTTAGAAGATGGAAAGATCTCCATGTTCTTGGATAGGCAGAATTAATATTGTCAGAATGATCATAATACCAAAAGTTCTATACAGATTCAATGCAATTCCAATTAAAATCCCAATGATGTACTTCTCAGAAATAGAGCAAGAAATCATGAAATTCATCTGGAAGAATAAGAAACTCTGAATAGCTAAAGTTATTCTTAGCAGGAAGAGTGAAGCAGGGCATATCGCAATATCAGAACTTCAACTATACTACAAAGCAATAGTAACAAAAATGGCATGATATTATTACCAAAGTGAGACAGGTAGATCAAAGGTACAGAATAGAGCACATGAACACAAACTCAAATAAATACAATTTTCTCATACTAGACAAAGGTGCCAAAAATATATAATGGAGAAAAGATAGCCTCTTCAATAAATGGTGCTGGGAAAACTGGAAATCCATATGCAACAGAATGAAATTTAACCCTATCTCTCACCGTGCACAAAACTCAACTCAAAATGGATCAAGAATCTTGGAAACAGAACAGAAACCCTGCATCTTATAGAAGAAAAAATAGGTCCAAATCTTCAACATGTTGGCTTAGGATCAGACTTCCTTAACAGGACTCCCATAGCACAAGAAATAAAAGCAAGAATCAACAACTGGGATAGATTCAAATTAAAATATTTCTCTCAGCAAAGAAAACTATTAGCAATATGAAGAAACAACCTACAGAGTGGGAGAAAATCTTTGCTACTCATACTTCAGACAGAGCACTAATTTCCAGAAAAATAAAGAACTCAAAAAACTCTACACCTACAGTACAAATAACCCAATCAACAAATGAGCTAAGAAAATGAACAGACAATTCACAGAAGAAGATCTACAAGCAATCAACAGATATATGAAAAAATGTTCAACATCTCTAATAATAAGAGAAATGCAAATAAAAACTACCTTAAAATTCCATCTCACCCCAATTAGAATGGTGATTATCAAGAATACAAGCAACAAGAGGTGTTGATGAGGATGTGGGGATAAAGGTACACTCAAACATTGCTGGTGGGTCTGCAAATTAGTGCAGCCACTCTGGAAAGCAGTGTGGAGATTCCTTAGAAACCTTGGAATGGAACCCCATTTGACCCACCTATCCCACTCCTTTGCCTATACCCAAAGGACTTAAAATCAGCATACTACAGAGATACATCCACACCAATATTCATAGCTACTCAATTCACAATAGACAGAATGTGGAACCAACCTAGATGCCCCTTAATTGGTGAATGGATAAAGAAAATATGATATTGAGATATATATATATATATATATATATATATATATATATATATAATGGAATATTACTCAGCCATAAGAATAATAAAATTATGGCCTTTGCAGGAAAATGGATGAAATTGGAGAATATCATGCTAAGTGAGATAAGCCAATCTCAAAGTACCAAAGGATGAATTAGCTGGCTGATAAGTGGGTGATGACACATAATGGGTTTGGGAGGGGGGCAAGAATAGAGGAAGGAGAGTCTGTATAGAGGAAAAAGAGGGATGGGGGAAGGGAAAAATAACAGAATGAGTCAAAAACTATTACCCTATATATATGTATGATTACACAAATGGTATGCCTTTATTTCATGTACAGAGAGACAAGATGTATCCCATTTATTTACAATAAAAATAAACTTAAACAAACAAGTTTTTTGCAAGTGAATCTCTTTCAAACTGAATACTGACACATCTAAAATGCACAGACAAAAGTCATTAGATGAAGGTCAATATTATTACAAACATATCCGATACAACTATAAAGGAGCATTTAAAAAGTTTATAGAGATCCAACATAAAAATACTGCACTTATATGTCTATATAGCCCTGCTCAAAGTTTTGTCTTTTTTTGTCCATTTTCAGGAGGAAACCAAAGGAAGTAATCTCTTTTCAGAACCCTTCCCTAAACTCTGATTTAAAGTGTCGTGCAAGCAGGTGTTTCTCTGAAAGAAAAAAAATCAAAAAAACAAAAGAACAAAAAACACATGGTATTTGTTCCAGAACTTACTGGGTTGGGAGACCTCATAAAATGCATTACCAGGTTCTTATTCTCTCTGTTCTTTATCGTTATTTCATGATGGCATAAAGGTATCAGGTCCTCAAACTACCTTCAGATTTTTAGTGAAGAACATGGAACAAATTGATTATACTACCTTAAACTGAAATTTGGTATTAACAATGCAATATAAACTTTTTTTAAAAGCACCTGTAATTCATTTCTCATTTCCAACCTCTGTCAGAATGTAGTCTTAAATTTAAAAATATCCTGTAAAGGCTGAGTAAAAGTCTAAAGGATTTCTTATTCAATTTGCTTCTTGCTGATTGCTATATAAATCTCAATGAATCTCTTTTCTCTAGTAAATGAGAATTGGAAATAAATGAAAGTTTTTCATAGCTCAGTTTTCAAATATTCTCCTAATCCCTGACTTATCTTACTCCATTTTAAAGTAAGACACTGGACTAATTTATATAAATGAATGTCAGAAGTGAAATTTAAGAGTTACCTCCCACATGGGAAATGTATTATTTTAGTGGCTCTGATAATACACTGATCCCTGTCATAGGGATGGTAAAGTCAGATAGATGCTCAGAAAGGAAATTCATCTTTATATATTAGGGTTAGGTTTTTCCACTAATGAATTGAAGCTATATAGGGCCTACAGATGCCATCACAGATGGTATGTTTCAAATTAAATGCAGTAAGTTTGATGACCCATACTTAAGTATTAGTGGTTTCTTACAGTTTCTTAGAGTAGTGGCAACATATATATTTAAAAATTTTACAGAATAAAAATTATGACTGACTTGAAAGACTACAGTGGGGGTTCCTTCCTTTAAGAAATTTTGATTGACTTTTGAAAATGACCAATGTTTCAGATTTAAAATCAGAAACCATCTCTTTCTAAACCTCTAATCCATCTCATTCCTCAACACTAGACAAATTGGCATAAAGGGGGAAATCTTTGGATTTTCTTACTTTATGGTAAAGCAGGTATTTTGGGGCACAGACTTTGAAATTATGTATGTTTCATGGCCTCTTCTGCTGAAATCCTTTTCTTAGATTCAAACTGTAAAAAATCAAATTACTGCTTCATTAACTTTTACTCTCAGTTACTATAAAAGTCAGAAAAGGACAAATCAGTATTTAGAGCATTTTTAAAAAAATCTTGGTTGTTTAATATGAGGACTATTTTCAAGTACTGATTTGGAGTATTCCAGATACACTTGAATTTGAATTGCTATTGAAATTATACAGTAATAATTATATCTCAGTTTCACAATTTCAAGATAATTATGGACCTTAGGTAAAACTTTAGATTCCTCTATTTTCAGAAGTGATAAAAAGGGCTGGGGAGACAGCTCAGCTGGTAGCGTGCTTTACCTCACAAGCACAAGGCCCTGAGTTCGATCCCCAGTACTGCAAAAAGAAAAAATAAGAAATGATAAAAAATTAAAATATTCAACTTTTGCTTTTACTTTTCTTCATGAATCACCAAGGGCTGGGTTCAATACAGTCAGTGTCCTTATGGCAGATGTTCTTACTAACCTATCAATACCCACTGTCCCTTTTCCTTGTTAATTGACAGATGGATTATAAATCAGGACTTTTTCTAAGTTTAGGATAATTACAACAGTCCTGCTCCCAATTTCGAGTCTCTTTAACAATGTGCTGGCCAATGAGACTTTGGAAGAAGCCTTTCAGGGGTTTCTATGAAAGCCTAGCTTTCAAAATATAAGAGAATAAATGTGGCTGGTACTACCCTTTTTCTCCCACTTCTTCATGCTTTGGAGGAAATGTGAGTGGTATTTGGAGCTGCAGCAACTTGAAAGGCAGTTAACCATAAGGTAAAAGAGAATATAAGAGATCGAAAATTTGGAGGACATGGCCTTGACATAGTTGATAAATGCCAACCACTGTTCTTGGTCACAATGAGAGATCCAGATCATTAAAGAAACTATGTAATAAATATAACATATATTGTATAACATATGTATATACATATATATATGTATATATATATATATGTTTAACATAAGCATGTTCCTGAAATATTCTGGATACTCCCATAAATAATCATTATCATTCTACATATGAGAAAACTGAGGCTTAATGACATTCCAGAATTACAAAATAAGATGTGACTTACCTGTAGAAATATTGTTAACAACTCAATTCCTTCACAGTCTAACATAGATATAACAATTAAAAATGTGGCACTTTTCATCTTAGCTGATAGAAACTTTTCAGCTAAAATTATTTTATAAATGTTTTTGTTTGCTAAATTTAAATTTCCTAAAGAGATACTCTTGTTGAATTCAAATAGACTCAAAACTATTTTAGTCTAAAGAGGCTAAACTTGTCATTGCCTTAGGAAGAGATCATAAATAGCATCAATTCAAATTTTCAAAGTTCAAGAAAAATATTAAAGCTGTTGAATTTGAGTCATCATTCTTTCTAAAAATCAAGTGACCTCCATAAAGAAAGCTTAATGACTACATCAATTTTCACAGTATTGAAATGAAGGCAAGTGCATAAAAGCATCATTTTTCTATCATATGGGTAAAAACACAGAAAAGTGTCCCCAAAATATATTAGTGTGTTTCAAGATAAACACAGCGACAAACAGTTCAATAATTTTTTATAGCAATGGGTACTAGAAGGTACTAAGCTCAATTTAAATGTGCATAACTTCATAAACTTCACTAATCAAGACCACCAAGCCAATAGTTAATAAAGAATTCTAATTGTAGTTATGAAATTAACATAACTGGGAATAGTGGAGGTAGGAATTATTTTAATGGTATTATCTCTGGTTGACAAATCAGAGGTTCTATCTTTCACTGCCTTTCGCTGACAAAAGTACCATTATAAGTAGAGAAATATTCTTCCCTGAGTGTTCTAAGTAGGTCCCAGGGATCCTGCAACCTAGACATTCTCCAGACTCTTCCATTCTTCAGCACTTTGCCATTCTGGCACATATCCAGAGGACAATAGGCACTGACAAGATTGGACCTAATTTCATGGTCAATCTGTTTCACAGGCCTTCAGCCTTCTACACTGAACAGTATGTGTGTATATACATAAAATATAGGAAAATAGGAATTATACTACTTTGGAGAGACCAAAAAGTGACAGCATACATGACTATTCTTCCTAAGAATGTCTAGCTGAAAATATCAGGTACTATATAACAATAGGACTTTAAGTACATACAATTATTTTAAAATATTTCTGGTATCAGATATGTTTTGCTATTATTTCCCTAGTTTGAGAAGAAATGAAAGTACAAGAAGTGTGTTATGTTGTAAGCAATGTAAATTTTTTAATTAAAATAGGCAATGTCCTTAATTTGATATTTTGGTGACTCAAAAATTTAATGGAAAATAAAGTCAAGGGGTTATTCTATGTTACTGCAATATATAATGCATTCCACAAATCAAAATATTCAGGCCAATTTTACTGGGAGTTTTAGACTAATCTGGATGCAGCTGTGAGAAGAAACTTCAACTTAACAGCTGACATTCAGGACATTACATTTTGTTGTGGAATCACAGTTTATATTCTTCAAGTACAAATTAGGTCAGTAAAGCTGAACAAAATACATATTGGTCATCTGATGTAAGCATCAGAGTCAAAAGATTACTTATAACACTTGGTATTTTGTGAGTAAATAGAGAACAATTCTGTAGAAAGCAAAACAAAAATGTATCCTGATCTTTAAGGTACCAAATAAGGCAATAATCAATGCTTTCTTCTGGGAAAAGAAGCTACCTAGATAAACTGTAAAATTCTAATACCTAAGTTCTACACTCCTTTTATTTACAACTCAATGCTACTTCATACATACTTTACTAATTTTTCCTTACTGAATTATAAAATTAATATGAAAAAGGAAAGGAGAAATTTAATTATATTAGGTTCCAAAATATTAAGAACTGTGTGTATTATTATTTGTATGGAATTTTTATTGTGGCAAATACTTTAAGAAATTAAAAAGAATCATATAATTTCTCCCCTTTTCAGTTAAAAAAAATACTTGGGTACATGTTAATTAGAGGCCAGTGGTTTAAACTTTGGAAAGTTTAAGTTCTTGAATTCATCATTTGAAGAAACACCTGGCAAAGTTTCCTGAGATGGAGTTCCTGAATATATAAATTATATCCTATATAATTTAACATATTCATTTAATTATCATTATGCATATATATATTATATATAGGCATTACTGAGAAAGTGCCTTAGCAGAACATTTTACACTTATTAGATATTTTATTTCAACTGAAATTAAAATGATGGAAGATTATAATACTTATGGGTTTTGAAAGGGGCAAGACAGGAAAGAGACCAATAAATAAGGAGATTGTTGTGCTAATTTGGGAGATGATGGTGGCATGATCTAAGGAATATGGTAACAGGGGATATAGGGAAAACAAATAATTCAACACTTTCTAAAGCATGAAGCAGAGACAATATGCAGATACAGGGGTAGGTGTGTGTGTGTGTTATACCCTATATCTGCACTGCTAGAGAGGAAGATAACATGACCAACATGAAAAAAGGGAAGAAAGTATTCCAAATAAACCAAGATTCTATATTAATAGAATCCAATGACAGCATAGTAGAAGAAATGTCACAGAAGGAGTTCAGAACATATTTAATTAAAATGATTTGTGAAGCAAAGGATGAGATAAGAGAGCAAATGTGGGTAATGAATAATCACTCCAATAAACAGTTGAAAGAGCAACTGCAGGAGGTAAAAGATCATTTTGACAAAGAGAAATTCTCAAAACAACCCAAAGCAAAAATTCTTGAAAGGAAGAAAACAATAAACCAAATAAAAACCTCAATGGAAAGCATCACCAACAGACTAGATCACTTGGAAGACAGAACCTCAGACAAAAAGTTAATATTTCAAATAATGTTGATGAAACAGAAAACATGGTAAGATATTATGAATGGAACATCCAAGATTATGGAATATCTTTAAAAGACCAAATTTAATAATTATCAGGACTGAGGAAAGCACAGAGATACAAACCAAAGGAATAAAGAATGTATGGAATAAAATTATATTTGAAAAATTTTCAAACCTGAAGAATAAAACAGAAAATCAACTAAAAGAAGCTTACAAAATTACAACAGATCCACACTAGGGAACATTATAATGAAAATGCCTAACCTCCAAAATAAAGATAGAATTTTAAAAGACTTTGAAGAAAAGCATCAAATTACATGTAGGGGGAAACCAACATGGATATCAGCAGATTTCTCAGCCCACACTCTAAAAGCTAGAAGGCTGGGAACAACAGATTTCAAGCTCTTAATAGCATGGTTGCCAACCAAGAAACTTACACCCAGCAAAACTAGCTTTCAGATTTGAAGGCAAAATAAATTCTTCCATGATAACAAAAGTTAAAAGTATTTACAAATAGAAAGGCCTGCACTACAAAACATTCTCAGCAAGATATTCCATGAGGAGAAAATGAAAACAACAATGTAGGTCAGCAAAGGGAGGAACTACCTTAGAGATAAACCACTCAAAGGAGAAACAAGTCAAGTTGAAAACAAAAAATAAGTCACAATGACTAGAAATACAAGCATATCTCAATAATAACCCTGATTGTTAAAGACCTAAACTCATCAATCAAATTTTTCTGTCTCATAATGGTTATGATTTTGTCAATCTACAGGTTAGGTTAGGAAAGATAGACCTTTGTGATATGAGCTGAAATATCTCCTATAGATTTCTTTTATAAGTTTTTTTATGGTGCTTCTTTTCATAAAAAAGTTTATTTTAATGTAACACAATGTAACAGTGAAATCATTTGTCACTTGGGGATTTTGACTCATGAAAGGTTAGACAGTTCTTGCTAACTACAGATATTTATAGAAAAAATTCAGTTTTATTCTTTTTATGTAATGGTTCTGTTATTTAAAAATATCTTTTATATATCTGGAATGTATCATGGTATATAAAATGAGGAAGGGATATAACTTTATCCCTATAACATTTACTGAATACTTCTTTTGCCCAGTGATTTGAGATGATGTCCTCTTTATATATTCAATTTCTATGTGTATCTGAGTGTACTTATTCAAGGCATTCTGTTTTGCTAATAGACCAGTTTGATACTTTTAAATTATTTAAGCTTTTAAAAAAATGCCTTAATGTGTTTTAGTGCTAGTACCATTTCTATGTTTATTTTTTTTCACTAAATTTAGCATGAGGTGATAAAGCTTAAAACTGTGAAGTTTTCATTGAGGTTTTGTTAAATTAACAATTTAATTTTCAAAATAATATTGCCCTTCTATTTGTAGAAAGGATATTTTTTGGGCTTCAGTGGTATTTTAATTTTAATTTTTAATGGGCCTCATGTTTTTATTGACAAACATATTAATATATTTTATTACTGTTATATATGAAAAATTTTCTTCCATTAAATCTTCCTAAATATTGTTTGAATACATGTAAACTACTGATTTTTGTATGTTGATTTTGTACTTGGTAATCTAATTAATTTATCTTACTGTTTACAGTAGCTGTTAATAAAAGAAAAAATATAATTGCACATGAGACAGCTACCACAATATTTAGTGCAGCATATTTATATAATAATAAATTGGAAACCCAAATAGACTAATAAGTGAATGACCAAATATTATTATAATATCATTACATAGGGGTTTACTGTGGAATGATTAAATTTATATAGTGTAAGAATTGTTACTACAAAAAATGATATATTGTTCAAAGGGAAAATCAAGTTACAAAATACTAAAATATTGTGATTCTATGAATGTAAAAGAGAAAAATTGTGTGCATTTGTACACATTTCTTGTGTAACTTTCAAATCAAATAAAGATGACACATTTGGTTAAAAAAAGGGGGATCTAGACTTTCTCATGTTAACAATGCTCTCAATATTTCCTTCTTCTCAGTAAGTGCTCTTAATGCACGTTTTGAAGATAATACACATCTCTGGTCCTCTGCCTTGGACAGGCAATTGCACCTCACAAACCACTATCAAAGATTTATGTACAATAGTGAGTTACACCAGACCTGATATGGTGGGGCACTGCACCTTTGATTACTTGGGGGAGGGGATATGTTGCTGTTCTTACTCCTACAGGTCCTGTCTGGATTCCTGCCAGATGTGTGAGACTTGACAATCTTCATGATTTGTCATCAAGGACTTCACATTCTGATTCACAAATTGCATTTGACAAAGGATGAAGAGGATTCAAATCCAAATGAGGAACCTCTGATGTGAACAAGAGGCCCAAGAGACCCTCTGTCTTCTAATCATCTAGTGATATGGAGAAATATAAAATTTAACAACATCTGATCAACAAATGCAAGCCCAGATGGGTTTAGAATGTGCTCGAAAAAAAATTGGTTACAGCTCTGTTTACCAAACTTACCCAAAATTCTATAACTATGCTGGCAATTATTGTGTTATTTCTCTGTTATTTTATCCCTGTTGGTGGTAGCTCCATACTTAGCAGAAATTATTTATTCTCCTGAAATTTGTAACATCAAACATTCTAGAGAATGGGTGATATTGATTATTTGCTGTTTTTACATCCTATAAGATGCCAAGATTTTAATAATATATGTTGTTTCAATTTAACTGATAATAACTACATTAAAAAGGAATTGGATCAGTTTAAAGACATTGTAAAGAAGATGTAAACAGATGATGGAGATTGGGATTTATTTGGTTGGTTAACCACATGGCTGCTAAATTTTATATGGATCAAACAGCATTTCATTGGAGAATGTTTATTGATACATGCTTTGTTTTGCTGTGCTTGTATTTGCCAATGTTTGCTTTGCTTACTCCCTCCACCTTTCTTAAAGAGAAGACAAGTCATGTCTGTTCAAAGGTCATAAAAAGCAAAAATGGGAGTTATAGGGATTTCAGCTCAGTCAATATACAGAGGAACAAAAGTCCTTTGAGTTGAGCAATCTCCTCAGGACAAAAGGCACTGTTTGAATGTCAGAGAAATGATCTGCAAAAAATCTGTCCTTGAGACCTGGAGACACTAACTTATTATAATAACCTTTGGGACTAGTGGACTTTAAGAAGCAAGAAAGTTATGTGATCTGCACATGGGCAAAACTAACTTTACTATGTAACCTAGGTCACTTGATATGACCCAGATTTGATTAAAAAAAAAAAAAACTGGTCTGGGTTTCCCATGAGAGCCACTTATTGCTCTTTGCCATCCTTAGTGCTTGCCACTTTATTAGCTCTCCCCTTAACCTTTATAGCTGGACCCCAAGTAACTTTAACAGAAATTCTGAAAAAAATCAAAGAAAAATCTTTGAAATGAGGAAAATAATAAACCAAATAAACTCAATGGAAAGCATCAACAACAGACTTGATCACTTGGAAGAAAGTACCTTACAAACTGATGAAAATACATTTAATTGAAAATAAAATTGATCAAAGAGAAAAAATGGTAAGAAATTATGACTCAAATATCCAAGAAATATGGGATAGCATGAAAACACCAATTGTAAAAAATATTGGAATTGAGGAAGTCACAGAGATATAAACCAAAGGAATGAATAAACTTTTCAATGAAATAATATTCAAAAATTACCCAAACCTAAAGAATGGAATGGAAAGTCAAATACAAGAGGCTTACAGAATACCAAATGTACAAAATTGCAATATATTTACCGCAAGGCATATTGTAATGGAAATGCTTAACATTTAAATAAAGATAGAATTTTAAAGGTTGCAAGAGAAAAGCATCAGATTCCATATAGGTGGAAACTAACACAGATATCATCAGGTTTCTCACCCCAGAAACTAAGTGCTAGAAGGGCCTGGTCAGCTTTTTTCAAGCTGTTAATGAACATGGTTGGCAACAAAGAATCTTATACCCAGCAAAACTAACTTTTAGATTTGAGAATGAAATAAAATTCTTCCATGATAAATGAATGTTAAAATAAATTGCAAATAGAAACCTGTGCTACAGAAAATTCTCCGCAAAATATTTAATGAGTAGGAAATAAAAAAAAAAAACAATTTAAGTCAGCAAAGGGAGAAAGTACCCTAAGTGTAGAGTCAAAATAAAAAAGGAAAACCAAGCCACACTAAAAACTAAAAATAAGCCAAAAAAACTGGAAATACAAATCATATCTCAATAATAACCCTGAATGCTAATGTCCTAAGCTCATCAATCAAAAGGTATATGCTGGCAGATTGGAATAAAAAGAAAGACCCAACAATATGCTGCCTTCAATAGACTCATCTCATAAAATAAAAACATCCACATACTAAAGGTGAAAGGATGGGAAAAAACATACCATGCACATTGACTCAGGAACAAGTGGGAGTTACTCAGGTAAAATGGACTTCAAGACAAAGTTAGAAGAGATGAAGAAGAACATTTATTACTGCTGAAGGGAACTATTATTCAGGAAGACATAACAATTATAAATATTTATGTTCCAAATAACAGCACATATATGTACATCAATGAAATTCTTCTCAATTCCAGGAAACAAATAGACCACAACACAATAATTCTGGGTGACTTCAACACAGTGCTTTCACCACTGGATAGACATTACAAACAAAACCTGAACAAACAATCCATACAAATTAATAACATAATCAATTACTTAACCTAAAACACATATATAGAATATTTTATCCATCAAAGAGCAAATACATTTTATTCTCTGCAGTACATGGATTCTTCACTAAAATAGAACATATATTATGTCACAAAGCAGTCCTTAGTAAATCTGAAAAATAGAAACACTATCTTGTGTTCCATCAGATCATAATGGAATGAAATTACAAATCAATGAAAAATAAAAAACAGAAAATACCCCAACACCTGGAGGCTAAATAATATGCTACTTAATGTAGCATGGATAACAGAAAATATAAAGAAGGAAATTAAAAAATTATTAGGAGAAAATGAGAATAACAATACAACATATCAAAACCTCTGGGACACTATGAAAGCAGTACTAAGAGGAAAATTTACTGCATGCAATGCATTAAAGGAAAGAATAAAAAGTCAACAACTGAATGTAACAACTAAATGACCTAACACTACATCTCAAAGCCCTAGAAAAGGAAAAGAAAAACAACACCAAAACTAGTAAAAGACAGGAAATAATTAAAATCAGATCTGAAATCAAAGTAACTGAAACTAAAGAAAGAATTCAAAAAAATTGACAAAACAAAAAGTTGGTTCCTTGAGAAAGTAAACAAATAGATAAACAGCCACAGTAATGAAGAGAAGGAGTTAGATAATTTAAATTACAAACTTCATGATGAAAAAGGAAATATCACGACAGAAACCATTGAAATATATAACATAATTAGAAGCTACTTTGAAAATCTATACTCCAAGAAAGTAGAAAATTTCAAAGACATCGAAAAATTTTCAAGACATATGATCCTCCCATATTGAATCAAGAGGACATACACAATTTAAACAGATCGATTTCAAGCAATGAAATAGAAGAAGCCATCCAAAAGCTTACAAACAAAGAAAAGCCTGGAATCAGATTCTCAGCTGAGTTCTACAAGACCTTCATGAAAGAACTTATACCAATACTCCTCAAAGTATTCCATGAATTATGGAGGAAATTCTTCCAAATTTATTTTGTGAAGCCAGTATCACCCTGACACCAAAACCAGAAAAACACACATCAAGGAAAGAAAACTTTAGACCAACTTTGCTCGTGAACACAGATACAAAAATTCTTAACAAAATTCTTGAAAATCACATAAAAAACTTATTAAGAAAATAGTGCACAACAATCAAATTAGGTTCATCCCAAGGATGAAAGGTTGTTTCAACATCTGGAAAAAAATAAATGTAATTCATCACATCAATAGACTTAAGGTTATGAATCATATGAGTCATTCAATTGGTGCAGAAAAAACGTTTGATAAAATACAACACTATTATGTTCAAAACACTAGAAAAAGTAGAATAGTAGGAACATTCCTCAACATTGTGAAGGTTATCTGTGCTAATTTCACATACAAAATCATTCTTAATGGAGAAAAACTGAAAACATTCTCTTAAAACCTGGAAAAAACATGGATGACCTTTTTTGTCACTTCTATTCAACATCATCCTTGAAACACTAGCCAGAGCAACTAGGCAAACCAAAGAAATTAACAGGATACAAATAGGAAAAGAAGAACTCAAGCTATGACTATTTGCTGACTACATTATATTATATTTAGAGGATCCATAAAACTCCACCAGAAGACTTCTAGAACTAGAATTTTTTTTTTATTTCATTGTAGACAAATGGGATACATGTTGTTTCTGTTTGTACATGGTGTAAAAGCATACCATTTGTGTGATCATAAATTTACATAGAGTAATGTTGTTTGATTCATTCTGTTATTTTTTCCCTTCCCCCGCCCCTCCCACCCCTCTTTTCCCTCTATACAGTGCTTCCTTCCTCGATACTTTCCCCCCTCCCTAACCCTAACTCTAACCCTAACACTAACACTTCCCTCCCCCCATTATGTGTCATCATCCACTTATTAGCGATATCATTCGTCCTTTGGCTTTTTGAGATTTAGAACTAGAATTTTTAATCGATAAATGAATTTAGCAAAATAGTAGGATATAAAATCATCACACATAATCTAATACATTTCTATTCATAAGTTATGAATATTCTGAAAGTAAAATTAGGAAAACTACTCCATTCACAACAGCCTCAAAAAAAAAAAAAAACACTTGGTAATCAATCTAACAAGGAGGTGAAAGATCTCTACAATGAAAACTACAGAACCCTAAAGAAAGAAAGTTTAAAAAGCCTTAGAATTATCTCCCATATTCTTGAGTAGGCAGAATTGTATTGTCAAATGTCCCTACTTACAAAGGCATTATGTATATTTAAGAAAATTCCAATTAAAATCTCAATGACATTCATCAGAGAAATAGAGAAATTCATTGTGAAGTCCATCTGGAAAAATAAAAGACCAAGGATAACCAATGCAATTCTGGATAGCAAGAGTGATGTATGAGATATCACAATACCAGATCTTAAACTCTACTACTGAGAAATAGTAACAAAAACTACATGGTATAGGCACCAAAATATACAGGTAGACCAAAGGTAGAGAATAGAAGACACAGAGACAATCCCACATAAGTACATTTACCTCATACTAGATAAAGGTGCCAAAAACTTGCAATGGAAAAAAGATATCCTCTTCAACAAATGGTGCTAGGAAAACTGGAAATCCATGTGCAGTAAAATGTAATTACACTTCTATCTCTCATCCTGCACAAAACTCAAAATGAATCAAGGATCTAGGAATTAGACCAGAGATAGTTCACCTAAATCATCATGATGGTTTAGTACCAGACTTTTTTAAAAAGGCTCCCAAGAGCACAAGAAATAAAAGCAAGAATCAAAAAATGGGAGGGACTCAAACTAAAAATATTTTTGTCAACAAATAAAACAATCCATAATGTGAAAAAAAGAGCCCACAGTGTGGGAAAAAATCTCTTCTGCATGCACTTCACATAGAGCACTAATAGCAAAAATTTATTAAAAAATACTTGCAAAACTATACCAAAAATACAAACAAACCAATGAGTAAATTGGCTAAGGAACTGGGCAGACACTTTACAGAAGATATAGATGTGATATAAAAATATATGAAAAAGTATATCTCATCTCTAGTAATTAGAGTAATGCAATTAAAATATACCCTAAGATTTCATCTAACTCCAAATAGAATGGAAATTATCTGGAACACAAGCAATAACAAATGTTGGTGTGAATGTGGGGAAAAGATTCACTTATACATTGCTGTTTGGGTTGAAAATTGGTGCAGCCACTCTGGAAAGCAGTATGGAGATTCCTCAGAAAACTTGAAATGGACCCACAATTTAACCCAGCTATCCCACTCCTCAGCTTATACCCAAAGGACTTAAAATCAGCATACTACAGTGACACAATCTCATCAATGTTTATATCTGCTCAGTTCATGATAGCTAGATTGTGTAACCAATGTAGATTCTCTTCAATTGATGAATGGATAAAGAAACTGTGTTATATATACACAATGGAATACTACTCAGCCATATAGAAGAATAAAATGGCATTTACTGGTAAATGGATGGAGTTGGAGGATATAGTGCTAAGTGAAATATGCAAATCCCACAAAACCAATGGCTGAATGTCTTATTCGACAAGTTAATGATGGGACATAAAAGGGGGGACATGGTAAGTGAAGATGGAGGCACTTTGATTTGTGTAGAAGAAAATGGGGTGGGTAGGGTGGGAGGGGTGGGGAAAGAGAGATAGTGGACCAAGACAGACTTTATTACCCTATGTTCATGTAAGATTACAGAATTGGTGTGAGTCTACAGTGTGTTCACCCATAGAAACAAGAGTTGTACCCCATTTGTGTACAATGAATCAAAATTCAGTCTTTAAAGAAATATATATGTACTTTAAAAATATTTTCTTGTCAGGGTATATTTGTTAATATTGATGTATCAATTTTGATTGGTCATTGTAGATTCATTCATATCAACCCATAGTGGTAAATTTGTTATTGACTTCCCATTGGGGTAGATTTTTTATATCAACTCTTTGGTGTATATTCATCAATATTGACTCATTGGTGTAAGTTTTATCATATTGACCAAACAGAATAATTTCCTCAATATCAACTCAAGTCTTTTGAATCATTGACATCAACTCAACTGGGTAGATTCATTGAAATTGACTCATCAGTGTAGATTTGTCTATATTGACACATTGTGGTAGATTCATTGATATCTACCTCATTGGTGTAGATTTGTCAATGTTGTCCCATGAGTGTAGATTCATTGAAATCAACTCTGGTTTAGATTGGTCAATAAAGCCTCAATGAGGTAAATTCATCAATATTAACTTATCAGTCTTGATTCATCAATATTGACTTGACAGGGTAAATTTATAGATATCTACTCATTGGTGTAGATTCATTGACATCTATTCATTGACATAGATTTGTAGATAACAATCATAAGGGGTACAATTGTTAATATCAACCCATCAGTGTAAACTCATAAATATCTACTAGTTGGTGTAGATTAATTGATATTGACCTCTCAGAGTAGATTTGTTAGCATCTATTCTTCAGTTTAGATTCAGTGATATTGACCAACTGGGGAAAATTGATCAATATTGACCTATCATGAGATAATTGATAATATTGACTTGACTGCTTGAATTCATCAATTTTTACTCATCGGTAGAGATTCATATAGATTGACTCAACTGGTTATTTTCATTGGTATTGATATGTTAATATTAATATGTCAATGTTGATTTATTGATATTGATCCATCAGGGTACATCCTTCAATATCAAGTGTTCTGTGCATATTCAGCAATATCAAGCTGTTGATATAGATCAATAAATATCAAAACTTTGTTGTAGATTTGTCAATATTGAATCATCAGGAGAGATTTGCCCATATTAACCCATCAGGTTTTATTCCTCAATATCAAATCTCTTGGTTAGATTCATTTAATATCAACTCTCTGATTAGATTCATCATTATAAACTTAACTATTTCAACTTGTCAAAATATACTCATTGGGGTAGATTTGTCTATATCAACCAATGGGATTAGACTTGTTGATAACCCTCTAATGTAGATACATCAAAATAGATTTTTCAGGGTAGATTAGTCCATATCAACTCCTTGAGGTAGATTGTTCAATATTGACTCTTCTCATTAGATTCATCAATATCAACCCATTCATGTAGATTCATCAAAATTGACTCATCAGCATAGATTGATCAATAGTGACACTTCAGTGTAGATTCTTTGATATTGATGAGTCTTTTGATTTGGTAATGTAGGTTCATTGATATAGAATTTATGGGGTAGAGTCATCAATATTGAATCACCTATATAGAGTAATTGGTATAGATTCATCAGTTATGATACATCACTGTAGACTCATCAAATTTGACTCAAAGGTTAGATTTGCCAATATTTATTCATCAGTGTAGGGTCATCTATACTGACTTCAGGGTAGATTTGTCAATATTGACTCTTTGAGATTGATTCTTCGACATTGACCCATAAGGGAAGATTGATTGATATTAACTGAATTGGGTAGATTTGTTGGTATCAACTCATCAGTGTAGATATGTTGATATCAATATGTCAGTATAGATTAGTTGATATTGACTTGAAGGCATGGATTCATTAATGTCAACTCTTCAGTGTAGATCAGTAGATATAGATTCAATTGGGTATATTCATCAATATTAACTCAACAGGGTAGATTTGTCAATATTGACTTGTCAGGGTAGATTTGTTGATATCAACCATAGTGATCAATTCACACTGACATTGCCATGTGCATTTGTCAATATTGACTCAATGGGGGTAGATTTGGTGATATCTACTCATTGGTGTTGATTCATCGATATCTGCTCATCATTGTAGATTCATCAATTACAAACGATAGGGGTATTGATCAATGTCAACTGTCAGTATAGATTCATTAATATCTACTTGTTGGTGTAGATTAATTGATATCAACCCTTAGGGGTAGATTCATCAATATTAACCAGTCATGGTAGATTTGTCAATGTTCATATGATGATACTGATTTGTCAATTTAGATTCCTTGATATTGACCTGAAAATGTAGATTTTTCAATATTAGCTCTTCTGGGTGTATTCATCAATATCAACCCATTGGTGTGGATTTGATAATAACTATCACCGGGGAAGATTCATCGATATTGAATCATCAGGATATATCAACCCACTGGTGTAGTAGCAGGAGTAATAGAACTGGTGAAACATTGTAATTGCCTAGTATAAGTGTTCCTCTATTCCCAGAAGATTTGTGACTGAAGTCAAGTTTAGAGCTGAAAAGACTTGCACAGAGCCTCATCATGCAGGGTTTTACCACAGCAGCTAAACAGCCTGTGCTCTTGCACATGAAAACTTCCAGGCACCAGTCATGCCACAGTCATGAGGTCATCAGAGACCCCCAATCTCAATCACTGCTCTCCCATCTTGTCACCACTCTGCACAGAAATGTAGTCATTTGAGTAGACTCATCTATATCAACCAATGGGGATAGATTTGTTGATATTGACTTGGTGGATTAATTTTATCAATATTGATTCAATTGGTTTGATTGGTTCAATTTGTCAAAATCAATTCATTTGGATACACTCATCAATTTGACCCATTGTGTTGATTCATCAATATTAAATTGATGGCATAGATTTATTGATATGGACCCATAGGGGTAGATTTATCAATATCAAACTGTAGGGGTAAATTTGTTCATATCAACACATCAGTATAGATTCATCAATATCAACTTTTTGGGTGGATTCATTGATATTGATATGTTGATATTGATTCATCGATACAGATTCATTATTATTGACTCATCAGTGTAGATGCATAGATATCAACTCATCAGGGTAGATTTGTTGATATCGATTCTTCAGTGTAGATTTATAGATATCAACCCATTTTTGTTGGTTTATTGAAATTAAACCTATGGAGTAGATTCATCAATATTAACCTGTCAAAGTACATTTGTCAACATCGACCAATCAATGTAGTTTGGTCAATATTGATCCACTGGGTTATATTTGTTCATATCTACACATTGGGGTAGATTTGTCAATATTGATACAAGCATGTAGATTCATAAATATTGACTCATTGTGATAGATTGTTCATTATCAATTTGTCATTCAATGATATGATATAGATACATTGATGGGTAGATTTGTGAATATCAACTTGTCAGTGTAGGTCATCAATATTTACCCACTGGTGTACAATCATCAATATAAATCCATCAAGCTAGATTAATCTGTATTGACCCTTTGAAGTATATTTGCCAACATTGACTTTTTGGTGCATATTCATTGTTATTGATTTGTCTGTGTAGATTCCTCCACACCAACCCACTGTGTTAGAACTGTCAATATCTACTTGATGGGATATATTCATGGATGTCAATCATAGGTGTTGATTCATTGATATTTATTCATTGGTGTAGATTCTCTGATATAAAACAATTGGAGCAGATTCACTGATATTGACTCTTCAGTGTAGATCCATCCATATCAATCCATTGAGTTACATTCATCAATATCAACTTGTTGGGGTAGATTCATTGACATTGACCTGTAGATTTTGATTCATCTATATTGACTCATCAGTGTAGCTTTGTTGATATTGAACTATCCATGTTGGTTCATCAGATATTGATTTGTCAATATTGATTCATAGATGCAGCTTCTTTATATTGAACCATAAGGGTATATTAATCAATATCAACTCCTCTGGATAGATTCATTGTTATTGTCCTGATGGTAGATTTGTTGATATTGACTTTTTGGCACAGATTCATCAATATTGAATCATTGGTGTAGATTCTTCCATATCTATTCTTTTGGGGTAGATTTATCAAAATTGTTTCAATTGGGTAGGTTTGACAATATCAAAATATCAAAGTAGATTTTTTAGTATTGACCCATTGGTCTAGATTCATTGATATTGACTTGATTCTGTAAATTCATCAATGTCATCTTAAAGCTGCAGATGCATCAATATCTACCTGTGAGGGCAGATTCATCAATATTAATTTGAAGGTTTAGATTCATCAACTTTGACACTTTGGTGAGGAAACAGCTATGTGAACCCTTCGGCATAGATTTGTTGATATGACCCATAGGCATACATTCATCAATATCATCTCAATGGTGCAAATTTGTTGATATCGACTTGTTGGGGTATATTGTTCTCTATTGATTTGCTGATATCAACTCTTCAATGTAGGTATGTCAACACTGACTTAATGGGGAAGGTTTGTCAATATCTACTCACCTGTGTAGATTTGTCAAAATTGGACCATCAGTGTAGATTCATGGATTATGACTCATCAGGTTAGAGTCATTAATATCTACTCACTGGTATAGATTTATCGATATCAACACATTAAGGTAGATTCAGCAATATTGACTCAATAGGATTCACTTGTTGATATTGACACATTGATGTGGATTCTTTGATATTGATGCTGGAGTTTATTTGTTGATATCAACTCTGGAAAGATTTGTTGGTATTGATGTGTTCATATTGTTTCATCAATGTACATTTGTAAATATTGACTCACAATGATAGATTATTTTTTTATTAAAAATCATAAATATACATAGGGCAATGTTGCTTGATTCATCCTATTACTTTTTTCCCTTCCCACCACCCCTTCCGCCCCTCTTTTCCCTCTATACAGTCCATCTTTCTTCCATTTTTACCACCCTTCTTATCCTTATCCCTAACCATAAACCTTACCCTAACCCTAACGCTGAGCCCTCCTACTCCCCAATATATGTCCTCATCCGCTTATCAGTGAGATCATTTGTCCTTTAGTATATTGAAATTGGCTTATCTAGCTTAACATGATATTCTCCAATTTCATCCATTTGCCTGCAAATGCCATAATTTTATCATTATTCATGGCAGATTAATATTCCATTGTATATATATGCCAGAGTTTCTTTATCCATTCATAAACTGAAGGGCGTCTAGGTTGGTTCCAAAATCTAGCTATGGTGAATTGAGCAGCTATGAACATTGATGTGGCTGTATCTCTGTAGAATGCTCATTTAAAGTCCTTTGGGTATAGGCCAAGGAGTGGGATAGCTGGGTCAAATGGTGGTTCTATTCCAAGATTTCTGAGGAAACTCCATACTGCTTTCCAGAGTGACTGAACTACTTTGCAACCCCACCAGCAATGTATGAGTGTACCTTCTTCCCCACATCCTCGCCAACACCTATTGTTGCTTGTGTTCTTGATAATCGCCATTCTAATTGGGGTGAGATGGAATCTTAGGGTGGTTTTGATTTGCATTTCTCTTATTACTAGAGATGTTGAACATTTTTTCATATATCTGTTGATTCTTGTACATCTTCTTCTGTGAAGTGTCTGTTCATTTCCTTAGCCCTTTTGTTGATTGCTTTATTTGTATTCTTGATATAGAGTTTTTTGAGTTCTTTATAGATTCTGGAAATTAGAGCTCTATCTGTTGTATGAGTGGCAAAGATATTCCCCCACTCTGTAGGCTCTCTCTTCACATTACTGATAGTTTCCTTTGCTGAGAGAAAGCTTTTTAGTTTGAATCTACCCCAGTTGTTGATTCTTGCTTTTATTTCTTGGGCTATGGGAGTCCTGTTAAGGAAGTCTGATCCTAAGCAAACAAGGTGAAAGTTGGACCTACATTTCTTCTATAAGATGCAGGGTCTCTGGTCTGATTCCAAGGTCCTTAATCTATGTTGAGTTTAGTTTTGTGCAGGGTGAGAGATAGGGGTTTAATTTCATTCTGTTGCATATGGATTTCCAGGTTTCCCAGCACCATTTGTTGCAGAGGCTATCTTTTCTCCATTGCATATTTTTGGCACTTTGTCTAGTATGAGAAAATTGTATTTATTTGGGCTTGTATCCATGTCCTCTAATCTGTACCATTGATCTACCTGTCTATTTTGGTACCAATACCATGCTGTTTTAGTTACTATTGCTTTGTAATAGAGTTGAAGATTGGGTATTGCAATACCCCCTGCTTTGCTTTTTCTACTGTGGATTGCTTTAGCTATTTTGGGTTTCTTATTCTTCCAGATAAATTTCATAATTTCTTGCTCTATTTCTGTAAGGTACATCATTGGGATTTTAATTGGAATTGCATTGAATCTGTATAGCACTTTTGGTAGTATGGCCATTTTGACAATATTAATTCTGCCTATCCAAGAACATGGGAGATCTTTCCATCTTCTAAGGTTTTCTTTAATTTCTTTCTTTAGTGTTCTGTAGTTCTCATTGTAGAGGTCTTTCACCTCTTTTCTAAGATAAATTTCAAGTATTTTTTTTTTGATGCTATTATGAATGGGGGAGTTTTCCTAATTTCTCTTTCTGAAGATTCATCACTTATGTATAAAAATGCATTGGATTTATGAGCATTGATCTTGTAACCTGCTACTTTACTGAATTCACTTATGAGTTCTAAGAGTACTCTGGTGGAATTTCCAGGTTCCTCTAAATATATAATCATGTCATCAGTGAATAGGGATAGTTTGATTTCTTCTTTTCCAATTCGTATCTCTTTAATTTCTTTGGATTGTCTAATTGCTCTGGCTAGAGTCTCAAGAATGATGTTGAATAGAAGTGGTGAAAGCCCTGTCTTGTTCCAGGTTTTAGGGGGAATGCTTTCAATTTTTCACCATTTAGAATGATATTGGCCATGGGCTTAGCGTATATGGCCTTTACAATGTTAAGGAATGTCCCCACTACTCCAAGTTTTTCTAGTGTTTTGAGTATGAAGGGATGCTGTATTTTATCAAATGCTTTTTCTGCATCTATTGAAATAATCTTGTGATTTTTAACTTTTAGTCTGTTGATATGGTCAATGACATTTATTGATTTCTGCATGTTGAACCATCCTTGCATCCCTGGAATAAAACCCACTTGATCTTGGTGCACTATCTTTTCTATCAAAAAACAAACTGAACCAAATGACCGGGAATACAAATCATATCTCAATAATAACTGTGAATGTTAATGGCCTAAATTCATCAATCAAAAGACATAGGCTGGCAGATTGGATTAAAAAGAAACATCCAACAATATGATTCCTGCAAGAGACTCATCTCATAGAAAAAGATACCCACAGACTAAAGGTGAAAGGATGGAAATAATATACCATGCACATGGACTGAGTAGAAAAGCTGGAGTATCTATCCTCATATCAGATAATGTTTACTTCAAGCCAAAGTTAGTCAGATGGGATAAAGTAGGACATTACATACTGTTTAAGGGAAACATAAATCAGCAAGACAGAATAATCATAAATACGTATGCCCCAAGTTTTGGCTCATCCATATACGTCAAACAAATCCTTCTCAATTCCAGAATTCAAATAGACCACAACACAATAATACTAAGTTATTTTAACACACCTTTCTCACCACTTGATTAATCTTCCAAAAAAAAATTGAAAAAAGAAACCATAGGTCTCAATTACACAATCAATAATTTAGACTTAAGGAACCTATGTAGAATATAACATCCAACATAGAACAAATACACTTTCTTCTTAGCAGCACATGGATCCTTCTCTAAAATAGACCATATTTTATGCCACAAATATAATGTTACCAAATACAAGAAGATAGCGATACAACCGTATATTCTATCAGATCATAATGGATTGAAAATAGAAAGAAATGACAGAATACAACTAGAAACTACTTCAAAACATGGATAATAAACAATACACTATTGTATGATGAATGGATAACAGAAGACATTAGGATGGAAATAAAAAAATTCTTAGACAAAAATGAGACCAAAGTTACATCATATCAAAATCTCTGGAACACTATGAAAGCAGTACTTAGAGGAAAATTTATGCCATAGAGCCCATTCAATAAAAGAAGAAAAAAACTCAACAAATAAATGACCTAACACTACAGCTCAAAGCTGTAGAAAAAGAAGAACAGATCAACACCAAAAGAAGTAGTAGGCAGGAAATAGTTAAAATCAGAGATGAAATTAACAAAATTGAAACAATAGAAAAATAGACAATAGAATAAAAATAGAAAAATTGACAAAATAAATAGTTGGTTCTTTGAAACAATAAACAAAATTGATAAATTCTTAGCCACTCTAACAAAGAGAAGGAGAGAGATAACACAAATTGCTAAAATTTTTTAATGAACAAGGAAATATCACAACAGACATGATTGAAATACAAAACATAATCAGAAGCTATTTTGAAAATATATACAACAAAATAGAAATTCTTGAATGCATTAACAGGTTTCTAGAGACATATGGATTATCTAAACTGAATGAGGAGGACATACACAATTTAAATAGATCAATTTCAAGTAATGAAATAGAAGAAGTCATCAAAATTCTACCAAAAAGGAAAAGTCTGGGACCAGATGGGTTCTCAGCCGAGTTCTACAAAACCTTTAAAGAAGAGTTCATTCCAGGACTTCTCAAAGTATTTCATAAAATAGAAGAGGAGGGAACCCTCCCAAACTCATTCTATAAAGCCAATATCACCTTGATCCCTAAACCAGACAGAGACATACCTAGGAAAGAAAATTACAGACTAATATCCTTAATGAACACTGATGAAAAAATTCTCAACAAAAATTTAGCAAATTGCACCAAAAATATATTAAAAAGATAGTGCCTGTGGTCTTACCCCAGGGATAAAAGCTTGGTTCAACATCTGGAAATCAATAAATGTAAGTCACCATATTAATTGGCTTAAAGTCAAGAATCACATGGTTATTTCAATAGATGCAGAAAAATCATTTAATAAAATACAGCATCTCTTTATGCTGAAAACACTAGAAAAAATAGGGAGAGTGGGAACATTCCTTGACATTGTAAAAGCTATCTATGCTAAGCCCATGGCCAGTATTATTCTAAATGGTGACAAACTGAAAGCATTCTGCTTAAAAACTGGAACAAGGCAAGAATGCCCTCTTTCACTACTTCTACTTAACACTGTTTTTGAAACTCTAGCCAGAGCAAGTAGACAGACCAAAGAAATTAAATGTATACCAACAGGAAAAGAAGAACTCAAATTATTCCTATTTGCTGATGACATGGATATGTATTTGGAAAAAATGGAAAATTCCACCAGAAAACTTTTAGAACTCATAAATGAATTTAGTAAATTAGCAGGATATAAGATCAATACTCATAAATCTAATGCATATTTATTCATAAGTGAAGAATCCTCAGAAGGAGAAGTTAGGAAGATTATCCCATTCACAATAGCCTTGAAAAAAATAAAGTACTTGGGAATCAATCTAATGAAAGAGGTGAAAGACCTCTACAATAAGAAATACAGAACACTAAAGAAAGAAATTAAAGAAAATGTTAGAAGATGGAAAGATCTCCCATGTTCTTGGATAGGCAGAATTAATATTGTCAGAATGATCATAATACCAAAAGTTCTATACAGATTCAATGCAATTCCAATTAAAATCCCAATGATGTACTTCTCAGAAATAGAGCAAGAAATCATGAAATTCATCTGGAAGAATAAGAAACTCTGAATAGCTAAAGTTATTCTTAGCAGGAAGAGTGAAGCAGGGCATATCGCAATATCAGAACTTCAACTATACTACAAAGCAATAGTAACAAAAATGGCATGATATTATTACCAAAGTGAGACAGGTAGATCAAAGGTACAGAATAGAGCACATGAACACAAACTCAAATAAATACAATTTTCTCATACTAGACAAAGGTGCCAAAAATATATAATGGAGAAAAGATAGCCTCTTCAATAAATGGTGCTGGGAAAACTGGAAATCCATATGCAACAGAATGAAATTTAACCCTATCTCTCACCGTGCACAAAACTCAACTCAAAATGGATCAAGAATCTTGGAAACAGAACAGAAACCCTGCATCTTATAGAAGAAAAAATAGGTCCAAATCTTCAACATGTTGGCTTAGGATCAGACTTCCTTAACAGGACTCCCATAGCACAAGAAATAAAAGCAAGAATCAACAACTGGGATAGATTCAAATTAAAATATTTCTCTCAGCAAAGAAAACTATTAGCAATATGAAGAAACAACCTACAGAGTGGGAGAAAATCTTTGCTACTCATACTTCAGACAGAGCACTAATTTCCAGAAAAATAAAGAACTCAAAAAACTCTACACCTACAGTACAAATAACCCAATCAACAAATGAGCTAAGAAAATGAACAGACAATTCACAGAAGAAGATCTACAAGCAATCAACAGATATATGAAAAAATGTTCAACATCTCTAATAATAAGAGAAATGCAAATAAAAACTACCTTAAAATTCCATCTCACCCCAATTAGAATGGTGATTATCAAGAATACAAGCAACAAGAGGTGTTGATGAGGATGTGGGGATAAAGGTACACTCAAACATTGCTGGTGGGTCTGCAAATTAGTGCAGCCACTCTGGAAAGCAGTGTGGAGATTCCTTAGAAACCTTGGAATGGAACCCCATTTGACCCACCTATCCCACTCCTTTGCCTATACCCAAAGGACTTAAAATCAGCATACTACAGAGATACATCCACACCAATATTCATAGCTACTCAATTCACAATAGACAGAATGTGGAACCAACCTAGATGCCCCTTAATTGGTGAATGGATAAAGAAAATATGATATTGAGATATATATATATATATATATATATATATATATATATATATATAATGGAATATTACTCAGCCATAAGAATAATAAAATTATGGCCTTTGCAGGAAAATGGATGAAATTGGAGAATATCATGCTAAGTGAGATAAGCCAATCTCAAAGTACCAAAGGATGAATTAGCTGGCTGATAAGTGGGTGATGACACATAATGGGTTTGGGAGGGGGGCAAGAATAGAGGAAGGAGAGTCTGTATAGAGGAAAAAGAGGGATGGGGGAAGGGAAAAATAACAGAATGAGTCAAAAACTATTACCCTATATATATGTATGATTACACAAATGGTATGCCTTTATTTCATGTACAGAGAGACAAGATGTATCCCATTTATTTACAATAAAAATAAACTTAAACAAACAAGTTTTTTGCAAGTGAATCTCTTTCAAACTGAATACTGACACATCTAAAATGCACAGACAAAAGTCATTAGATGAAGGTCAATATTATTACAAACATATCCGATACAACTATAAAGGAGCATTTAAAAAGTTTATAGAGATCCAACATAAAAATACTGCACTTATATGTCTATATAGCCCTGCTCAAAGTTTTGTCTTTTTTTGTCCATTTTCAGGAGGAAACCAAAGGAAGTAATCTCTTTTCAGAACCCTTCCCTAAACTCTGATTTAAAGTGTCGTGCAAGCAGGTGTTTCTCTGAAAGAAAAAAAATCAAAAAAACAAAAGAACAAAAAACACATGGTATTTGTTCCAGAACTTACTGGGTTGGGAGACCTCATAAAATGCATTACCAGGTTCTTATTCTCTCTGTTCTTTATCGTTATTTCATGATGGCATAAAGGTATCAGGTCCTCAAACTACCTTCAGATTTTTAGTGAAGAACATGGAACAAATTGATTATACTACCTTAAACTGAAATTTGGTATTAACAATGCAATATAAACTTTTTTTAAAAGCACCTGTAATTCATTTCTCATTTCCAACCTCTGTCAGAATGTAGTCTTAAATTTAAAAATATCCTGTAAAGGCTGAGTAAAAGTCTAAAGGATTTCTTATTCAATTTGCTTCTTGCTGATTGCTATATAAATCTCAATGAATCTCTTTTCTCTAGTAAATGAGAATTGGAAATAAATGAAAGTTTTTCATAGCTCAGTTTTCAAATATTCTCCTAATCCCTGACTTATCTTACTCCATTTTAAAGTAAGACACTGGACTAATTTATATAAATGAATGTCAGAAGTGAAATTTAAGAGTTACCTCCCACATGGGAAATGTATTATTTTAGTGGCTCTGATAATACACTGATCCCTGTCATAGGGATGGTAAAGTCAGATAGATGCTCAGAAAGGAAATTCATCTTTATATATTAGGGTTAGGTTTTTCCACTAATGAATTGAAGCTATATAGGGCCTACAGATGCCATCACAGATGGTATGTTTCAAATTAAATGCAGTAAGTTTGATGACCCATACTTAAGTATTAGTGGTTTCTTACAGTTTCTTAGAGTAGTGGCAACATATATATTTAAAAATTTTACAGAATAAAAATTATGACTGACTTGAAAGACTACAGTGGGGGTTCCTTCCTTTAAGAAATTTTGATTGACTTTTGAAAATGACCAATGTTTCAGATTTAAAATCAGAAACCATCTCTTTCTAAACCTCTAATCCATCTCATTCCTCAACACTAGACAAATTGGCATAAAGGGGGAAATCTTTGGATTTTCTTACTTTATGGTAAAGCAGGTATTTTGGGGCACAGACTTTGAAATTATGTATGTTTCATGGCCTCTTCTGCTGAAATCATTTTCTTAGATTCAAACTGTAAAAAATCAAATTACTGCTTCATTAACTTTTACTCTCAGTTACTATAAAAGTCAGAAAAGGACAAATCAGTATTTAGAGCATTTTTAAAAAAATCTTGGTTGTTTAATATGAGGACTATTTTCAAGTACTGATTTGGAGTATTCCAGATACACTTGAATTAGAATTGCTATTGAAATTATACAGTAATAATTATATCTCAGTTTCACAATTTCAAGATAATTATGGACCTTAGGTAAAACTTTAGATTCCTCTATTTTCAGAAGTGATAAAAAGGGCTGGGGAGACAGCTCAGCTGGTAGCGTGCTTTGCCTCACAAGCACAAGGCCCTGAGTTCGATCCCCAGTACTGCAAAAAGAAAAAATAAGAAATGATAAAAAATTAAAATATTCAACTTTTGCTTTTACTTTTCTTCATGAATCACCAAGGGCTGGGTGCAATACAGTCAGTGTCCTTATGGCAGATGTTCTTACTAACCTATCAATACCCACTGTCCCTTTTCCTTGTTAATTGACAGATGGATTATAAATCAGGACTTTTTCTAAGTTTAGGATAATTACAACAGTCCTGCTCCCAATTTCGAGTCTCTTTAACAATGTGCTGGCCAATGAGACTTTGGAAGAAGCCTTTCAGGGGTTTCTATGAAAGCCTAGCTTTCAAAATATAAGAGAATAAATGTGGCTGGTACTACCCTTTTTCTCCCACTTCTTCATGCTTTGGAGGAAATGTGAGTGGTATTTGGAGCTGCAGCAACTTGAAAGGCAGTTAACCATAAGGTAAAAGAGAATATAAGAGATCGAAAATTTGGAGGACATGGCCTTGACATAGTTGATAAATGCCAACCACTGTTCTTGGTCACAATGAGAGATCCAGATCATTAAAGAAACTATGTAATAAATATAACATATATTGTATAACATGTGTATATACATATATATATGTATATATATATATATGTTTAACATAAGCATGTTCCTGAAATATTCTGGATACTCCCATAAATAATCATTATCATTCTACATATGAGAAAACTGAGGCTTAATGACATTCCAGAATTACAAAATAAGATGTGACTTACCTGTAGAAATATTGTTAACAACTCAATTCCTTCACAGTCTAACATAGATATAACAATTAAAAATGTGGCACTTTTCATCTTAGCTGATAGAAACTTTTCAGCTAAAATTATTTTATAAATGTTTTTGTTTGCTAAATTTAAATTTCCTAAAAGAGATACTCTTGTTGAATTCAAATAGACTCAAAACTATTTTAGTCTAAAGAGGCTAAACTTGTCATTGCCTTAGGAAGAGATCATAAATAGCATCAATTCAAATTTTCAAAGTTCAAGAAAAATATTAAAGCTGTTGAATTTGAGTCATCATTCTTTCTAAAAATCAAGTGACCTCCATAAAGAAAGCTTAATGACTACATCAATTTTCACAGTATTGAAATGAAGGCAAGTGCATAAAAGCATCATTTTTCTATCATATGGGTAAAAACACAGAAAAGTGTCCCCAAAATATATTAGTGTGTTTCAAGATAAACACAGCGACAAACAGTTCAATAATTTTTTATAGCAATGGGTACTAGAAGGTACTAAGCTCAATTTAAATGTGCATAACTTCATAAAACTTCACTAATCAAGACCACCAAGCCAATAGTTAATAAAGAATTCTAATTGTAGTTATGAAATTAACATAACTGGGAATAGTGGAGGTAGGAATTATTTTAATGGTATTATCTCTGGTTGACAAATCAGAGGTTCTATCTTTCACTGCCTTTCGCTGACAAAAGTACCATTATAAGTAGAGAAATATTCTTCCCTGAGTGTTCTAAGTAGGTCCCAGGGATCCTGCAAACCTAGACATTCTCCAGACTCTTCCATTCTTCAGCACTTTGCCATTCTGGCACATATCCAGAGGACAATAGGCACTGACAAGATTGGACCTAATTTCATGGTCAATCTGTTTCACAGGCCTTCAGCCTTCTACACTGAACAGTATGTGTGTATATACATAAAATATAGGAAAATAGGAATTATACTACTTTGGAGAGACCAAAAAGTGACAGCATACATGACTATTCTTCCTAAGAATGTCTAGCTGAAAATATCAGGTACTATATAACAATAGGACTTTAAGTACATACAATTATTTTAAAATATTTCTGGTATCAGATATGTTTTGCTATTATTTCCCTAGTTTGAGAAGAAATGAAAGTACAAGAAGTGTGTTATGTTGTAAGCAATGTAAATTTTTTAATTAAAATAGGCAATGTCCTTAATTTGATATTTTGGTGACTCAAAAATTTAATGGAAAATAAAGTCAAGGGGTTATTCTATGTTACTGCATATATAATGCATTCCACAAATCAAAATATTCAGGCCAATTTTACTGGGAGTTTTAGACTAATCTGGATGCAGCTGTGAGAAGAAACTTCAACTTAACAGCTGACATTCAGGACATTACATTTTGTTGTGGAATCACAGTTTATATTCTTCAAGTACAAATTAGGTCAGTAAAGCTGAACAAAATACATATTGGTCATCTGATGTAAGCATCAGAGTCAAAAGATTACTTATAACACTTTGGTATTTTGTGAGTAAATAGAGAACAATTCTGTAGAAAGCAAAACAAAAATGTATCCTGATCTTTAAGGTACCAAATAAGGCAATAATCAATGCTTTCTTTCTGGGAAAAGAAGCTACCTAGATAAACTGTAAAATTCTAATACCTAAGTTCTACACTCCTTTTATTTACAACTCAATGCTACTTCATACATACTTTACTAATTTTTCCTTACTGAATTATAAAATTAATATGAAAAAGGAAAGGAGAAATTTAATTATATTAGGTTCCAAAATATTTAAGAACTGTGTGTATTATTATTTGTATGGAATTTTTATTGTGGCAAATACTTTAAGAAATTAAAAAGAATCATATAATTTCTCCCCTTTTCAGTTAAAAAAAATACTTGGGTACATGTTTAATTAGAGGCCATGGTTTAAACTTTGGAAAGTTTAAGTTCTTGAATTCATCATTTGAAGAAACACCTGGCAAAGTTTCCTGAGATGGAGTTCCTGAATATATAAATATATATAAATTTATACATATTCATTTAAATTATCCTTATGCACATATATATATATATATATATATATATATATATATAGGTATTACTGAGAAAGTGCCTTAGAGAACATTTTACACTTATTAGATATTTTATTTCAACTGAAATTAAAATGATGGAAATTATAAATACTTATGGGTTGAAAGGGGCAAGACAGGAAGGAGGACCAATAAATAAGGAGATTGTTGTGCTAATTTGGGAGATGATGGTGGCATGATCTAAGGAATATGGTAACAGGGATATAGGGAAACAAATAATTCAACACTTTCTAATGCATGAAGCAGAGACAATATGCAGATACAGCGTAGTGTGTGTGTGTGTGTGTGTGTGTGTGTGTGTGTGTATGTAAGAGAAGAAAAAGAAGGAGGCTCAATGTAGAGACACTATCATCTAGGAGTTTTGTGAATATACAGGAATTTAAGACAGTCCTTCCATTAAAATCTTCTAATCTAGCAAACATTAAAAAATTATGTAAAATCTAATTTTAAATATTAAAATATTATACAGAAAGTAAAATGATATGATTGAAATGGAAAACTGTACAGTGGTTCCTCAAAAAGTTAAAAACAGAATTATTATGTGATTCAACTATTCCACTCCCAGATCTAGACACAGAAGTAGTGAAAGCACAGTCTTGAACAGATATTTGTATGCTCACATTCACAGTAGCATTGTTACAGAAGTTAAAATACAGAAACAACTCCAATGCCCTTCACAGACATTTTATGGAAATCTCTAAGTTCTGGATTAAGAAATGCACTTTATAGCATAATGAGTGCACTGGCCACAGAGGTATTTAAATAGGGAAATACCAAGATCAACGTGATGTTTGAGAAAGATGGTGACAGTATTTTCATTATTGTTTTTAGAACAACTTAAAACTGGTATATTTTGATGAATATTAAATAATGATAAAATAATTTTGCATTTAAATACTGTGTCATTCAAAACTTTTCTGAGTTTTTTTTACATGTTAATTAATTTGGCTTTAACATTATGTACAGAACATTAAAGTAGTTATTGTTAAATATTTACATTTACTTAAATGTGGAATTTAAGGCACAGGCCAGTGATTTGGATAATGAAATTGATATTTAAACATAGATAATCTTGATACCATCCCAGAACTCTTATTCACTGCTTATGCTGTGGCTCTTTAAAATTACAACTCTTTCAAGGTCACTATTAGTATGCCCTGTGTTATCAGCTACACGATTTCAAAATTATAAATATTGTAATTTTGTATCTGTATATATGTACCACTTGTCAATCTGTGTTGAGTACTCTGCAGAACCAAGAAGTGCATCAGATGGCTGATACCATAGTGTGACAATATCACTTGAGTAGGCCTTGTGGGAACTGACATGGATCTGGCTAGTCATTAATAGGGAAAAAAAGCAAAAAAATGAAATATACTGAAATCCATTACAAATATAGAAAATTTCTTATTTCCTCTCCTCATCATGACTTCATTCACAGGGATACTGAGATGGCTACTCAATGGCTCCTTGAAGTTTCAACAAAATTGATTTTATGAATTCTGCTGAGCACCTGTGGTCTTGGGCCAGCATATCATTATATAATTAAACTAAATACAATAATTCTGAAACCACAAATTTTTACTTACTTTTATGTGCTGAATGTACCTGGTATAAGGTGTAGATGTTTAGTTTTTCTTAATCAAAGCTTAAAATGTTTTCCTTTTGTCCATTAGTCAAAGTGCCAAAATTATTTTCTAGCTAAAATTAAATTAATCCAAAATAGGTCAGTGACACTGAGATACAGAATTTTACTTGCCACAGTTATAAGCTCTTATCACCTCTAACCTAATTCTAACATTTACTTGCTATACTATTTTTATTAAATATCCTGAAGTCATTAATCTACAATCCAGTTGAGTTTTACTGACAATTTCCTTGCAGAAATCCATTCAGAAAAGGTTTCCATGGAATAGAAATTACAATGTATTCTGTACTCTTCTTGTTACATGGATAATTTTAGACTAGAGAGACCTCATTGCTTTTGAGTATTACTAATTGCTGTAAATAATGCAAAACATTTTCTATTCCTTTGTCAATTTAATATGGAATATGCTAATGAAGCCAGAATTGGGAACAGGTAGTTAGTGTAGAAATAGGGGATTGGGTCAAATCGAGGAAATGGAGGCCATAAAATCATCTGCCTCTGGAAGTTGGAGACTGCCCCTGGAAGAATGAATGTCAAGGATCTCCGGAGCCCATTGATTACCAAATTTACCTGCCTTTATCAAGAACTGCAAGCCAGGAACTGCTAATTAATGCCCCCTGGGCCCTTGCCTGCCTGAATCACCCTGGCCCTCCCCCTGCCCATGGTTTCTCACTTAATGCAAAACCAGGCCTAGTCACCTAGGCAGGAAGGAGAGATAAGGGGGGAGAGAACTGGAGAACAAAAGAGACTTTAGCCTATAAAAGATGTAGGGTGCGCTCACTTCTTGGGACTTTTGAACATCAGCCATGGCCCCCTTCTTCCTGCCGGGAGAAGTCTGTATTATTAGCTTTAAATAAAGCCTGCTTAATATGCTTGCCTTGGTGTGCTTCTCTAGTGTTCAATCTTCGACATTAGAAGGAGCAGAACTCGTCACCAGTAAACGGCGGTATCACTAATTATCCAGAAATGAATACTAGAGTTCTCAATTTTATCCATCATTTGTACTAGTGTTATTATCATCTCTAAAGTTATAAATCCTGATCACTTGAAGAAGGAGCAATTTTGAAAGGTAGATTAAGAAAATAAATTTATTTTTACCATACGTTTTAATTCAAATGAGAATTATTTAAGGCTGAGATTACTATTACATGTAATTTTATATGACACATAAATTTATATATCTGATTAAAATATGAAAAATATCAAAGACTTAAGTCAATACTTTATTACATGGGATAAAAATTGTATAAGCCACACCAGAAAGTTAAATCATGGCTAATGGTAACTGGAACAATGCTGACACCATTTTATTTATTATCAATTTTACTATTAATCTCTCAGCTTTGAGAAACAAGTATAACAAATTATTTTCTATAATATTTAGTAATTAAGATGATGGAAGGTAGCTTTCTGATTTATCTTTCAGATGCTAAGACTGAGTTATATGGAGGAAAAGAACAGAGCTATAAATTTGCTTATCCTACTGCTTTGCAAGTTTCCAGTGATAGTTGCCCCAATTTACTCTCCTGCTCCTGAGAAGATCGTGAACTAGCATGCTTGTCCAAATAGGTTTCTGGTCTACAACCAGAATTTTGGTATTGGTATGAAAAAAAATAAATAACCTCTCAAACTCAACTGTCACATGATTCTACACAAGTCAATTTTTATTATTAATGCAAATGACTATATTGTAATCCCTAGACCTCTGATTTTCATTGGTCATGAAAAAAGGGTAGAATTTTCAAAAGGATCAAGAACAACTAACAGTGTAAAGAATCAAACTGAATTGACCTTCACTTACTTGTAGCCCCAAGTGTATTTACTATGCAATAAAATAAATAACAAAAGCAAGAAAGCTAATTATATTATCTCATGGAAAAATAAGAATTTTTTTCTCTCTCTTTTGTTTTTTCTTTTCTTCTTCTTTTATTATTACTTGAGATTTAACCCAGAGTCACGTTACAACTGAGCTATTATTTTGAGTCAGGGTCTTGCTAAATTGTTTAAGGGCTTTGCTAACTCTATGAGACTGTTCTTGATTTTGTAATCATTCTGTCTCTGTCTCCCAAACCACTGGGTTTGCAGGCATGCATCAAAGTACCTGGCAGTAATTAGAATTTCTTATTGATCTGTGAGCAGATAAAATTTGCTTTGCTTCCTTTAAAGAAGTTAGAGGCAAAATTTAAAGCACTCAGAGAATTCCCAGATAAAAGTGGATTTTTGATGGTCCTGGACATTTCTTTTGCATTTCAAATACTCATGAATGTTTCTCTCTCACAGCCATTCATTTTTTGATTATGTCAAAGAATAGTAAATGCAGTTTGACAAAGAGAGAAGGAGGGGTGGGGACAATTAAAAGGGAATTAGTGACAAACTATTTAAAAAAGACTGTATAATCTATGCAAGCAAATGTAAATAATATCTTTTTTGTTTAAACATGGTTGGCCCACTCAGTTCTGTTTTAAGGAAGGAAATAAAAATAGGAATTTATGCTTCAAACAAATAGCAAAATACTAAGTGGGTATGCGGGGGCACGTGGCTCTCCTTGCAGTGCTTGACAGAGTTTCACTCAAGGATGATTGCAGAGACTCATCCTAAAAGGATTGTAGCCAGATGTATGCCTCCCTAGCTTGGATGTTATTCTGTGGAGTTTTCCTAATAATATATTACTCACTTCAGTCTGAGGATCTTGCTAGAGGTGATGGGAATAATTCTACAAATTTCCAGAAAAGCATCATGGAGACAAAACACATGTTGAAACCCTGTGATGTTAACCTCACTACAGGAGAATGTTTTTATTATGTTAAAAATCAAACACTGCATTTACTGGCACAGCCAAAACCTGTTGGGGTACAGAAATTTATATATAACAATGTTTCCCCAAGTTCTAAACACAAAGCATCTCCCACAGTAGCTACTAGATATGGACCAGCTTATTTTATCAATGGTAAACCCTGGTACCCCCCCTAAAGGCAAGCCCTTAGAGAAGGTAGATATAGATCGCCCCCTTCTCCTACAGGGTGGTTTAATCCAGATGATGGTTTTGTTTATGTGTGGTGGTAAGGTAAAAGAATAAGGTTTCACAACATTCCTTCCTTCCTACAAAGAATATGTCACCCCTATAATAAACATTGGTTCATAATAACCATTGGGACTGCTGCCCTCCTGTAACCCTTAACTCAGAAATTTGGATATTAACCAGATGAACCTAGTAGAAATGGTCATGTGAGATTATTTGTCTATCGCTTTATCGCAAAAATAGTAAGAAGAGTCTTAGGTCATATAGACTTTAGATATTAAGGAAATAAACATTAGCTCATTGACATAGTTAGATATTCTTAAAATAATTGTGCTTAAGTAAGGATAATCTGTAAGGTTACTGTTTTCTCATAATCTTTCGGTAAAAACAATTTCTGCCTATGCTTTGGAAACTTCTTTGATTTTATTAACCATAAGCCTGTCATCATAGCCTGAAGAAAAATGTATATAAACCCAGCCTTCCCCAGAATAAAGTGGGATTGATTGCACCAGAACTAGAGTCTGTGTCTTTCATTCTCCATCCATCACCGACACTGTCTCCCACACCCCGTTTACCAGTGTGGAACCCATGAACTCCTGCTAGGGCTGGACCCCGGCATGGGTAGATGTATACAAATTGCCAAAGACAAATTCATCATTTAAAAAGTAAATTTTTATAATAACCTGAAATATTCATACTTGTAAAATTTAGTGAAATTTTCCAAAAGAAACTATTGGAATAATTTGTGAAAAATTATTAAAAATGCAATTTTGGAAAACTGAATGGGTTTTTAAAAACTAAGTTCTACAAAAGTATTCTAGAGTAAATAAATTTCAAAGCTAATCTACAAAGTTTTCTTCTAGTAGAAACAATTTACTCAAAGCAAAAAGAACATATAATTTTGTTTTACTTTGAAGTCCCTTAAAATCAGATTGCCTAAAATGTAAATAACTACCAATTAAATTACTAAGTACATACTAAATGCAGTCTTGCTAGCAAGCATATAAAGGGATCCCCTTTCAGAGATGGATTTTAAATTCTTGGGTCTTGGAACTCATTTTAAGTTCTTAAAAATTAAGAACCCCAAGTATTTTTACTTATATAGACTACTGCTGATGTTTGCCTTAAAATATGAGAAAAAATAAAACATAGTTATGCATTAAAAACACCTCTCATATTAGCATAAATAACATTTTTAAGAAAATTTTTTTCCAAAAAATTAATTACAAATGGTCTTTTTAAACATTCCAATAAATTGTTTAGAGTCTATTTTGATAGAAGACAGCTGTATTCTCTATTTGCTTTTGCTTTCTATCTATTGTAATATGTTGCTTTACATATTGCTTTTGCTTTCTATCTATTGTAATGTGTTGCTTTATATATCACAACATATTATAATACATATAGCTATATGAAGAAAATCACATCTCACTGATATGAAGAGGCAAAAGAGGAGAAACATTTTAATAGTATTTTCTAATTACTTCAGATAATATTCTTTGATATATTATTATTAGATTAAATTATTTCTTCAAGGTTATATGGTAACTTAAATTATAATCCATAAACTTTTCATACTTTTGTTAAAATTCATCTTGCACTTTAAATGAATCTTCTATCAGGCATGATTCTATAATATGAGGTGCTGATAACTGGAAAAATATTTATTCTGGAGTTATAGATTGAAATTTTTAATTTTTATTCAAAATTTATAAAAAACCTCTATTTTTTAATATCACAACTGACCTCATCAGAAAAGTTTCTAAGTAATGGGAATATATTAAGCTCAAAGCAGCAGATCAAAAAATTTAAAATATAATTTGTATTTTTAAACCTGAATTTTAGTATTGGCAAGAAATACCTGCAGTTCATTTTCTTGAAGTAACAAGATTAATTCATTAATTTCAAGAAAAATCAGTCAAATATCTAAATCTGAATAACCACAGTTTGTCTGTTGGTCATTTTTTGTAGAAAAAATGATGTTCTGTGAATAAAATACGGGACTAGTTCAGCTTGTAGTCAAATAATCACCCAAAATCTTTTCCTTGAGATAACTGTAGTATTTCTGTGTGCAGTCAATGTGCTTTTATATAATTCTCATTTCGTTATACATATAAACACAAAAGTACTAGACATTTACTCAAGGATGAAAATTTAATAAAATTAATGCATTTTACTGCTTGGAAAAATAACTTAAGTGTAACCGATACTTTGTCTTTAACAATGTGCAGTGGTGAAGAATACCATGATATAATTTGGTGGCACTGCCTGAACATATACCAAGAAAGAACAGTTTTATCCTTATTGCTTCTGGATCAACAGTGCAAATATTAACACAGGGAAAAAAGCAAATAATATTTAGTGCACTTCTGAAAATATATTTTTACCTCAGGACACTGCCTGAAAGGGTATCAGAAACCTGGAGTCCATGGGCCACACCTGGGAACCCATGTCTTTTAGTATTTGTTACTAAACCAACATAAACCATCCACAGAATTCTGTTAATTAGTGTTCAGTGGGCTCAGAGAAAATTTCCAAACTCATATGAAAGTGATAACATATTGTGACAATGGTTTTTCTTTTATACCTAACCACCTGGAAGAATTTATAAATATTTAATCATTCCATACCAAAATCTGCTAGCTTTAAATCCTATTTTTCATTAATGAGAAGGCTTTGTGGTTTCAAGTATCAATGCAACACCATTCTTCTGTGGCAATAAGTTAACCCATGTAGAATTTAGTATAGAAACAGCTACAAATCAAAAAAGTAAAAATTAGTCTTACAGATATGGAGATATACTTTGGTATTAGCATAATCTATGTTAAGCAGAAAAGCAACTGATTTAGAATAGTAAAAGAAAAAAAAAAGACCTTGTAATATAAAGCTGCTCCCCCATCCTTATGCTGCATTTATTTCCCCACCTCCCAATTTCTTGTCAGTCTCCCCACCCTTTCCACTGTGGCCATTTCCCCACCTTCCAACTACTTGTCAGTCTGTGAAGATCCTAGCTAGCTACTGGTTCAACAGTCAGCTTGCAAGTATACTTCTCCATTATTGGTCCCCTGTTAGCCTGGCGGAATTCAACTGTTAAGGATCGCTTCCCCGCCATCTTTTCTCATGCTTTCTCTCTCCTACCCTTTCCTTCTCTCTCCTCCTCACTTTTCATAATCTCTCTTGAATGTACCCTTTCTCTTTTTCTTCTATTTTCTCTCTTACCCTACAGGGAGACACTCTGTTTGCTTAATAAACCCTCTTATGTCAATTCCCATGTCCAGTGTAGTTTTTGTGGGTTTCTTACATTGGTGCTGTGACTTGGATGGGCTCTTCCACTGTCTTTTAAGCAAGGGAAACCCCATCTGATGCCCCAGTGCATCCCAGACACAGCCTCACCTTCCATTCTGCCTGGATGTTCTGCTCTGCTCTGCATCAATCACTGGACCTCAGATTGGTGAGTTCCTTAGGTGGGTTCCCCTAGGCCAACTTCAACACTCCTCTGCCAACCTGAGAAGGGACCATTGAGTATCTGGGTCCCTCGAGTTGGCTGAGGGGTGGTGGCACCCCCAGTCAAGACTTTTATAGTTTTGGCTGGCCCCCTTAGTCAGTCTTATCTGCTGGGTGGGTACCTAATTTTATGATGGAGATTCTCTCTCAGGTTTGAGGCTCATCTTTGTGCTCACACTTGTACTCACCCTCAAAAACCCTGACGTCAGGTTCTCAACCCTCCTTGGCTTTTGTCTGGCCTCACATTGATGCTTGTGTGACACCACCATTGATGTGCTGCCTCCTCTTCAGTCGACTACTCTGGCCTCAGGATGCTCTGGACACAGACTTGGCTGTATCAGTCTCCACCATGGGATCTGGGGCCCCTATTCCAGCAGATTTACCCACGAGATGTCTCTTAGAAAACTTTAGAACCCTTCACCTGACCCCTGGCTTTAAGCCATCAAAACTTAATGATATTTGGCCACAGTACCCTTTAGAAAATCAATCAAAAATGGTCACATAATGGCACACAGCTTCTGTGAGCCAGTGGGCAGAAAGAAAGGGATTTCTTATCTTCAAGTCTCATTTCTTGCTTCTTGGCTCTTCCTGCAAATTCAAACATTTCCTTTTGGCTTCTTCTTCCCCTCTTAACCCCTCCTCCTCCTCCAAGTTCCACTCAGTTCTGTTTCTGCTTCCATTCCCCAGCCCAGCCAACCTAGTCTTCCTGCCACAAGGTCCTGCATATAACACTGTGGAGGGAGTAACCAGCCCAACAATCAGTGGCATGTCCCAGTAAGGAGTATCATACAGCAGCCCCATTCCTCGAGAGTAGTGGGAGATATTTCAAAATTTTCTGCATTCATTCCTGAATTGATTACTAACCAGGGAAAAGGGTTAAAGTGCCATAGGTATCAAGTTTCTGTGAGCCTATTATCTCCTTTCAGATCTCAGTCAAGGCTTACATTTAAATGTAAATGGAGGAAGCCAGAATGCTTAGTGGGAGACGAGTCTCAAACTCAAGGAAAAAAAGTCCATTTTAAATTTCTCCTGGGCTGCAACACAGAATACTTTATTTCTCCCTTTTAACTCTTCTCTCTGCCCTTCTCCTTCTCACTGTCTCATGGTATAATTAATGGCCATTATCATTTTTCTTCTAGAACTTTTGTTTTTCTTAAATGCTATATTTTTGAGCTCACAATTTTGATCCTACATACCTAGGTTAATGATTTTTTGATCAGTTCTTTTTATACAACTCTAGAGTTATTTTTGAACCTCTATTACATTGCAATGGAGATAAACATTATAAGGCCTTTGCTTTTGTGTTAAATATAAGAACACATAAAACTAAAATTTTAAAAAATGGATCCAAATACTTTAAATTCATGTGATTTAAAAAGGTTCAATTTAAATTGGGTAAAATAATAGAAGTAAAATGTCTTTAAAATTAACTCACAAGTCTCAAGGTGGTCAAACTAATAGAATGTTGATGTTTATAAAATGTCTAACATCAATTTTTCTAGGACTTTTCTCCAACAGGAAAGAGACTGCAAATACTGTTGGTAAACTTGTCTGAGATCTTGGATTTTCTACAATAAGATGAGTGAATTAGAGTTGACATGTATGGGATTACTCAAACATGTTTGTTAGAGACATCCAATTAATTTACAAAGTTATTCCATGGAGTAACATACTTAAACATTATTCTTTGTATATTAAGTGTGTTCATATTTTCCAGGTATAAAAGCTCTCCCCAACTTTCTTTAGTTCATATTTTAGATATAATTTTAAATTTTGTTAAGTAGTGTTCACATAGACTCAGGAGTCAGTATATGCAAACTTCTTAATATGACATTTAAGAAAGAGTGTAATGCACAGTAGCAGAAATGGAATAGCAGTGACTGAGATTGGGGTCTCTGATCTCATGACTGTGGCATGCCTGGTGCCTGGGAGTATTCCTGTGCAGGGGCAAAATATGCTTAACTGTTGTGGCAGTACCCTTCCTGTGGAGGCTCTATACAGGAGTCCTATCAGCTCTGACATTGACATCAGGCACACAGCTCTTGGGAAGGAAGGAATTCTTTTGCTAGATAACCAGTGTTTCAGGAGCTCCCTTCTCTGGTTTCTGTCCACCTTACAATAACTCTGGACAGTGGACTTCCTTGAGAGCTACACAGAATTCCTAATGTTGCACTTTGCAGTTGTGAAAAAAAGTTACATAGATGTCCTAGTCTCTGTAACTTTCCTGAAAATGAAGAATAATGCTTAAATACATATATAAAAATTGCTGACATAACTCTTAAGATCTGCATTTCCATCAGAGAAAAGAGCTCCATCTGATCTCAGCTTAATCTTCCAAAATCTGTATTTATAAACCTTTATTTTCTAATACTCCTTTGCCCCTCACTGAACTTGAGAATTTCATCATGCTGGTCATGGCAAAAGAGGGAAAAATTAGCTTCAGGATTAGAACATTTTACCTAAGATTTGTGAAGAACCCTGCCTTACCTCAGATAAGGCTCTGCCTCACCCTGCAGCATGTTTGAATGGCTCCAAATTAAGTCAGACTTTAACTCATTTGAAGTTGTGCTCAAAAGTTTGATGATTGTTGTAAAGATTACTGTTATCTCAAACAGGGTATATAATGAATAACTCAGCCAAAATTCAAGATAGCTATTGCACAAACTGAATGTTTTACTCTTGGTGATTCCATTTTGTATTTTCCTTGTAAACTTTAACTGTTGCCTGATTATTATTTTGCTGAAGTACTGCTTCAATAGAAAACACTATAAATTAACTTGAAATCATATAGGACAGATAATGTAGACTCCAATTAGATAAAAGGGGGTAAATAACTGAACACTTATAGACAACTTAAGATGTACACTTATGTTAGCCCACTAAAATAAAGACTGAAAGCTACAAAAGAGAGATTCTTAGGCAAATGTGCCTGATAACTGAGAGAAACTGCCAGAATCAGTAGTTTTTAGTCATTTTAAGGCCTACAGACACAGGTAGGCTTAATCTATAGATATCTCTTCTAAATGTTGTGTTTATATTCCTGATAACCTGGACAATGTTAAAGTTCCCAAATAAAGGCCTTGTATTCTCCAGTCTTTGGTAGGCCTTGTTATGGGAAAAACTTCTCAGTTCTTCCACCCCCTAGTGAGGATATTCATTGGCATGTTCCAGATTCTGCAACATTTATCGTATACTAATCTCATTTCAGTACTCATGTCCTTTTGTTCTCCTCTCATAGAAGTATACACCCCCAGATGCCTTTACAAACTGCTCTTCCCCAAACAGACTTCTACCATGGACCCCTTGGTTGACCTGATTTCTAAAAAGGGAACTCCAAACTGCTTGCCCCACACATCCCCCTTCCAACTCAAAGAAGCCAGAGCAGTCATCACCCTCCTTTCCATACAGCAGTAAAGCAGTTCCTAAAATTAGAGAGGGGAGTAAAGCCAGAACTGAGGACAGGCAGTTGATGCAGAAATATGGGATCATTCAAACTGAGGAAATGAAGTCCATGAAAGCCATATGCCTCTGGAAATCTAGAAGTTGAAGACTGCCCCTGGGAGAATGGACTATTTACATCTCACCTGCAAAACCGGGCCTAGTCACGTAGGCAGGAAGGATAGAAAATGTGGGAAAGATCTGAAGAACAAAAGATTTTCTTATAAAAACAGAAGCAAGGGAATGTAATATAAAGCTGCTCCCCTGTCCCTTATGCTGCAGCCATTTCCCCATCTCCCAACTACTTGTCAGTCTGTGAACATCCTAGCTAGCTATTAGTTCATCAGTCAGCTTGCAAGTATCCTTCTCCATTATTGGTCCCCTGTTAGCCTGGTGGAATTCAACTGCTTAAGGATAGCTTCCCTGCCATCTTTTCTCATGCTTTCTCTCTCCTACTCACTTTCTTTCTGTCTCCTGCTGGATTTTTACACTCTCTCTTGCACACGCCCTTTCTCTTTTCCTTTCATTTTCTCACTTACCCTGCAGGGAGACACTCTGTTTGCTTAATAAACCCTCCTATGTCAATTTCCATGTCCAGCATGGTTTTCATAGGTTTCTTAGAGACATTATATTATTTTAAGGACTATGCCTTTACCATTTTGAGTTGTTTTCTCAATTTTAGTTTATATTGTTCAATTTGAAGCATCTATCATTTGTGTCATCAGTGTCATGAAAATAAGTATTATAAACATAACAATATTTTGTTTTCATAGTAACAGTTCATTTATTAGAGAAAACAGCTTAAACAGGCATATCCTCTATATTACTAAAGCTCATAGTTTGATTATAAAATTCCAGTATGTCAACCAAACACAGGCATTTATTAACTTAAAAATCAATGTGATCTGGGCTAATACCTTTAAGTATGGCATTGGACTGGGTGGCTTTATGTAAGTCTCAGGTATCAGAGAGAATAGGGCTGCATACCCTGACAAATTACTGGTTATAAAAATAACTCAATCATCTTTTAACATCTACCTCCTGGACAGTTTAATTTTAGCAATTCCTACTCAGTTTCAAAATCAGCTGTGATTCAAAAAGGGGTAATGCACTCTAGTGCTCTGAAAAAAAGCAATTTCTATAAGGTTAATGATAGAAGTATTTTGTGTATTGTGATGAAAAGGGAGATGTGGAACACATCTTGATTTTCTGGGGTTACCAAAAATAACCTCAAGTACTGAAGACTCAAGAATTACCTTCAGTTTACTTGTAGAGAAAAACTGACATCTTAATACCAAAAATAAGCCAAGGCAGCTGGTGATGAATGGCAGGAATGCCTCTGGTGGTTTTTTGGAGGGGTGTAGTAGGATTGAACTCAAGAGCACTGTATATCAGAGCTATGCCCCCAACTCTTTTGCATTTGATTCTGAGACAGGGTCTCATTAAATTGCTCAGGCTGGCCTCAAGTTTGTGATTTGCCTACCTCAGTTTCCCAAGTAGCTGGTTTGTGGGTTTGCACTACCATACCTGGCCTGAATAAATTGTAGACTGCGAAGTCTTGACTTCACATATTTATTTGTTTTGAAAACTCCAAAGTTACTCTTTTAATATATTTCTGTTGGGTTGCTTTGGGGTTTCAGTGGTGAACACAGCTACCTTTCAGTATATTTATGTTAAATTTTACATTTGGAAAACACTAAATGTGATTTTAACAAACAATAAAATATTTTCCAACTATTTAGAACTAACATAAAAGACTTCTCAAACCTCTGTCAAATTATGATAATTAAAGACTATTTACTTTCCAAATTAGTGCTAATATAAAAGCAGAAAGAATCAGAATTTTAAAAACTGAGATCTACAAATAGCTTCACAACACCTTGCAAAGGTCAAAATAAACTATGATGAAAACAATCCTCATAAATGTATATGAAAATACTTTTAAATCCTTGTTATAAAATTCTTAGCAATGTGCTAGCAATATGTTCAGACCTCTCTTTCAATAACAGAAACTGACTTTCCTTTATATTTACCAAATTCACTATTAAAAAAATGTAGGTTTGAAGTTACTAATTTACCATCTACAGAATTATAAAGGTCTCAAACACACAAGATGGGACAGTCTATTTTCAAAACAGGTTTCTATAAACTGTTGAACCTTGTGCAAATAAAATCTTTGAAAATGTAAAATATACCACTCAGAACAATGAAGTCCATAAGAATACAAGTATGTCAAGTTCTTTTATTTATCTAATAACTTCAGGGTATCTTCTGTATCTGGTTATTATAGCAAACTTCTTTAACATTATTTGAATTCTTAGATGTACTGCAAAAACACAATTATATTACTATTCCATCTGACAGTACAGATAGTTACTTCAAACAAATAAATCACAATAGCTACATGTTTCTGGCCTTACTTATAACCCTTATTCATAATTGATAACCCTGAAAAGTCACTGTTATTATATAATTTAATACAATTTTAAATATACCAGGACAGTTCGCCATTTAAAGGTGGCCTTTTGCAAAATGTACCGATCATTTGGATTTTTTCAGAAAGTAAAATATACCTGCAGATTTATTCTACACATGTTAGACAATCAGTTATAATGTGAAATAAAATATCAAAAATATTTTAGAAGACATTTAAATAAAGCAGTTTTACTAAAATGTGTGATCCCAGGAAAGCTATAGGATAATAAACAGAAGTTGAGTAAATAAGCCAATCAGAAAATTCCAAAGATTGATTATGAGGTTGGTATATTTCACTGTGCAATCTAGCTCATTTTCTTTACACTTTAACATTACGCAATAAACATACCTTTACATTGTGCATACTCATGATGATCCCACAGTAATCCATGTACTGTTTTATTTCCATACCATGAAAAAGCACAGCATTTTACCACATGATAACACAGTTTTCAGAATGCATGACTGATTAACTTAATAATAATTAACTTTTTAAAAAAAAATTGTTTGTCAAGAAAAGATACAGAATGTACCACCTAATCTATTTAAATACCCAATAAATAAACAACAATGGCCCTGGGGCTGTTAAAAATGTCTGACTTTCTATTACTAAAAAAAAATGAAATACTGAGTATTTTTTAAATGCTTACCAGATACTCAAGGACCAGAGTCAAAGGTTTATCTGGGGGACCAATCTCATGCAAGGTTACTATGTTTACATATTTTAAATCCTTTAAGAGTGAAACTGTAAAACAGAAATGAAAGCCAATTGTTTAGTCTGTGGAGGGCCAAATTTTATAAAAACTTGAAGTAAGTTTAGCATATAAACCAAATGTTATAATATTCTCAAGTTAAAAACAGCAATTTGCCAAGGGGATGAGTGGTAGAAAAACTGAAGGTATCAACTTTTACCATTTTTATGATTTTGAGTTTGACAGTATAGTACCCAAGGTTATCTCTAATGTTACAACTCACCATCTTCTGGTTCAAGGGAGGCTTTCTTCTGCTATACTGCTAATCAGTTGCCTCAAATATTATTATTTATTTATTTGTTTTTCTACCAGGGATTGAATCTGAGTCACATCCCTAGCCCCTCTGCTTTTTCTTTAGTTTTTATTTTGAGGCAGGATCTAGCTAAATTGCTTAGGTACTCACTAAGTTGCTGAGGCTGGCTTCAAACATGCCATCCTGCCTCTGCATCCTGAGCCACTGGGAATGAAGACATTTACCACTATGTCTGAATCAAACCAATTTTGAATAATTCACTTTTTGAATAAAATGGTATCATGACATGTTTTTAAATAGTTCATTTATTTCTTATATTTAATATATGCAGCTAATATACAGTTACCATGCTTCCCATGTACCAATATGTAAAATTTCCCTATCAGATATTTATCTATGTCACTACTTTTAATGATTTCATAATATTTCAATGTACATTAAGAATATTCTTTCTACTGAATATGTTAATTTTTGAAATATTTTTTAATGGTCTAATTATATCTTCCAGTCACTTGTTATTTCTCTCTGCTTTATTTTTTATAATTACAATTACAGAGCTTTGGTTTTAAAACAGTCTAAATAAATATACTTTCTCTTATAGCTGTACTAGGTGTGCCTTCTTCATGTTCGAAACAGATCTCTTTTAATGCCACCAAATTCTCTGTCAGCTTACTTCTTCCTCTATAAACTGTTGCATATGTACCCTATAAAACATATTTTGGAAGAACAATGAAGAACAATAAAGAGCCCTAACTGAATTTCTAATTTCTAAGCATGCTGAATTCCATCTTGCAAAGAAAACTCCACAAAGTCCAGTATTAGATTTTCTTATGGCAAAAATGACTTTCAATTGCATACACATAGCTTCCATGTTTTTATAAGACCAAACAGTGTCTCAAAGGTATAAAGCAAGAATTTAATTTACTTTTTGTGCTTTATTTCAAATTAAGATTTGGATCAATAGTATTAAAATCAAAGGTGCTTTCCCTGTAATGGTATATGAATACTGAATGACACTGAGCACATTAAATGAAAGAATAATTATACGGTTAAATCAAAAACATTGTTTTCAGGTTTCCAAAATTTTCAAAATCTTTATACATTAATTCTTTTAAAAAGAAAAGAAGCTTCCCTATCAACTGCCTGTTATTATTTTCCTGCTCTTTATTATTTATTACTTCTATCTTTTTTATTTCTTACTCTTTATTATTTTTTACTTATTTTCTTGCATTTTATTTCTGTGGAAGATGGAATGTTTCAAAATTAGTAGCATTACAGGTAGTGACATGTTCAAGAAAAAAAGTCACATTTTAAGAATTAATTACCCTTCAATGAAATGTTTTTATTTCTAAAGTTATTTTTTAGAAATTTTAACTCATGCAATTTCCCATGACAGCACAGACAGAAGACTGCTAGGAGGCCAAAAAAATCAGATGCCTGTTGTGTTACCAAGAAAGCAAAATATTTTGTGTCTTAATAAAAGATTTTAAGCCTTTAAAAAATACTCATTTTCTCTCAAACTGATAGAATACTTTCAAGAATTGAAAGTTTCAATCCTAATTTTGTTACCTTTTCAGATCAAGATATAATTGTTTAGACAGTAATGCTCACAATTTTGTATGATTGACAAAACCATACACTTAGATGATGAACAAGAGAGTCTTACATTTTTTTTAAAAAAGAATTTACTTATCTTTCCAAACTTTTCCACTTTTATGTAGGTTTCCATTTTCCCAAGCCCATTTTCTGACTGCAAGTAAAACTATGATAAATTCACTATTCATTCTTAAAATTTTATCTCTTCCTCAACTTCTAAAACTCTCTAATTCTACAGTGTTTAAGAATAGAAAGAGTTAGTTATAGTCAAATTGTTGAACATTGATCAAGTTTTAAAATATACTTGATATTGAAATATTGAAAGGGTCAAAAGCATCAGTATTTATAATTAAAATAGTCAACCTACCTTATATATGGATTGGATAATTGTCTGCAGTGAATTCGTTCTTTTATTTCCAGACCCCAAATTTTAAACTACCACAGACTTAGATTTTAAGATACTAAAGAATTTGTAAAACTTACTATTTGATTTTCCTTTTAACTAAATCATAAAACAATTTTCTGACTGATCTTTTAATTCCTATGGAGACTTGAAACCAAAAAGATGCTATTTGTTTTCAGGTTCTCCAATCAAAATACAATTAAAAAGAAAACCAATTTACATTCTACTATGGATCAGAAAATATGCAAACACAAAACCAGTAATGTAAGTCTTATTCTTCTTCCTTAAAAGCTTTAAAATTGATTTCCCAAACCCTTCCTTTTAAACCTTAAACTCACTGCTTATTTTGCATTGAGTCAATAAATGAAGTACATGGAATATATCAAAATATGTCAAAGAAACCCAATATATCCATTGTATATTTTAGAAGAAAATTTTAAAATGTAAGCAACCTTAACACCAAAGTTTTGAAAAAAAAAAAAAAAAAAAGTACAAACAGGTGGAAAATAGAAACCGAGAGAACAAAATTTAAAAAAAAATAGTAAACAGAAAAATAAGAATTTTCTTAAAAAATGTTTTTAGAATCCATTTGCAATAGTAGAAGATAAAATACTAATCTAAAAACTATTTACTTCTTGCATAGATGATGTTAATGTCTTTAAATAAAAAGCTAGTAAAAGGATATAATGCAGAACTTCAGTTTTCATAGGTATATAAATCATATTAAATTCTTAAAATATTGCATTATACTATAATCCTAGAGAATCAAATATACATTTTTTCTGGAGTTGTCAAATAAAATAAAACTGATACTTGGTGATTAGGCTTGGCATCACTTACCACTTTAGACAAAACAATAAACTTTCCAAACTTGAATGGCCAAAAGTAGGAAAAGTCCTGAAAAGAAATTGTTTTTATCCTTTTGCTACAATGACATACACAAAGTTAAAATGATATAGAAAACTGCAGGTCCAACTAAGAAGTGCTTAATTCAATTTTGATAAACTAAAACTCTACTCATTGATAGTTTATTACTATGTGACTGAAAAAGGGCTTCTTTTTGTTTTTTTTATTTTTGTTACCTTTTCTCTTCATATATATGTTTTTCACCAAAAAACATTAAATTAGAGAATTGAAGTTTTAGAATCATCATATACTACCTACTCAGGTACTGCCTTCTATATAACTAATTATTTAATAAGTTCTTGTTTTCCACTACCAATAGCTATGCAGTATAATGAAGCAAAACTATAAGATACAACACTTTCCAGAAATAAATAAATATGTTTTTACCTCATTGTGGATAATGAGGCCAACAGCCCACTCTTTGGTACATGACAGTCTGATTCCAATAATTTTGCACTTTATATAAAAAAGTGATGTTTACAAGGTTAACAAAACTATGATAAAATGACATTATTTTCTTATATTTATCTGTGGAATTCAGATGTTTAAATTTACAAATATGGAACTACTGAAAATTCAACTTGAATTTTAACTTTTGTGTCATCTTTTACTGAGAGAAAATAAGACTACTTTGAAAACACACATAAGCCAATATGAAAAAAAACAATGAATATCCATGAACAAGTTATATAAAGTCATTGTCTATAATGATGAGAGTACATGAGAAGACATGACTGTGATCTAGAAACCTTTTCTTCTCAGTAGTAGAGAAATTTTCTTACTCATGTGTGTATGTTTAGTGAATATGAGAATGTCCTTAACATGAAGTACACACTGGTCTATTGTTGAACTTGACAAAAACAATGAAGTTTGCTTTAAAGATTATGTAAGTGAAAAAATATATTATGTAAGTGTACTGACTATAAATTAATCATTTTAAAGGTGAAAAGTTACTATACAGTGTAAGCAATGACTTGTGAAGTATACATAAGAAATTTAAGACTACAAGAACCACTCTTCAGAGAATAAAATTTAATGACATTAGAATATGCTAAAAATCTGTTAATTTTTTTTTAAAGAGTAACAGGTTGGTAATAATTAACTGTGTATTTCAGCTAGTGGAGGGGATTGTGAATGTTCCCAACACAAAGAAATAATAAATATTTAAGGTGATAGATATGCCAGTTACACTCATCTGTTCAGCACACATATATAAATGTATTAAAATGTTAGTATATTCAATAAATATATAAAATTATATGCCAATTAAAAATAAAATTATACATAAAGAAAAACAATTATCATACTGTAATTATGAAGTTAAATTTGAATAATCAGTCTCTAATATAAACAGCACCACTGAATTCCACCCATGCAAGAAAGGGGAGAATTCAAGCAAAAGGCAGATTCATTAGAGAACTATCAGATCCTAATGCAAAGAGTAAAGCATACAGCAATACCCATTTTAATAATTTCCAACCTTAAGGATTTAATGATCACACCTGAATAATAATTACTATAATTAATGAATTTTTAAATGGAATTTTTAGAAAAATTTGCTTGCATTTATATCTGTTGAACACAAGATTAGCAATAGATATAATCACTAGCTTATTTACATGCTCTCCAGTGGAAATTATTCAGAGGACAGAAGACAAAACTCATTTATTTAAAACACCTACCAAACACAATGTTAGGTGCTGAGCATACAATGAAGAAGGCAGACATGATCCCTGCTCTCATGAATTCAAAATCCAGAATGAATTGCACCTTATTTTGAATATTTTAAAACTTTAAAAGTAGCATAAAAATAGAAATAGTAACTAAAAATAACAATGAACTTTATATTTTAATGTAATATAAAAACTACCTTTTTAAAATTCATTTTTATCATAAACGAATGAGATATATCTCATTTCTCTGTAAAAGAAGTAGAGGCATACCATTTGTGTATTCATGCATTTATCTAGGGTAATAGTTTTTGATTGGTCCCATTATTTTTTTCTTCCCCCATGCCCCTCCCACTCCTCATATCGCTCATTATAGTCCCTCCTTACTCCATTCTTGCCCTCCTACTACCCCCTATATGTGTCATCATTTGCTTATCAGCAATATCATTCATCCTTTGGTTTTTTGAGATTGGTTTATCTCACTTAGCATGATATTCTCCAATTTTATACCTTTGCCAGCAATTGCCATAATTTTATTATTTTTAATGGCTGAGTAATATTCCAGAGTATATATATACCACATTTTCTTTATCCATTCATCAATTGAAGGACATCTAGGTTGGTTCCACAATCTGGCTATTGTGAATTGAGCAGCTGTGAACATTGATGTGGCTGTATCTCTGTAGTATGCTGATTTTAAGTCTTTGGGTATAGGCCAAGGAGTGGGATTACTGGGTCAAATGGTGGTTCCATTCCAAGTTTTCTAAGGAATCACCACACTACTTTCCAGAGTGGCTGCACTAATTTGCAGACCCACCAGCAATGTATCAACTATTGTTGATAGTATTCTTGATAATCGCCATTCTAATTGGGGTGAGATGGAATATTAGTGTAGTTTTGATTTGCATTTCTCTTATTCTAAAGATGGTGAATATTTTTCATATGTTTGCTGATTGCTTGTAGATCTTCTTCTGTGAAGTGTCTGTTCATTTTCTTAGCCCATTTGTTGATTGGGTTATTTGTATTCTTTGTGTAGAGTTTTTTGACTTCTTTGTTTTTCTGGATATTAGTGCTCTATCTGAAGTTTGAGTGGCAAAGATTTTCTCCCAATTTGTTGGTTCTCTCTTTGCATTGCTGATAGTTTCCTTTGCTGAGAGAAAGCTATTTTTTTTAATGTATCCCAGTTATTGATTCTTGCTTTTATTTCTTGTGCTATGGGTGTCCTGTTAAGGAAGTCTGATCCTAAGCCAACATGTTGAAGATTTGGACCTACTTTTTCTTCTATAAGATACAGGGTCTCTGGTCTGATTTCAAGGTCCTTGATCCATTTTGAGTTGATTTATGTGCAGCATGAGCAATAGGAGTTTAGTTTCATTCTGTTGCATATGGATTTCCAATTTTCCCAACACCATTTGTTGAAGAGGCTATCTTTTCTCCATTGTATATTTTTGGCACCTTTGTCTAGCATGAGAAAATTGTATTTATTTGGGTTTGTGTTCATGTGCTCTATTCTGTACCTTTGATCTACCTGTCTACTTTGGTAACAATACCATGCCATTTTTATTAATATTGCTTTATAGGATAGTTTTAGTTCTGGTATTGTGGTACACCCTGCTTCACTCTTCCTGCTAAGAATTGCTTTAGGTACTCTGGGTTTCTTATTCCTCCAGATAAATTTCATGATTGCTTGATCTATTTATACAAGGTACATCAATAGGATATTAATTGGAATTGCATTGAATCTGTATAGCACTTTTGGTGGTATGGCCATTTTGACAATATTAGTTCTGCCTATCCAAGAGCATTGGAGATCTTTCCTTCTTCTAAGGTTATCTTTAATTTCTTTCTTTAGTATTCTGTAGTTCTCATTGCAGAGATCTTTCACTTTTTTGTTAGATTGATTCCCAAGTATTTTATTTTTTTCAAAGCTATTGTGAATGGGGTTGTTTTCCTAACTTCTCTTTCTGAAGATTCATCACTTATGTATAAAAATGCATTGGATTCATGGGCATTGACCTTATATCCTGCTATATTACTGAATTGACTTATGAGATCTAAAAGTTTTCTGGTGCAATTTTCTGATTCCCCTAAATATATAATCATGTCATCAGCAAAAAGGGATAGTTTGAGTTCTTCTTTTTCTATTCATATTCCTTTAATTTTCTTCGTCTAATTGCTCTGGCTAGAATTTCTAGGACAGTGTTAAATAGAAGTAATGAAAGAGGGCATCCCTGCCTTGTTTCAGTTTTTAGGGGTAATGCTTTCAGTTTTTCACCTTTTAGAATGATATTGGCCATGGGCTTAACATACATGACCTTTACAGTGTTAAGGAATGTTCCCACTATCCCTATTTTTTCTAATGTTTTGTGCATAAAAGGATGGTGTATTTCATCAAATGCTTTTTCTGCATCTATTGAAATAATCATGTGAGTCTTGCCCTTAAGTCTGTTGAAATGATGAATGACAATTTTTGATTTCCGAATGTTGAACCAACCTTGCATCCCTGGGATAAAACCCACTTGATTGTGGTGCACTATCTATCTAATATATTTTTGTATGCAATTTGCTAAAATTTTGTTGAGAATTTTTGCATCAATGTTCATTAAGAATATTGGTCTGAAATTTTGTTTCCTTGATGTGTATCTGTCTGCTTTAGGTATCAGGGTGATACTGGCTTCATAGAATGAAATACTTCTATTTCATGAAATACTTTGAGAATTATTGGAATGAGCTCTTCTTTAAAGGTTTTGTAGAACTCAGCTGAGAACCCATCTGTTCCTGGATTTTTCTTTGTTGTTAGGCTTTTGATGACTGCTATTTCATTACTTGAAATTGATCTATATAAATTGTGTATGTCCTCCTCATTCAGTTTAGATAATTCATATGTCTCTAGAAACCTGATAATGCATTTGAGAATTTCTATTTTGTTGTATATACTTTCAAAATAGCTTCTGATTATGTTTCGTATTTCAATCATGTCTGTTGTGATATTTCCTTGTTCATTCTGAATTTTAGTAATTTGGGTTACCTCTCTCCTGCTCTTTGTTAGCATGACTAAGGATTTATCAATTTTGTTTATTCTTTCAAAGAAACAACTATTTATTTTGTCAATTTTTTCTATTGTTTCTTTTGTTTCAACGTCATTGATTTCAGCTCTGATTTTAACCACTTCCTGTCTTCTACTACTTTGGGTGTTGCTCTGTTCTTCTTTTTCTAGGATTGATCTGTAGTGTTATGTCATTTATTTATTTTTTCTTCTTTTATTGAATGTACTCTATGAAATAAATTTTTCTCTAAGTACTGCTTTCATAGTGTCCCAGTGATTTTGATATGATGTGTCTTTAATCACATTTACCTGTAAGAATTTTTTAAATTTCATTCCTGATATCTTTGTGCTATCTATTCATCATACAACAATATATTATGTATTCTCCAGATGTTGGCGTAGTTTCTGTTTTTTACTCTGTCATTTATTTCTAATTTCAATCCATTATGATCTGATAGAATAAAAGGTAGCATCTCTATCTTCTTGTATTTGCTAACATTAACTTTGTGGCATTAAATATGGTCTATTTCAGAGAAGAATCCATCTGCTTCTGAGAAGAAAGTGTAGTCACTCTTTGTTGGATGGTATATTCTATAAATATCCATGAAGTCGAAATTACTGATTGTGTTATTTAGATCTATGGTTTCTTTGTTCAATTTTTTTTTTTTTTTTGGAGGATCTGTCCAGTGGTGAGAAATGTGTGTTAAAATCACCTAGCATTATTTTGTTGTGGTCTATTCAAATTCTGGTTTTGAGAAGAATTTGTTTGACGTATATTGATGAGCCACTGTTTGGAGCATAAATATGTATGATTGTTATGTCTTGTTGATTTATTCTTCCCTTAAGCTGTATGAAATGTCCTTCTTTATCCCTTCTGACTAACTCTGGCTTGAAGTCCACATTATCTTATATGAGGATGGATACTCTGGCATTTTTGCTGTGTCCATGTGCATGGTATACTTTTTCCCATCCTTTCACCTTTAGTCTGTGAGTATCTTTTTCTATGAGATGAGTTTCTTGCAGGTAGCAAATTGTTGGATCATCTTTTTTAATCCACTCTGCCAGTCTGTCTTTTGATTGATGAGTTCAGGCCATTAACATTCAGAGTTATTATTGTGATATGATTTGTATTCCCAGTCATTTGGCTCATTTTTTTTTTTTTACATGACTTGTTCTTCCTTTAGGGTAGTTCTTCCCTTTACTGATTTACATCATTGTTTTTCATCTGTTCCTCATGGAATATTTTGCTGGAAATGTTCTGCAGTGCCACCTTTCTTTCTGTAAATTCTTTTAGCTTTTGTTTATCTTGGGAGAATTTTATTTTGTCATCAAATCTGAAGGTAAGTTTTGCTGGGTATAAGATTCTTGGTTGGCATCTGTTTTCTTTCAGGGCTTAAAAAATGTTGTTCCAGGCCCTTCTAGCTTCTAGGTTCTGGATTGAAAAATCTGCGATATCTGTATTGGTTTCCCCCTGAATGTAATTTGATTCTATTATATCACACCCTTTAAAATTCTGTCTTTATTTTGTATGTTAGGCATTTTCATTGTAATGTGCCTTGGTGTGGGTTTGTTGTAATTTTGTGTACTTGGAGTCCTATAAGCCTCTTGTACTTGATTTTCCACTTCATTCTTCAGATGTGGGAATTTTTCTGATATTATTTTATTGAAGATTGTTCACTCCTTTGTTTCTTTAAGATTTCCTCAATCCTAATAATTCTTAAATTTGGCCTTTTCAAGATATTCCATAGTTCTTGTAGATTCTGTTCATGATTTCTTATCATCTTCTCTGTTTGGTCAACTATGTCTTCAAGATTAAATATTTTGCCTTCAATATCTGAGTTTCTGTCTTCCAGGTGTTCTATCCTATTTGTTATGCTGTCTATGGAGTTTTTAATTTGATTCATTTTTTCCTTTATTTCAAGGATTTCTGTTTGTTTTTTTCAATATCTCTAACTCTTTATTGAAATGATCTTTGCTTTCTGTATTTGCTCTTTTAACTCTTGATTGATGCGATTATTCAATGCCTGCATTTCTTCTTTCATTCTGTCATTCAATGTTGCATTTGCTCTTTCATCTTCTCGTTTGCTTCCCTGATCATTTTAATTATGTACATTCTGAACTCCTTTTTTGAAATATCTTCTGCCATGCTGTCATTGGATTTTATTGATGTAGCATCTAGGTTTGTTTGGGACATTTTCTTCCCTTGTTTTCTCATATTGCTCAGGTATCTACCCCTCTAGTAGTGAAACGCTGGGATATTGCAGATTTCCTCTATTGACTAATATTGTCTCTGTAGATTTCCAATAATTCACCTCTTAGCCTTCAGTAGCCTGAATTCTTGGGGGACCTTGATAATGTGGTGCTCCACTAGGAAGCTGCCACTCTAGGGGTAGTGGCCTTCAGGTGAGGTACATTCCCTGTCATTGAGCAGAGGTGCCTCCACTCATTGACTGATGGTCATTCAAAGGGGGACTAGACTGCAGACTGGGGCATATCTGATCTGGGCCTCTGTGTCTGGTTCTACTGTCCTGGTGGGAAAGCCTTGCCTAGGAGGGAAGACTCATCCAGTGGGGAAGTTTCATTGCCAAGCTCTCCTCTGAGAATTTCCCTTGGGACCAGAATTACCCCTGGACTGGGAAGCCCTCCTTTGCAATATTCCTAGGGTTCCCAACCTACTGCCTGGGCTGAGGAGCCTGGCCCTCTAGGGACTCCATTGCTGAGTGGCCCTCCTCTGCTATGTTCCCTGGGGACTGGACCTACCACCTGGGCTTCAGACCCTCACTCTGTGTTGAAGCCTCTTGCTGTGCAGCCCTCCTCTGCATTGCTCCTGGTTTACTGGGTTCTTGTCTCCAGCAGTGGAGTCCCACTGGTCCACTCTACTCCATGAAGTTCCCTGCATTTTGGGAGTACTACCCATCTGGGGAGCCTGACCAGTGGAGAGACTCATCTGGTGGCTCTGAGTTGGTCCCAAGTCTCTCAATACCTCCTGTTCTTGACTTCTGGTTCTTGTCAAAGGTCCTTTAGTCTCCTGTAAGTGTCTCAGGAAGGGAGCTGCACTTCCAGGGATGATGACCACACCCTCAGGAATAATTCAAAGTGCCTGCGGCAGTCTATAAAGAAGCCTCTGGCTGGCTCCACAATGCAAAAGGGCTGTCTCATCTGCCGGCTTGCTCCATTATGGCGACAGACCTCAGAGTGGTGGTTGGGTGGGGTCACTCAGTGATGGCATCTGTCTTTGGCCTGGTGTTTGGGTGGGTTGGCTACCCATCACCTAGCTCTGCAAGGCAGGTGGGTTTGGTGCCCACCTGCTACCTCCAGAATGCAGGTGGCCTGACTCACCCGCCAGCTCGCTCCACGACTGTGACCAACCAGTGATGGCACTGACCTTGTTGCAATGGTCAAGTGGTGTCACTCAATGATGACATCTGTCTTTGGCCTGGTGGTTGGGTGGGTTGGCTGCCCACTGCCTAGCTCTGCAAGACAGGTATGTTGGGTGCACTCCTGCAACCTCCACAATGCAGGTGGCCTGACTCACCCGTCAGCTTGCTCAGTGACTGTGACCAACCAGTGATGGTGCTGACCTCAGTGCCTAAAAACTCCCTTAATTCTGCTTTCCAGACAAAAGATGATCATTTTTCTCATATTTCATTTTTCTAAAAAAATACTTCACTTTTTGACAGCCCATGCAAATTCCTATTCAGATAGCTCTTACAGGAGAAGCACATGAACACTAACAAATACATACATAAGACATATTACAACTTGTAATCAATCTTCCTATAATTCAGTGTACTTTGTAAGCAGTAGTAAGTGCAACAAGAGACTTCTAGGTGGCTTTGTTTCTACTAACATAATTCATGAATCACAGTCATCAAACTGTATTAAGCTGGAGATGCATTTCCAATTTAGTTTTAGAACAGGTGAAGAATATGCTGAGGTTCTACAGGTGCCATGTTAAAGGTGAGTATGTATTGAAAAACACTGTGGACAGCAGGAGGTTACTTCAAACAACCATTTCCCTCCCTGTGAGAATTACTGAATTGCTCTATTTGACAGCAATGGATTTTGTTCCTGGACATGTTGGGACAGAAAGGAGAATAAAAACCTTAATTCTAGTGGCCTTCTTTTTATAAAAATTTTCAGCAAAGGAATGAGGAATCCACACAGTGGGAAGAAATAAGCACTTCTAATGTACCTAATCCCTAATTTTAATATAATGATACATGTTCATATATAGACTTTCATTCTATTAATGTTACACTTAAACATCTCATAAAACCTCTACTGTGTATGCTATTTTTTGAAATGCAACAAAAGGATGAATTCTATCATCATAAAAGATTTTCTATTAGTTTAATATTTAAGTGTGTTAAGAGAATATTCATTTATTATCAATCATATATAAGTATTGCACAGCACTTCCCAATGCAGTAACCAGTACCTTCAATATGAGATATAATTACTAAATATAAAATGGTATCCTGGATGGGATTCTGGGACAAAATAGTTGGTAGTAAAAATCTAGTGAAATTTAAATAAATTAGGGTGTTTAGTAAATAGTAATGTACCAATATTTGTTCCTTAGTTGTACAAAATGTATTAAAGTAACATTCTACTAATAATAGGAATAACTGTGTATATGGTAAAATTACTGTATTTACTTTCTAATTTCTATGCCTATCTAAAATTAAAAGTTTATTTAAATACAAAGTCAATGGAAAGAATGAAGATAAGAAAGGGAGACTGAATATAAAAAAGTTTATAGGTACAATAGATATTCCAATAACCCTGAGCAGATGAGATGGGACAAAAGGGCAACATGATTGAAAAAACAGTAAGTGTAGACAGATTTGCATGATTGTTATTCAGAAAGTGGGGAAGTTTCATGGTTACAGCATTTGTTTTATTATGTAGAAGAGATAAAAAGTTTGCTTAGAATAAGACAGTGCAATGTACAAAACTGAGGGTCCATTTGAGGTAGATGACCATGGATTTATAGATCCCATCAGCCTTCCTTGTCACTCCCTCCAGCAAAAATGAATTCTACGATTCAATTTTTTAATTCCCATCTAAGATGAAGTTTATGTTATCCATGGAAACCTGAACTTTTAAAAATATCTGTGAAGAATATTTATTCTTACACAACTGCTTTCCATCCATTCCTAACCTCCCCCTTGTTTTTCAAACATAAAGTCTAAGATTCAGATTGATATATTGTAGAATAGACCTCACTGAAGAAAAAAATCTAATTTTAGATACATGATGAATATGACATCTATGTAAATTTGAATTCTAAGTGTAAAAATTTATTTTCCTTTCCCACCTGTTTTCCACTATCCCATTCATTTGCCTACTTCCCACCTTCAAATATAAACACAAGGTAAAGATCTTTCATTTTGAAGAATAATTTTTGATTATATATTTTTAAAAATCTGCTTAGTAATGTAAATGGTAACAAAAGGGATGCATGGATAGAAACCAAAATATAGCTGGCATGATTAATCTGAAACTTATAACCCATTTCAAAATCAAAAAGCCTGGGAAATTGATAGGAACAGACAACAATAATAAAAAACCCTAATCATTAAGCATTCATAATAGGGTTTTACATAGACTGGAAGAGACAACTATTTTTAAATGACAGATTTGAGAACTGCATGGTAAGTGTTGGGGATGGAGCTCATCGATAGAGCACTTACTTAGTATGTTGGTGACCTTGGGTTTGATAATACCCCTAAAAAGCTATCACATGGTATTAATTTACTCTTTCCTTCCCAATCAGCACAAATATAATTTAGAATTCATCAAAGTACAAATCTTTTATAAAAATTGATAGTCAAAAAATGTTTTGACCAGAGAATTAAGTGACAAAATATATTTTAAAATGTTTTAAGCTGTGATGTGCAAAACTATGATAATCACAGACATGAACCAAAATCAAGTTGGGTACACCTTGTCAATGTGCTCAGAGTATATGCAGAATAAAGTAATTATACACTTTATAATATCTAATCAAAATAGAAGCTTTTGTGAATAATAAATATCCCATGATATAATATGTTGAAAGGAGATAAATAGCTGTTTGAACTTCAGAAGTCATCACCAATAGTTCATCCCTCAGACACAAATTTCAGTTGGGTACCATGTCCTGTCTATCTTCTCTCAGCATGACCTCTAGGGTCTGTGTTCTACTTTCTATTTCCATATGATGTTCACACCATTCCTAATTTGGCATAAATTCCTAATTCATCTACATGCCTCTTGTCTATCTCTCCCTATATTTCATCATCTCTACTTTTCCTGAAGCTATTATTTGAAAGAAAAATGTGATCTTGTCAGCCCTTGTTTAAATAAACACTTTTTATTATGGGAGCGTCAGACTCCTTGAATGGACACCTCATGCTTTTTTATACTCTGGTTCATCCTATCCTTTCAAATCCTATACAATATATTTATACAGTAAACCAGCATGCAAAAAAACAAATGAATTATCACTATATGCAACAACATAGATAAAACTCACAAAGTTAACACAGCAAAAGGAACGAACCACAAAAAATGCATACTGTACACCTTCATAATATCAAGATACAAAACATTTAGTACATATGTGTATATACATACATACAAACTGTATAAATAATATACATTTCTATGTCTATGTAAATTTTTGAAAACATTTCTATACTAAATTGCAAAAATATCAGTGTTTTAAATAAGAATAATCAGAAAAGAAGTATTAAGCATTTTAAAAGTAATTAAGAATGTGTGTTTATGAGAATAAGAAAGTTCCAGGTATTAAAACATACTCTAAAATAATATGGTCAAAATAGTATGTGCATGCAGGTAAAACTAATCTTTGGTATAAAAGAGACAGGAATCATGGCTACAGGTGAGAGTATTAAATGAAATGAAAGGTAATAGAAGGGACTTTCTGGGATTTTTAAAATTTTATTTAACTGCATACTACTCATAAAGGTAGGTTAACACTGCAGATACTCATTGAGTTGTCGGGTGATGGTTTGGGTACTTCACTAGATAATCCATTTATATTAACAAATGTTCATTGTATCTAGTACAGAACATCTAAGATGATATATGTGGTACATATCCTGCATATCTAGCATATGTCAATAAAAATTACCAAAAATGAAATACAATACAGCTTAAATCCCATTCTAATATGCATGTATGTTAAGGGTTCCAATAAACCCTAAAGAATGAAAAATGATAAAACCCAGAAGGTTTACATAATATTAAGTTAAGGGCTGGCATTTTAGTTCATTGACATAGATTGCCTAGCTTGTGCAAATTTTGGGGTTCAATTCCCATAACTGCCAAAAATTTAAAGGTTTACGTTCAGATAATAGAAAAAGCAGATGTGATGATGCAGGTAGGATACAACAACTTACTAAGAAAGCTCTATGAGACCTCCAGCTAATGGTTGATGAAATGGTAGACTGTTGGTGATCTGCAACTTTTCCAGATATCCAACAGGTATTCTGATATCTGCAGGTAGGGATAACCATTTCTTAAAATCCTACAAAAAGAAAAAAGTAACCAAAACAAAAAAGGGAATTTGACTTTTGATTCATGTATGTTAGAGTATTATTTTTTAGCAAATATTAGCTGACGTTAACTGCAGTTTAAAAGTTACCTACATTGATTATATATAATATATTGAAGGCAAAATATTTACTAGTGTAAGCAAAGGTATATGGTGCAGTTTTAGAGAAATGATTAAGACAAATGAAACTTAGTTATTTTGGTGTCATTGCATTAGTAAATTTATCTTGGATTTACTTTAAAATTATTACACCATATGGTAGGAACATGCATATACAACATGTGATCAATATAAATAATTAAACAAGTAGATATTATTTTGAATACAACATGTGAAAGAAAATTAAAATGTTTTCTTTTTGCTGTTACTACAAGTAAAAGTTGTTCTATTTCATTTAACTGAAGCCAGAATTGGGGACAGGCAGTTAGTGTATTAATAGGGTATGGGGTCAAATCCAGGAAATGGAAGACATAAAAGCCATCTGCCTTTGGAAGTTGGAGACTGCCCCAGGGAGAATGGAATTTCAATGATCTCTGGAGTCCATTGATTAACAAATTTACCTGCTTTTATCAAGGAAGGCAAGCAAGGAGCTGCTAATTAATGCCTCCTGGGCCCTTGCCTGGCTGAATCACTTTGGACCTCCCCCTGCCACACCTGCTTCTCACTTTATTTATCTCACCTGCAAAATCAGGCCTAGGAATGCAAGCAGGAAGGAGAGAAAAGAGTGGAGAGAACTGGAGAACAAAAGAGACCTTAACCTATAAAAGATGTTGTGTGCACTCACTTCTTGGGACTTCAGAACATTGGCCATGATTCCCTTCTACCTCCAAGGAGAACTCTGTATTATTACCTTTAAATAAAACCTGCTTAATATGCTTTTCTTGGTGTGCTTCTCTAGTGTTCAAACTTCAACATTAGAGGAAGCAGGATTCACTGCCGGTAACCAGCAGTAGCATAACTATAGAATGTGAGCTGAGACAAACTTCAAGGAGAAACTTGCCTCTATAATCACATCAAGAAATGTAAATTATATAAAAAGAAATCCTTTTAAAATAAAATTATAAAAATCAAAAGAGATTAAAAAAAGGAACTGTGTAAATATTTACTGAGAGATAAAAGATGTAAATACAGATATATACCATATTCCAAATGGTTAGCCTAAACAAGGCAACAATAGTGGTTATCACCATATTAATTTGAATATTTTATATAACCCAAATCAACTACCAAGATTGTTTTTTGCATAAACAATGCAATGCCTAAAACTCATCTAGAACAATAAAATCTCCAAAAATATTCTTGAATAAAAGTACATGCTCTTCAATGGACTATGGGGTTATGTACTGATAAACCCATTCTAAGATGAAAAATTATTAAGTTGAAAATGTACTTAAATATACCTAACTCACTGAATATCACAGTTTAGCAACACAGAACTCTGTAGAGTACTGTAGATTAGTCCTGTGGTTTCATGGGTAACTGGGAGCTGTGATATTTCATCACAAAGTAGTATCATACTGCATATTGCCAGTCAGGGAAAAGATCAAAAGTCAAAATGTGAAGTATTGATTTTTCAGTATTGCACCAAGTTGAAATTATCAGGTAGGCCATGATGAATCAGAAATGTGTATATGTGCAAAGGGAAAATGAAGAAATAAATTTTTCTAGATACTAAAATGAATAAAACTAAAAAATATATTCTATAGCATGTCATCTCTGGGGAGGGAAATATACAATTCAATGAAAGAATTAGATGATCTACATATAAATCCAAATGCCAACATCCTTTATACTTGTGATAAAATCACATATATTATAAAAAAAAAAAACTAAGGACAAATTTATTATTATTTTGATATAGATTATTTTGATATAATTAGACAAATATCAAGTTGATCTTGAGTTGAAAATGTTAATTTATTACAAAAATACTGATATTGTTTTTCTTAACTCAGAAACAACCTTTTAACAATAAAAATATAATCAAGAAGCAGGGCAGACACTCTAATCTTCATTGTCTCTACAGCTACAAGAAAAGAAACAAACTTCTGAAATAATAATAGTCACAATTTCTGTCTTCAAAGTTATAATAACTCATTTATAAAAAAAGAAATATGTTGCATAACTTACATGGAGAAATAATTTTCTATGTACAATAGGGATTTCTAGGTGCCATGAACCATAAAGTAAATGACACTGATACTTATAAAGCAAGGGGGGAAAAGCTGGTGTTTATTTTATTTTTCTCTCTTAAAATCTGAATATGAAGTATTCAAAGAAATCTCACAGAGATATAATTGAAATCACATTTTCTGAAAAGAGGACTTTATTAAGGCCCTCTAGGATGATTCCAGTCTACATTTCTGGAATTTAAAAAAATAACATTTCCTCAATAGGGAACTAAAAATGAATATTCTTTATTCTGTGAATATAGAATACTATGATTAATGTATACTTGCCTTGGAATAGTAATTTGGAAAAAGAAAATATTAAGAATACAACTCACTGATATAATTATAACAGCTATCATCATGAAAATTTTCAAATTGCTTTATTTGCTTGATATATATATGTATACATATGTGTTGTGTGTTTATTTATACACAAAACACACATATAAATGTATATTTATATATTTTTAAAATGTAGCCTCCATTGAGATCCATGTATGTTTATGATATCTGAGACAAATACCTGAAGGTGACTGAACTTCATCAAATGACTTCCCAGAAGCTTGGTCATTCTCAACATCTGATTCCATTTTTACATATTTGTGAAGAATATCTGTATTGGAAAATGAGACAATGTTTAATTTAATAAATATTTATTTTATCCTACTATGTAATTATCATTGCAGATAAAATGCAGATAACCAACATACAAAAATCAGATCATAACAGTCTTTTATAGTCAGGTGCATATATGTGTGAAGGAGTTAAAATTTAAGTGCCCATAATTAAAGCACAGAATCTGTAGTCTAGCAAATGAACTTAGAAAAAGAAACAAAGAGGGACAGGCCTGAGGCCTGAACATACCTAAACAAGCCTAAAATAAGACTGCCAAATCATCAAAAACTAACTGGCCATGGAGGATAAACAATGTCCACAAGGCCGTGGACCATCTGGTGTCACCCAATTTCCCCCTTCTTCCCTTTTCTTTAAGGTTAACTTGACCCCTGCTAACCAAAATAAACTGCCCTACCACATTGCTGGAATGTCAATTTGCACGTACTACTTGCTGATGTAATCAATGTAGTCATGTGCCCGCTTATGTTTGAATCAGCCAATTATGTGTACCCACGCCAAACTCCCTAACTTTTCCTATATAATCCCCTGATTTCTGAGCCTCGGGGTCAACTCCTCTATCTCCTGCGTGAGATACGTGTTGGCCCGGAGCTCCGTTATTAAAGTGCCTCGTGCTTTTGCATCAAGCCAGTCTCTAGTGTTTCCTGGAGCGCGTCATCCTGAGACTCGAGTAAGGGTCTTCCTTTTGGGGGGTCCTACATGTGCAGTTAAGAGATCAAAATATTAACTCAAAAGTCTTCAAATAAGAAGTACTAAAAAATTCTTTTACACTATTGGATTATAAAATATTATGAAAGAACTTGCACTCAAGTCATTATCCAGAGTTGAATAAAAATTACAGCCTGGAAATATACATTTAAACTTTTAATGAATAATAGTTACTTAAGAATAGTACTCTAAAAATTAAACTCAAGTGTTTCTTACCAAATCAATATTAAATTTTACCTTATTTCTATATTTTTCTCTTGGTAACCAATTGTAAAAAAAAGTCCAATTCATATTCATAAGCAGTTGCAAATGATAATGGAATAAACTTCTTTTATAAAGAGATTCTGGAGAAATTTTATGTTGACATCTAGACAAAAAATTAACTTGGCAGCAAAAATGATTGTGTTGGTGATTGATTCCTAATCTCTTAAAATTTGATATCAGATACATCTACAGTCACAAATTTTTTTCTGTTAAAAAATGTTAAAGAATTTAAACATGCCATATATTTCTAGCAACATTTGAAAATTTTTCTACCTCAATAAAATGTAGATCAAAATATAATGCTTAAATATGTAAAGATGGTAACAAAAATGTATAGGCAATACCCAGGAAGAAAATTAAACAAAGAGAGAATCAAAAGTCAAGAGCTCTTAAGCATAAACAGACTTTTACTTTCGTAGTGGGGGTTGCTGATACTGGCAGGAAAGTGCTTGGGTTTAGGTGCACAGTGGGATAAAAGGTGACGAATTGGGTGTGTAAACGGTAACAGAAACACCAGTCTCTTGTAAAATTATTATGAGGTAAGTTTGATAGTCACAGACTATGAATAAAAACTTGAATGCTACCTGACACAACCAAGTTATTATTAACAAACAAGTATGATTCAAACACAACTGTTCTTTGGTAGTTTTGATCCCGTGAAGAAAAATGAAAACAATGCAGGTTTATGTCAGAACTTTATTAATCTGTCAGTGGGGTAAGAGGTTTCTTTGCTGTAGGAGTGTTGAGAACAGGGTGATATCTGTGCAGCTAACTGTCTTAGTCACCAGGATGTAGGCAGTTGCCACTGCACCCTCAAAAGCCAATACAGCGCAAGTAGGACTGCTGGGCCCCTGTGCTTATCAAGGTTGTTAAGAAATGTTTGTCTGAGAAATGTGCAGCTGCCTAGAAACCTTAACTCTCAAGGACAGGGGGGCCTCAATTCGACTCATCTCCTGCATAGTTCACCCCTTCCCTCCTCCCTTCTTCCTCTAGGACCGTTCAGTTCTGGCAGGACCCAATGAGAATCAAATAGATTGGCAGGACCCAACCAGAGGAGGACTAATGTTTAGCTGTTCAAATGTTAACCAATTAAAAAGAACACTGTAAAACTGTTTGCCTTTCATTATAAAAGCCTGCTGAACAAAGGCTCAGGGCCTCTTAGCGTCACTGGGTTACTGAGTGTGCAGAGGACCAGGCTCGAGCTTGCTAATAAATAACTCTTTGTTGCTTGCATTGATCATGGTCTCTGGTGGTCTTTGTGGGGTCTCGAGCCGCTGGGCACAACATATGGGGGCTTGTCCGGGATACCCCAAGCCCACTCAGACACCTGATCATAGAGTCATAAGTGACATCATTGGCCGGTGAGTAAGGCATTGCCATATTTCTGTCTGGATTGCCTGCAGGTTCTGGTTCTGGGCTGGCAAAGTCCTGGCGGACTCGCTATAGGACCCCAGCAGGGTCTCAGGAGACGTCCCCTGGACCCATCTGGGCAGCCTGTGTGCTGCATCTGGGCAACCTTTGTGTTGCATCTGGGCGACTCTGTCGCATCTGGGCTTTTGTTTTTGTTGACAAAATACCAACTAGCCAATTGTGATCTAGCGCACTATATGTCTGTCTGTTTGTGCATTTGTGTATTGTCCTGTATGGTCTTTACTCTTGCCTCCTATTAAATTCTTCGATGTGTTAGTCCACTACTATTCTGTTTCTCATTCTTAAATTTCTCATCACCAATCTGGAGGAAAACGGGTCTATGAATCTCCTGATAGAAAGGAGAAATACTAATCAATGGTCAAATTCATATCATCCTTTTGGAATTATACAGGGAACAGGCTCAGGTGACTCCTAAGACTTTCCTCTTGAGTCACCTCTTCGAGGTCTGTGCCAGAGAGAACTTAAGTGTGGACCACCTAAAGGAGGGTAAGTTTGCTGCACTCTGCTCCACGGAGTAGCCAATCTTCACCAAGATCTACACCGAGTGAGATAAGTAAGCTTCTCTCTCCATGCACCCCACATCTGTTTGAGGTGCAGCTTTCTGTCTCTTCATTTTTGGAGGGTAAAATGGGCTACACAACACTTCTGCTCATCCACTCCCTCCCGGATGCTCCCCTTCCCTTGCTGGTCAGACATAGGAATCCAAACTGTAGGATTAAGACCTGGGACAATTAGTATGGAAATGCCCAGGTTCCCTTTGTTACCTGTTACTAGTCTGTCCTAAGCACCTCTTTGTTTGTTGGAGGATGGGCTCCCTTTGTCCTCCCTCAGGTACCCTATTCTTAGGCTTAGGGACACTCATTGTAGGGTACTTTACAGTCCTTCTCCTTGTTCATAAGAGATTTGTTTACTCCAATCCCCCTAGGTGGAGAGCTCAGCAGCTCCATTCCCCAAAACTAGTGGAAAGTAATGTTTTGTGATTTTCTGCATTCAAACCTAACCTGATTTCTCAACCAGAAAAAAAAAAAGGTTAAAAAGTCCTGGGCAATCCCTCCCTCTCCCCTGTCTGGCCTTGCTGAAGCCTGCATTGGAATGTGAACGGTAGCAGTTTCAGTGGGAGAAGGGGGAGTAACCTGAGAGAAAAAAAAAAAAAAAAGAGGTGCGTTTTAAACTCCCGGGCTACTACACAGAACTAACTCATTCTCTAAGATTCTTGTTTTGTTTTGTTTTTCTTTAGTGCTGTATTTCTGAGCTCATAATTTTGATCCTACATACCTAGATTAATGATTTTTTTGATCAGTTCTATTTTTTATTCAACTACAATTTTTAAACATCTGTTACATTACAATGGAGATTCACCTATAAAGTTACAAGGCCTTTGGTTTTGCGTTATTTGTTTTTGTGTCTAATGTCATGTTTTGTCTGTATCAAAACTGAGCGCTCCTAAAATTAAAATTTAAAAATGACTTCAAATACTTTTATTCACGTGACTTTAAAGGGTTCAATTTAAATTGGGTAAACTAATAAAAGTAAAATGTCTTTAAAAATAATTCACAAGTCTCTAAGTGGTCAAACTAATGAAATATTGATGTTAAACAATGTCTGATATCAATTGATTCCAGGACTGTTCTTCAACAGGAAAGAGACAGCAAATACTGTTCAGGACACTTGTCTGATATCTTGGTTTTTGTAGAATAAGTAAATTAAATTTAACATGTATAGTACTACTCAAATGTGTTTGTTATCAACATCTGATTAATTTGCAAAGTTAAAATGCTAATTGTTAAATAACATTAAGTACTCTTAAGTCCTTAAATTCCATGGAGTAACATGCTTAAACATTATTAGTGTTTTCATAGGTTGGTAAATTTAAAAGTGTTTAAAATTACTTTGTGTCATTACTAAAAACAAGGTTATTAAGAGTTATGTCCTAACAGGTAAAACACCAACCTGGAGGGTGAGCGTTCCATCTGCTCTCTTACCACTTCCCCCTGCTCCCCCTCCAGTTCTGCAAATCTCCAAGGAGCTCTTAGGTTTGGAATTAGAGTTACCATCTCCCCTCTCACTGTGTTTCAGTTAGAGTACTATAAACAACAGGGTATTTTATCTTGTTAAAATGGAGTAATTTATCTAAATTCAGAAATTTCATGAGAGTTGTTTCAGAATGTGAACAAAAAGGTGTCGACAGAAAGGAAAGAGAAAATAATAGGTTCTGGGTATGAAAATATATTTAGTAAAAAAAATTTTTTCTGGGTAAGACAGTGTTTATGTGATGCAATGCATGAAGGTCTAAGTAAGTGCTAAGAAAGTCTGTGTGTAAGTAAAGGGCAAATGTCAACAAGTTTACATGAAACTAAGTTGGTTACAAGTATGTGAGACAATCAGTTAAAGCTATTTAAGGTTTTTCCTAAGGTAAAATACTAATGTTCTGATATAAACCGAAGTCTAATCTATATGGTAATTGACATGGTAAAATAACAAAGATTTGAAACACTAATTTACTCTTAACTTTGTGTCTATTAAGTTTTATTCTTTAGCACAATTAGTCTTAAAAATTGGGGTGTATACAATTATGGTTAAACAACTCTTAAGAGTATTGTACTATGTTACAGAGTCTACATTTTTCTTTAAAAACTAAATTTGGTAAGAAAAAAGTGTCAAGGTAATTGTGAAATAGTCACTAGTTGCATATTAAATGTGTTCATATTCTCCAGGTATACAAGTTTTTAAAGCAGGGAATTTATCAAGTGCTGCTATACTCCAGAATAAACTTGTCTGTAATGGTAATCTTAAACTTAAGGGGTGCATTTTATTGGGGATTTATTTTTATCATTTAATATTCTATTATGGGACCTATTATCAGTAAGATATAAATAAAATTGGTTACTTATTTCACTGAGATAAAAATTTAAATGTAAATGTATTTCTAAGAGGTAGTGACAGCCTGATTTGTTTAAAGGTTCATATAGTAGAAGGTAAAAGCATTTTGCTACACAAAAGAAAACTTAAAAGCTCTCTCAGCCTTTCTTTGATTGATTCCTGTTTTGGATATAATGTTAGACTGTGTTAACTAATGTTCATATAGACTCAGGAATCAATATATGTAAACTTCTTAAAATGACATTTAATAAAGAGTGTAATGCGCAATAGCAAAAATGGGACAACAATAACTGAGACTGGGATCTCTGACCACATGACTATAGCATGCCTGGTGCCTGGAAGTGTTCCTGTGTAGGGGCACAAGATGCCTAACTGCTGTGGCAGTACCCTCCCGGGGAGGCTCTGTACAGGAGTCCTATCAGCTCTTACATTGATCTCAGGCACACAGCTCTTGGGCAGAGGGAAAAAAAATTGTTTTGCTAGATAATCAGTGTTTCATCAGCTCCCTTCTCTAGTTCCTGCCCGCCTTACAGTAACTTTGGACAGTGGACTCCTTTAAGAGCTACACAGAGTTCCTAACATTGCATTTTGCAGTTGTGGAAAAAGTTATGTAGATGTTCTAGTCTCTGTAACTCTCCTGAAAACAAAGAATAATGCTTACATAGTCTTTAACCTAATAATAAGACATGTATAAAGATTGCTAACATGGATCTGCATCTCCATCAGAGAACAGAGCTCCATCTGATCTCAGCTTAATCTTCAAAATCTGTGTTTATAAACCTTTATTTTCTAATACCCCTTTGCCCCTCACTGAACTTAAAAATTTGGTCATGCTGGTCATGGCAAAAGGGGAAAAAATTACTTCAGGATTAGAACATTTTACTTAAGATTCATAAAGAGCCCTGCCTTACCTGAAATAAGGCTCTGCCACACCCTGCTGCATGTTAGAGTGACTCCAAAATAAGTCAGACTACAGCTTATTTAAAGTTATAGTCAAAAGATTGGTATTTGTTGTAAAATTACTATGATCTCAAATAGGGGATATAATGTGGTTCTCAGTCAAAATTCAAGATAGCTATTATACAAGCTGAATATGTTTTTACTCTTGCTAAATTCATTTTGTAAAACTGTTGCCTTTTACTGTTTTGCAGAAGTAGCTGCTTTCAGAACATACAACCTAGGTAACTTTTGATAATAAGCTATCACCTATATAGAACAGATAGTGGTAACTTCCAGTACTAATGCAGACTCCAGTTAGATAAAAGGGTAAATAACTGTAAAGCTATGGACATTAAAGTTAAAGCCCAGTACTCTTACTTTATGACTGGTGAGACTGGCTTGCTGGATGATTAAGATCAAACCTAGAAATTGGAATTAAATACAGAGGCCAAGAAAAAACAGTATCTTGCCCTCAAAGTCAGCCTGAACCCAGGGAATAAAGGGACGTCTCTAAGGTGCACTGCAACTCTGGGTCACACAACCTCCTGATAAAGGAGATTGTTGAGACTAGAGAATGAAAAATCATTCAGTGCATCTACTGCAGAGGAGAGTCATGGAAAAAGGGAGACCTACCTTGATGCTTCCAAAGGAAGTCACCTCATCAAGAGACCCTGCCTAATCAATGGCACTGGTGGAGCTAAGAAGCTGCTCTTAAGTGCTCTATGAGTGACCCCTGTGGGAACTCAGCTGACTCTTTAACAAGACAGGAACCAGGTTAATTTGACCAGCTTGATCTTGGACATCCAGCAAAACAGTTAGAACCCAAAATATGGCCATTCTTGGGCATTTAAAAGAAATAACAGTTAAATGTAACTTAAGATGTACACTTGTATTAGCCCACTAGAATAAAAACTGGGAGCTACAAATGAAAAAAAAAAAAAATTCTTCAGCAAATGTGCCTGATAACTATCAAGAGAAACTGCCAGAGTCAGAAGTTTTTAGTCAGTTTAAGACCTTCCTAAGCTACACAGGTAGACTTAATCTATGTTTGCTAGTATGATTACCTAGCCCTAAGTAACAGAAGTATAGAGATCTCTACTAAACACAGTTTATACCAATAAAGGGATATTTTACAAAAATCAGATGACATTAAGTAGCTTAATTATATTTTCTGGGAACATCTATGACATTAAGAGTTAAATGTTGTGTTTACATTCCTGATAACCTGGACAATGTTAAAGTCCCCAAATGAAGGCCTTGTCCTCTCCAGCCTTTGCTAGGCCTAGTTATGGAAACAATTTATCAGTTCTTCCACCTCCTCGTGAGAGATTGACTTCCATCATTTTCATGATACTCAGTGACATGTTTCAGATGCTGAAACATTTACTTTGTACTAATCTCCTTTCAGTACTCATGTCTTTTTGTTCTTCTCTCATAGAAGCACCCACCCCCAGATGACTTTACAACCTGCTCTTCCCAGCCAGACTTCTACCTTGGACTCCTTGATTGACCCGATTTTTAAAAAAAGGAACTCCAAGCTGCTTGCCCCATGCCACCCACTTCCAGCTTAAAGAAGCCAGAACGGTCATCGACCCCCTTCCCCAGCAGCATTGAGTTCCTAAGATTAGAGGGATAAATAAAGCAGAATTAAGAACAGGTATTTAGTGCAGAAATAGGGGATTGGGTCAAATCGAGGAAATGAAGGTCATGAAACCCATCTGCCTCTGGAAGTTGGAGACTGCCCCTGGGAGAATAAAATATTAAGGGTCTCCAATGCTCATTGAGTACCAAATTTACCTGCTTTAAAGACTGTAAGCAAGGAAATCTATGTGCAGCCCTAGGAGAAGAATGTTGTTTTTATATAGATCACTCTGGAATAATCAAGGATAATATGACAAAAGTCAGAGAAGGACTAACAAACAGAAAGAAAGAATGGGAAGCTAGTCAGAGCTGGTTTAAATCCTGGTTCAATTTTTCCCCTTGGTTAACTACTCTGGTGTCCACTATAGTGGGACCCCTAATATTGTTGCTACTAGCTTTAACTATAGGGCCTTGTATAATCAATAAGTTAATTGCTTTTGTTAAAAATAAAATAAAATATGGTACAGCTAATGGTACTAAGAGCCCAATATCAGCCCGGGAAGCAGTAAGGGTTAAAACTATAGAGACCCAAGATTGGCTCTCTAAATGTTCTTGGAAAGGGAGGAATGTTGAGAACAGGGTGATATCTGTGCAGCTAACTGTCTTAATCACCAGGATGCAGGCAGTTGCCACTGCACCCTCAAAAGCCAATACAGCGCAAGCAGGACTGCTGGGCCCCCGTGCTTATCAAGGTTGTTAAGAAATGTTTGTCTGAGAAATGTGCAGCTGCCTAGAAACCTTAACTATCAAGGACAGGAGGGCCTAAATCCGACTCATCTCCTGCATAGTTCACCCCTTCCCTCCTCCCTTCTTCCTCTAGGACCGTTCAGTTCTGGCAGGACCCAATGAGAATCAAATAGATTGGCAGGACCCAACCAGAGGAGGACTAATGTTTAGCTGTTCAAATGTTAACCAATTAAAAAGAACACTGTAAAACTGTTTGCCTTTCATTATAAAAGCCTGCTGAACAAAGGCTCAGGGCCTCTTAGCGTCACTGGGTTACTGAGTGTGCAGAGGACCAGGCTCGAGCTTGCTAATAAATAACTCTTTGTTGCTTGCATTGATCATGGTCTCTGGTGGTCTTTGTGGGGTCTCGAGCCGCTGGGCACAACAGGAGTTTTTGAGAAACAGAAGAACACTTACTTGCTCAATTTTTGTGCCATTTACTACATAGTAGCTAGAGATACAGTAAATTTAAATTTCATCTCATTCCCTAACACTTTCAACATTGCTTTCTTAAATCTAGACCAAGATTCCAATACAAGAATAGCTGTTTTTGTATGGTTCCTGAACTAAACACGTTTTTGTTTTTTTTGTTTGTTTGTTTGTTTTGTTTTGTTTTTGCATTTTAAATGTTACTAATCACATAAAAGAATATGAAACAGAGACTACAGTCCACAAAACCAAAAAAGGTACTAACAAGTCCCTGGTTTAGACAATCAACAGTCATCCAAGCCCTTACCTGTAGTTTTTTTCTGATTTCCTTCAGCAACAGTCTTCCACTTCACACTACCAACACGACAGTGAATGTGTAACAATGGGAAGACATGCAGTAGTACACCATTACATGGTACTTTGCAATAAATATAACACAGAAGTAACTCTTACTGCATAAATAAAAATAGTAAAAATCACTACAACAATCAGAAATAATTACTCTTACATATTCATTACTTTTGTTTCTGAATTTACCTTAATTATAAGCTCATATGATTAAAAATTAATAATAGCCATGTTTAACAGGCAAAATTGCTAAAAATTTAAGAATCATCTCAAAGTGTGAGCTGACTGCAGCACATCTTTCTGTAAGGTCACACCTAAACAGGTAAAGGCTACACAAATTACCAGCAGATAAAAACTGCATGAGTTCATATTCCCAAATTTTATGAAACACATCAGAAAATAATCTGTCATGGCAAGAAAGAATGCAAGCAGTACAAAAATGCTCAGAAACTTCCATAAATATAATTATCTAACAAAAAAATAAAATTGTTATGTTTAGCTGGGTGTGGTGGCACACACCTGTAATGCTGAGGCAGGAGGATGGAGAGTGCAAAGCCAGTCTCAGCAAAAGCGAGGCACTAAGCAACTCACTGAGACCCTATCTCTAAATAAAATATAAAATAAGGCTGGGATGTGGCTCAGTGGTCAATTGTCCCTGAATTCAATCCTGGTACTCAAAAAATTTTCAAGAAATTTTGAATTATTATGTTTAAAAAAATAACAAGTTCCAAAAGTCAAATCAATCATGAACTTTAAAAAAGAAACCACTAGGGCTGTCATTGAGGCTCAGTGGTAAAATGTGCACCCAGAACATGTGAGGCAATTGTGTTCCCTCCTCAGCATCACATAAAAATAAATAAATAAAATAAAGGTCTTGTGCCCATCTGCAAATGAAGAGGTTTTGAAAATTTTAAAAATAGACACTACCAAAAATGATCAGGAAAGTAGACCTAAAATAAATAGAAATTTTAAGATATGTATTTTCCTGGATATTTAAAAGGACATAATAAAAGAGTACCATAATAATAAAAGGTGATAATCTAATTACTCTACTAGTGAAGCCAGAATTGGGGACAGGCAGTTAGTGTAAAAATTGGGAATTGGTTCAAATCAAGGAAATGGAGGCCATGAAGCCATCTGCCTCTGGAAGTTGGAGACTGCCCCTGGAAGAATGGAATGTCAAGGATCTCCAGAGTCCATTAATTGCCAAATTTACCTGCCTTTATCAAGGACTGCAAACAAGGGGCTGCTAATTGGTGCCCCCTGGGCCCTTTTCTGCCTGAATCACCCTGGCCCTCCCCCTGCCCATGGCTTCTCACTTAATGTACAACCAGACCTAGTCATATAGCAGGAAGAAAAGAGATAAGGGGGAAAGAATGGGAGAATAAAACCCATAAAAAGGACAAGATTTGCTCATCCCATGGATTCTGCCTTCTTTCACCCGGGAGAAGTCTGCTTTTACTTTTCTTTAATAAAGCTGCATTTCCACTCTACATTTGCCTCGGTGTGCTTCTCTGGCATTATACTTCAACACCTGAGGAAGCAGGACTCGTCACCGGTAAAGAGTGGTATCACTAGTCTATAATGATTATTTCAAGCATTAATGAGGTGTGATCCTAAATTAAGCACCACCCTAAGCTACCAGTCATTTTGAAATTCTGCATGTCCTTCTTATGGGATTTGGTTCCTTTCTGAATGACAGGTATTCAAATATTACTTCTCTGTAGTATCAAAAATACCCTCTCTAGTACCTTCCATCTTTCTGATGTCATTCCTACTCTTAACTTGTTTTTTTAACTGGCAAAGAGAAAGCAGATAATAAACCTGGCAGACTAAAACCTAAAAACAGGCATGTTCTACAATCAGAAAGTTAGATAAAATTAACAAATAATCAAAATTATTCAATCTGCTTCTATTTCTGGTCATTGCCATGGTGGAGCCAAGGCTTCCTCCAGTAATACTATGGGGTCTCCCCAATGGGGGTTTCTTGAAAGACCCTGTGTACTGGTGAAAGAAGGAATGCATGCTGTGAGATGGTGGAGGTCTGCCAGTCTTCACCACAGGCTCTGTGATTCACAGTATTTGAAAATCTTTTCTTCACCAGCCCAAGATTCAGAATCACATTGGAATGATTGAGAAAGCAAAGCAGAAAACTGAGGTTGTAACAGAGATCACTACATATAAACTCATGTCTAAAATTATTCATACAAAGCAGTACATTTAAAATAATTTCTTATGAAAAATATTTATAAAAATATTTTAATTTAGCTAATATCTATTCCTTTCTCATGTAATAAAAATTAGATAATCACAAAACTAATATATTAATTATGTCCACTTGCTGACTTTAATTATCTCAAGATTGTTTACATCCATTTCTTCATGAATTTACTACCTAGTGTGTGCTTTATGATGAAGCATGCTACAGAATATAAAAGATGTAATCCTTGCCTAAATGAACTTATATTCCTATTGAGAGACATCCAGAAAAGTGTGTCAATTAGTGAATTAAACAAAAAAGTATCATTTATAGAGACTATGAAATTATTGTCCCAAATTTTAGATTTTAATATAAAGAATTTTTAAACAATCACAGGTCTATTATCAAGCAGAAATAGTCCTAAAATATAATGCTTTAAAATTATTTAGGCCAGGTGCAGTGGTGCATGCCTATAATCCCTGTGATTCAAGAGACTGAGAAAGAAGAATTGCAAGTTCAAAGCCAACTGCAGCAACCTAGTCAGGGTCTAAGTAACTCAATAAAACGCTGTCTTTAAATAAAATATAAAAAAGGCTGAGGATGTGGTTTAATGTTTAAGTGCCCCTGGGTTCAATCCCTGGTAACAAAAATAAAAGTTATTTAGTTATAAGTGGCAAATAATACGATCAAGATTTGTAAACTTGTTTCAACTTTTTTGAGTATAACCCTAGGAATGGAATTGCTGCTTAATATGATAATTTTATATTTAAGCTTTAGGGAAAATTGTATGAATTAATTTTTGAAAATTAAAAAAATATTTAAAAAATCTGATGGGCTCAGAATTCTCTATTCTTGCAAGTACTTTGGATAAAATTCTACACTTTACTGTATAATACATTTTATTCTAACAACAACAAGCCTAAACTCCATAAGGAAAGAATGTGATGGAAGAAATTATTAGGCTTTGACCAAAAAAGATGCAGAATTTCTGTAAAAGCTATTAATTAAAGCAAGGGAATATGCAAAATCAGATTGTGGTAGTCCTTGCTACCTGTAATCTCTTCAATATCTATTAGGATGCCCACAAGTATTATATCAAGTAAGTCTATTGAAGAAGAAATTCAACAGTTTCTATTTTTTCTTCTCTACTACCTGTCAAAATTTACTATTGTAAAATAAAATGTCATTAAACGTAATATGCTACTTGAAAACAATTAGATATTGTAAACATTTCACTAGGTTACAAACCATGCATGTTTTAATAAATAATATTAAAACATTTCAGAAAATATGCAATTAGTCTAAAATATTAACTAGTTAAAAAAGTAGGTGGTTCATTTTCTTTGATTCGTAGCTTTTTTAAAATAGAGGTTATCAGGATTGGGGAGATAGCTCAGTTGGCAGAGTGCTTGCCTTGTAAGCACAAGGCCCTGGGTTCAATCCCCAGCACCCCCCAAAAAAATAAAATAGAGGTGTTAGAGGTGTGTCTTTTACTCAAATACTCATTAAGGATATGTCCTGGGGTTCAGGTTGTGGCTCAGTGGTAGAGTACTTGCCTTGCATGTGTAAGGCACTGGGTTCAATTCTCAGAATCACATATAAATTAATGTATAAAATAAAGGTTGATCAATAACTATTTTTTAAAAAGAAGATGTACTAGCCAAATGTTGTGGTACATGCTTACAATCCCAGAGGCTTGGGAGGCTGTGACAGAAGAATTGTGAATTCAAAGCCTGCCTCAGCTACTTAGTGAGGCCCTGAGCAACTCAGCAAGACCCTTTTTCAAAATACAAAAATAAAAAGTGATGGGAATGTTTCTCAGTGTTGTAGCATCATTGGGCTCAATCACTGGTACCCCCACAAAAAAGGAAAGAAAATTGTCCTAGTCAGGTACAGTTACTCATACTATCTTTTTTTTTATAGTTAAATATCCCAGAAATTTATTTGATGTTTGTTTGAATACATTTTTTATAGAAAGATTGGGATTATTATTTGCTTTGGGTGCCCCTGGTAAATCTTAAGGAGGCACAGAACCACAAAGAGTGCCAATCTGGAGACATCATAAATGGAAATCATAAGCCCAATTTTAGGACCTTTCTAGGCTGAAAGATTTTCTCTAGAGAAATCGGGCCGCTCCCTTGAAAAATGTATTGGGAGTTACTGTGTGAAAACAGCTGACATTTAGGAGGGAATTTCATATTCTAGTGTGTTGAAACATTTAAATACTTGGAAACAAAAAAATATTCAGCTTTGAAGTTTTCAATATTTTCAAGTCTAGGATTTATAGCCAAGAAGGGCTGCTTCATGTTCCTCAAATTGGACTATGCTTCCCACAAAGTTAATCTTCAGCTTTGGCTTCCATTTCTCCTGCATCATCATCTCCATCCACTTCTGCATTTTCTTTCTCAAGCCTCTCCAGCTGCCTTGCAAGTTCAGTCTCATCTGTATCTGTGACCACCTTGGGCTCCATTTGAACATTGAACATACCCCTCTTTACCTTGATAACGGCCATAGCTTGATTGAGGACAGAGAGCCCTTCTGTCCTCTCCAGGGTTGTTGTAGTCATCACATACCGAGAAGGAGTTCTTAGATTAATCTTGATGGGCATTGTTTCTGTAGAACAATTCAAACCTGCTCTCAGGGCTTCTTTTACAGCATCAATACCTTCATAACCATAACAAGCCACTTCAATATCTGCTCAAATTTTGACAGCCTGTGGGGTCAAATGCCTATTAATGTTGTTAATGAGTACTTCCTGTTCATCTTCATTCAAATCTAAACTATCTAAAATAGATGGATCTGAGACTGCATGCTTAAACGCATCATAGTCACCACAACCACGTCTCTTATACTTGTCAGCAAAGACCCAAGCAGTCCTCTGGAACAGGCTTTCCAGTTGCTCATCCTTGGTATATACTAACACCTCAGCAACATGACAAACAATGCTATAAACAGTTTTGGATTTTGTGAATTTGTCTTCACATTTGATTGCTTCCTCTGGAGAAACTCTTCTTTTTGAAAAATCAATATATCCTTTTTCTTTGTCCACTCTAATTAACAACCACACATTCGTTCCTGCCAATTCAGAAGAGTTTGTTTATAGAATGGATACACCTTCTGGATAATTCACTGAGAAGAATCATGCCTTCAATGTTGTATTCCAGCAAGCTGACATAAGCTCCCATTTTAGCAATGGACCTTACATTCACCATCACTACATCTTCCACCTCAGGAAATTTGTGTTGATAAAATCTACAACCTAGACCTGGCATTCTGAGGTATGTGTGTGAATCCCGCACTAAATTCCCGTGCCGAGCTCTTTAGTCCTACTCATGCTATCTTGATAATTGAAGTAGGAGGATCATCAAACCAAAAGCCAGCAATTTACCAAGACTGTTTCAAAATGAAAACTAAAAATACTATGTATACAGCCCAATGGTAGAGTAGTCCTGTGTTCATTTCTGAGTACCACTCCTCTCCCCACAGTCAAATATGTCCCATAAATCACCCATGAAGATGCATACTGTGCTTATTTTATTGCTGAATATCACTGGAAAACATAATGGCAAGGCTTTTCTAATTTAAAAATAAACACACTCAGCTGGTCATGCTAACAAGGATCACAAGTTCAAAGGTAGCCTTAGCTATGTAGCAAGGTCCAAAGCAATTTAGCAAAACCCTGAACAAATTACCAAGACACCATATAAAAGTGTTAAAAAGGGCTAGAGATATGACTCAGTGGTGAAGCATCATTGGGATCAATCCCTGGTATCAAAAAACAAACAAACAAAAAATGCCCCCATGCACACTGGATTTAAGTAATACAAAGAATTCAATGGATTTCTGAAATAAAATTAGAATTTTGTCTCAGGTATCTAGGAGATATCATCTTGCAAGAAAAATAGAAGTCTATAAAATAAATTTTGGGATTTGACACAAAGGCAAATTTTTTCCTCCTCCATGTAACTATATCCAAATTATTATTTTAAATTTCCTACTAGTTCATCTCTCCTGTCCCACATTAAACACAAAATAGCAGCTCTCAGTGAAATCTCAGCAGAAGTTAGGAGGTCTGGGGCGATAGATACAATGCTATAGACTTTGAAGGAAAGAAAATTAGGCTGTAAAGTATTCATTCTGCCAACATGTTGAGGAATCTTGAGGAAATAATGACCCTTCAGAGAAAAGGAAATATGGTATCTGAGTCCTTGGTAGAATAAATGACTTCCCTGGAGTTATCCAACCAAGTGTTTTCAGTATCAAATCCCAACCCATGACTTCTGACTTAAAATGCAGATCCCTTTCCACTATGCCTTTCCCTCTCTCACAACAGAAACATGTACATGCAATGCAAGGGATGTGGGTGACCATGTTTTAACTGCTGCCACAAATCTCTACAGCAGAATCTCTGGCACAGTGAGGGAAGGCTTGTCAGGTAATCTGTGTGTCATGACACACTGGCAGCAAGTCATGTAAGCTCCTTTCTGGTAATTATAACATTTCTAGGGGTATTTTTATTTTGAATATATAGACTTGTTCTAAAAATGTGACAATTTATGTTTTAATGCATTCACTTTAACAAGCTCTTTATTTTATATCATTATCTGTGTATTACTAATTTGACTTGTAAAAAGGACTGTCACATGAATAAAACATTATATGCCTACCTGCTCTATGTGGTCAGTACAACAGATAAAGTCTGTGACAAACATAAAATTGAAAACCAATAAAATTTATTCATGATGAACCTTAGAATTTAGTAGTCAATATGCATATAACATGTTGAAAAACTATGCTGATACCACGAATTTCACAAATGTTCTATGCATTTTTAAATTGCATTAATTCAGGTTATAAGACTAGCAAAAATATTTAAATGTCTATTTAAATGTCAAAATAGTTATTTAAAAATTAGGATAATATTATGCAATATATCATTATTTGTAAACTAGTAAAAAACAGAAATGTGGGATGAATAATTAATTATGATGAGACAGGCATAATAAAAAAGTTGGAGTGAAAGTAGAATATTCAAGTAAGCAAGAGAAAGTTATATAATGTTGTGATTCCTAAAACATCAGGAGAGAGAGAAATAAAAGGACATTATTATGACTTTATCTAGACAGTAAATTCACATTGTTTATAAAGTAATTAAATGGGAGAAGCATCTTCTCCATCCCAAATAAGTACTATTATCCTTGCTGCTGTTTTCTTCAATAGTCATTTGTTCAGCTAATTCAGATAATGATTCACTAACATTCTGGAATCCTCAAAGAGTGAGGGATAGCCTTTTCTTAAACTTTTTCATCCTATCAATTGAATGTGGCTTGAAAAAATTCTGAAGAATGAACACAAAAGTGAAGTTATGAATATTTTACTGCTCAAGAAAACAATGTCTTTCTGCATTTCGTGGGAATCTTCAAAATAGGAATATGATGAATATAATCAGGAACTTTTTACTTTGCCAAACATCACAAAATTCAACCTCTTGTTTAAAAAGATGCATTTGCTAATTAATGCTATATGTATTTGGCATTATTAAAATAGCAGAAATTTTGCATAATTAGAATTCATTCAAAATAATGAAATTTAGAAGGATTGGAAATTTTCTTTAAATTTATTTTCTAAAAGATTCCATCCCTACAAATCACAATCACATAGGAACTAGTCAGTAAATATCTTCAGATATAACCATGTGTTAGGAGAGATAAAGAGGAAAGGGAAAAGAATAATCTTTGACATTTTACTATTCCATTTTTATGTATTAGAAAATTTCTCAAAGAAGTTCCCTGGTCCAAGTCAGACAAAAACCAAATAATTAGACTTATAAACAGTATTGCCAATGACATTATCCTCCACATTATAGCATCTCTGAAATCTGGATGGATTTCACAATTAATAGGATGTCAAAATGTAATTGAGAAAAAATACATACATAATGTATTCTTTCTTATACATACATATATGAATGATACAATTCATGGTGCAGTCTTATAAATGAGGAAACAATGTACTTGCTCCCAAATCCATTTTTTCAACAATTTACCCATCACTTCCTTCTGATTTACTTTCTGACTTTCAATGAGCAGGTTTACCAGATCAACATTTGTAGGGAACATTCATCAAGCTTATCTGACAGCAGTCACTGACACCATGGTCTAAGTAAGCCAAACAGTCTGAACGAGAAACTGAGGTAATGGTAAAGTCTTGCCATGGAATGAATGTCTTTGTAGCTGCTGAGGCTGAGTTTGAGCTGAGGGGAGGCCTAGTTCTGACATGCATCACAGAAAGCTGTTATGTGAGCTCACCCACGCTTCATGCTGTGTGCTGGAGCTTACCATTCCCCCAGCCCTTTGTCTCAGACCTGTTGCTGGGCAGAATTGCTTAGGCATGCTTGGTTTGTTTATTTGCACTAAGCAGACCCTCGACATATGGATCACCTATAGGTTGACTCAGTAATACTTTAAGAAGCCTGTTAACCTGATTGGATAATGTGCCTATATATGTCCTGTGTAACCCTAAATAAAATTAGATCCATGCCTTCAGAGCTCAGTCTCTGATGCCTGGGTAAGCGCACTGGGTAAGGCTAAGTAAGGTAGCCATCGTTCATCCTCACTCTCAGCAAACCTGTCTCTGAACGTCTACAACCATTATACCAAAAGCATTATCCTACATAAGAGTAAGGTCCTCATAAACTCCTTTATGCTTAGACTTGGGTTGTGGCTCAGTGGTGGAGTGCTTGCGTGGCATATGTGAGGCACTGGGTTCAAACCTCAGTACCCCATAAAAATAAACCAAATAAAGGAATTATATCTATCTACAACTAATGTTTTTTTAAAAATCTTTCATGCTAAAATAAATGTTTTACAAACCACCTCTGTTTACCTATTTCTGTTTGTGTTTTACTTATTGTCTCATTCTAAGGCTCTATTCTAAGTAGGTGAGTTTGTTGAACAGGTAAACTCTTCATAAGATACTAGTTATGTAATAATTTTTCTTTGCTCAGTGGCTGCATGGAGGGTATCATGTACAAATTTACAAGTAGCAATAATTTTGTTCATTACCATCTCCATGTTATATTTACTATACATTTCAAAGTAAACATTACAAGAAAAATATAAAACCACACACATTAAAATAGCAAGAATTACAATTACACTATAATAAAGACTTCTTTGCTCTTAAGCTGTAAAATAGGAAATGGACTTTGGTGAACTATTGAAAAGACGTCATGCCTTAGCTTGATTTGGTTATAACACCAAAATTACAAGTATATTTTGCTGAATATTTTCTATTACTTTATCTTTTAGATTACTATTCCTCTTTTCAGCTCTATGTAAACTGCAATTAAACTTATCTATTGGGTTCTTAATTTTAGTTACAACATTTTTTCTCTTTCAAAATTTTCTTTTCTATAGATCTCACTTCTCTAGTAAAATTTTCAGTCTCAACATGTATTTGTATAACTAGATTATTTATCATGTTTTAATGCTTCTGTAACTCCCAAGTCTGTTTAATCTGTATAAAGACTATCTTGATGATTTGAACTGTTACTTTTCTTGATTTTTTTTCTCTTAGACTTCCTGTACACTTAGCAATTTTTATTAACTGCCAAGCATTCTATGTGAATGATATTGTGAAATGCCTATAGAGAAAATATACAGATTCTAGAGGCTGTTACCTTCTGCCAAAGAAAATTTAATTCTTTTCTAGAGGGAAGTCAAAGTAGATGAACAGATCAACTCAATTCAATCAGGAACAGAGATTGCTTGAGACTGATTTTGAACAATATTATAAAGATTGACCTGCCTGTGTTTGTACTTACTCTTATGACACAGCCCTTTAATAGATTCCACTATAACATGAGCCAGAACAACAAACTACCAAAAGATCCATCAAACTTCTCCAGTTGCTTTTTGCTTATCTCTTATACCCTACTCAGCTTTTAGCTTTTATCCTTTTTCTCTACACAGCTTAAGATTTAGAAAACACAGGAGGAAACCCAGTACAGAATGTGTCTGTATCCTTCTCTCCTGAATGTTAAATGACTCAGCAGCTCTACAATGCCTCCAAAAGGATTTTAGTTTCCTAGCACTTCTAGTAGTTTCAGCAGAAGCTTTAGTCTTCTACAAGTTACTAAATCATAGGTAAAAATGGAGGTTTTGATGTGGATTTAAAGATAACATAACACAGGTATTTTACCAAGCAAGGAGGTAGTCAATGAAATCAAAAGTTGAGTCCAGAAAGAAACCTTTTAGTATAGGGCTGTCTTAAATTGTATCTCATATCTGACTGTCAAACTTATTGAGCTACCTTCATGGTTAGTCATCAATGTCATTCATTTAAACATACTAGATATTTAAGATGAACCAAGCTATGTCACTCCCATCTCTCTAGTTGAGTCTGAAAAAAGACTTTACCCTAGAGACACTAGAGAGAGTTCCTCTAGCAAGTCAACAATCATGGTAATTTTGTCAACCCCAACAGAGTCATCAAGAAATCTATATTCTACAAAAGTCCTAAGAGCTGGTAGCTCATAACCACCAACTTCTTAGACAGCAAACTTTTTAAACACAGTCATATGGTTATTGATGTCTAACTACATAGACATCATTTCAGAATCTGGGCATACATTTTTATTTTAATTGAGATGTGCCTATTTCAAAATTTTTGAAAACTGGAACCTGCCCATTGTTCATACTTACAAATAGGAATAAAATTAAGAAAGTTTAACAGAAATGATTTATTTCACATACTAACACATCAATTATATATGAATTCAGTTTACATTATAGCATAGAGTCTGGCTATTTGAAACAACAGTCAACAGCCAAAAGTGGCTAATGAGTACCTGAAAGAAGTTAGTACAAAATGAGTTGTGCCATAAATGTGAAATATACATTAAATTTCAAACACTTCATAGGAAAAATATATAAAATAATTCAATAATTGTAATGCATATCATAGAAAAAGAAAATAGAAATGGTAGCTGCTGGGGAAGAAGTGAAATGAGAATTACTGATTACCTCATACAGATCTTCAGTTTTACAACATAAAAAGAATTCTCAGAGACAGATAATAGTGATGGTAGCAAAACAATATGAAGTATTTTCATAATGAAAAACACAATAATGGTTATGTCATTACATACTAAGTGTATTTTTAAAAAACTAAAAGTCCTTAGTTGCCTAGGACAGTAATAAGAATTTATTATCTCACAAAAGTTTAACTTGAATTACATTTTATTTGTTCTACTGATAAGGAAGAAAAAGATACTTTGGATATATTTAAGAAATATGTTACTAAATTAAATCCATCTATAAGAAAACCTTTTAAAAATACATGTTCAAAAGCTTCCTAGAGAAGATGGAAACAGTCCTTTCCATGTATGAGTTTATTTCTGAGTGAAAAATATAAGGGCTGTCTGTTTAGCTAAATATTTCCCAAGAATCAGATCAATAATGTTAGATTGGGATATAGTGTTGGGTAGTGGAATAATGAGTTTCAGATTATCAGATTCAGATATAGCAAAAGTATGAATACTCCATGTAAAAAGGAGGAGGGTGAAAAATAATAATGACAGAAACAGAAAAACCTTCATTTACACTAGTCCCATGGAAATAATTTTGATAGTTGGTATTATTTTATTTTAGATGAAATTATTTTAGACATGCAAGAAAAGCGATTTCTGGATCTACTAATTTAAAGCAAGCAGCTGTATACAGATAACAAAAGCAACAGCTTGTTACAGTCTAGCACACAGCATCCAAAGCAAACAGGCTAGCCCCTGAATATAATTACTTTTTAAGGTTACTGAGACCACAAAATATGTTTCTTACATGAAGATCCATACATTATTTAAAAGTACTCAAATGATGTCTTGATGTGAACCAGGGATATAATGTCTTTAATTATATGGTTCCACTGTGGGGATATGGGGATATTTGGGAGAAAAAATGAAAAATGGAGGGGGTGGAGTGGTCCAAAATAACCACTGAGTGAATTGCACTGCAGCTTTTATTTATGAGATGTCGATGTCTTTATTTTTTTATGCCACAGTGGCTCCAAAATGAAAAACAAATTAAAAAATATATTTTGTTTACAATATATAAACATATAGGTATTGAGACAGCATGAGAATTTTTGAACTACATAAATAATTTCAGTATTGATACATGGAACTGGGTATCACTAAACAATACATAGTGCAGAAGACATTTCTAACACAGCTTTCTGACAGTTCTTAAAGAGATTGACAAATATAATATAGCACAAATGTGATTCAGTAAATATGGCACTACAAAATTTCTTAACTGAAAGTTTTAAATATTTTACATGAGTACAAATTAATTTTAATTTCTTGTGTTATTTAAACATACTCCTTTATGTGGTATATTAGAACATTCTAACTCTGTTTGCAAGAAAATCACACTATAGATTTGCTTTGTTTTTTATTCCCCTTCAACAATTGAAGACTGAACGATACTAAATATTATGGCACTGCTTACTTGGACAGAGTATGCCATCCAAATTCTCTTTGATAAACAATAATGAATGCTGCTTTCTCTTATAAAATAATCACACATGCTTCATTACTTGTAACATGCATGTGTTAAGATAAACTATTACTCAAAACATTCACATGTCATATCTTATCAGAATAATAAAATATATTAAGATCATATGTAGAATTAAATAATACAGGAAAGATGACTGCAAATAAGAAAACATACAATTTTAATGGTAATCATTCTGAAATAGTCTATTATTATTTTACAAGATAGTTACCAAAGTGAGGATATATTCTTTCATAAATATTTCAGCTTCCTATTTCCTCTGCAAAATTTTGAATACTTGATGAGTATTCATTTAGTGCACAGGGACATTAAAATATTCATGTTGTGACTCCTATAGTATATAAGCTTGCTCGATTGCTTTAAAAACATTTTTCTTGGATATATCCTTAACTTTCTCTCCCTAAAGAAACTCATCAAAAATAGAATAAGCCTTTTCAAAATGAAAGATGATATCAAATTTACAACACTGTCAAGTAATTTACACATAACAGTTAATTATTTCCAGGCTACTTAATTCATTTTCCTGATCCTCAATAGCACAGCAAAAGGCACATTAGAATATCTTTTGAAAATGATCTTCAGATCTCACCACTCAAGGAAGCACATTTGGGGTTCCTTGATAAATGGTCTGAAAAGGTTCTCATGTGATCTTTTCCTTCTCTTTGACATTGGGACATACCATTTCAGTAGTCTACACTTGACCTGACAACTGAAAAACAACATACACTGCATGGCAGGTGCTGGCCATGGACATGGTGGAGTTTAGCAAGGGTAACTGAGGGGAAGCCCCAGGAAATGTGCTAAGGAAAGGAAACCATGCTGCTGTGTTGAGGCAGATTTCAAGAGATGGAACATCTGGCAGAGTGCATTGAGCAAAAATTAAGATGGGTTTATATGGGAAAAATATATAATTAGAAAAATAGGAAGAATTTAGGGTGATGGACAGGACATTAGAACATAGTGCCATGAACTTTTGAGTGGCATGTGTGTTTAATTTTCACAAGAAGGTTCATAAATTTTCACAGCATTTTAATACAAAAAGAGAGCTCGAAAAATGTGTTTCTTAGTGTGTATGAGTCTCTTCATCCCTATCTCCAGCATATACAAAGAGACAATTATACACTGTAGACAAAGGAACAAAAGGAATCCTACCTGAGGACACTAAAGAAGGACTAAGTCAGGACAGAGAATAGAGGTCTATTTAACACTTTGAAAAAAGCAATGTCATGGCACTGGAATGGGCACAGGTTTTTCTTCCTCTTTTTGCTTGAGTAGAGGCTACAGGGTGGAGAGGGGCAAAAATATTTGTAAAGAAACCTGTAACCTGGGTTCATGAAGACCCAAAAACCAGATAATTAATCCCCAGATCATGGAAAATGAGAGGTAATGCCATAAAGAAGAAACCCTGATAGTGGGGACCCTAATTTTGTGGATACCTTCTGCCCACATCTCTAATGACTAAGAAGATGTGTGTGGGCAGATTGGAAACAAATTAAAGCTAACAGAACTGAGATCTGAAGATCCATGAGGAGGAAGTTTCTGATGACTGACTGAATAACAATTTTAGGAATCTAAGCTGTTGAGCATAAGTCATGAACAAAACATGCCACATGTTTCTGTGCATGTTTTGGGGATGTACATAAAACAGATGATCCAAGGAACCGAAAATTACCTTATAAAAACAAATTAAAAATGAGAAATAACTCAAAATGATAGAAAATGAAAATCATATCTCAATAATAACATTGAATGCAAATGCCATAACTCATCAATCAAAAGACATTGTCTGTAAGATTGGATTAAAAAGGAAGACCCAACAATATGCTATCTCCAAAAGACTCTCCTCATAAGCAAAGACATTCACAAGTTAAGGTATAAGGATGGAAAACAAATATCATTCACTTGGAACTCATATACGAGGAGGCTTTAATATCCTTATATCAGATAGAGTGGACCTGAAGTAAAAGTTAATCAAAAGGAATACAGAATGTCATGTCATACTGCTTAAGGGAATTATACATCAATAAGACATACCATTTATAAATATAAATGCCTCCCAATTGGAGCATGTCCATATATCAAACCTTTATCAATTTCAAGAATCAAATAATACAAAATACAATAATACTGGATGATTTTAATATATCCCAATCAACAACTGATAGATCCTCCAACCAAAAACTAAATAAAGAAATTTTAGTAGTAAACAATACAATTAACAATTCAGACATAACTGACCTATAGCATATTTCATCCATTAGTGACTGAATACATTTTTTTCTCAATAGCACATTTTCTCTTCACTAAAATAGATCATATTTTAAACCACAAACAACTCTGAGTAAATGCAAACTATAGCTCCAAAACCTTGGATTATATCAGATCATAAAAGAAAGAAATGAGAAATCAATAATAAAAAAAGAGAGGCTACCCTGACAACTGGACAATAAATACACATTATTGAATAGCTAATGGATAGCTGAAGAAATCAGGGATGAAATTAAAAAATACATAGAGGTAAATTAGAATAGTGACATAGCATATCACAATTACCGAGACACTAGGAAGAAACTTCTAAGAGGAAAGATAATTGCACTGTGTTCATTTGAAAAAAAAAGAATAAAAAATTCCAACTAAATAACCTAAAATTACATCACAAACCTAAGAAAAGAAAAAATCTATACCAAAACAGTAGAAGACAGAAAATAATTAAAATCAGTGCCAAAATCAATGAAATTTAAACAGAAATTTCAAACAGTCAATGAAACAAAAAGTTGCTTCTTTGAAAAATTAATAAAATTAATAAACAGCCAACCTAATGAAGAAAAGAAGAGAAAACTCAAATTACTAAAATTTATGAAGAAAATGAAATAGCACCACAGACACTACTGAAATGCAGATGATATAAACTATTGTAAAAATCTATAATTTAATAAAATAGAAAATCACAAAGAGATCAACAAATTTCTAGAGAAATATGACCTACACAATTTAATGTAGGAGGACACAAAAAATTAAAACACACCAATTTCAAGCAATGAAATAGAAGATGCCATCAAAAGTGTACCACACGCACATACACACAAAACCCAGGACAAAATAGATTTTCATCCAAGTCCTTCCAGACCTTCAAAGAACAATTTACCCAATATTTCTGAAATTATTCCATGAAACAAAAAAGGGGGAAACACTTCAATACTCATTCTGTGGTTCTATTTTCACCCTGATACCAAAACCAGACAAAGATTCATCAAGAAAAGAAAACTTTAGACTAATATCCCTGATGAATATAGATGCAAAAATTCTAAAGAAAATACTGAAAAATTCCATACAAAATCATATTAAAAATGATAGAGTACCATGATCAAGTGAGTTTCATGCCAGGAATGCAAGGATGGTCCAACGTATGTAAATCAATAACATAATTCATCTCATTAATAGATTAAACACAATAATCACATGATTATCACAACAAAGAAAAAGCATTTGACAAAATTCAGCATCCACTGATTGCTCTATAAACTAAATAAATTAGTGAGAGTCAGAACATTCCTCAATATTGTAAGTGCTACATATGCTGAACCCAAGACCACTATAATTCGAAATGGGTAAAATTTTAAAGTTTTCTTGCTAGAAACTGGAACAAGAGAGGGATGCCCTTTTTTACCACTTCTATTCAACTTAGTACTTACAAGCCTCACTGGAGCAATTCAACAAAAGAAAGATATTAAAGTGATATAAATAGGAAAATAAGACCTTAAATTATCTCTATTTGACAATGACATGATTCTATATTTAGAAGACCCAAAAACTCCACCAGAAGCTTTCTAGAATTCATTAACAGAGTATGCAAATTAACAGGATATAAAATTAATACCAATAAACCAATTGTATTCCTATTGATGAAACAGCTGAAATAAAATTATGAAACTCTCCCATTCATAACAGGCTCAAAAAATGCTCAAGTATCAATCTAACAAAAGAGGTGAATGATCCCTACAATGAAAATTACAGAACATTAAAAAAAATAATTGAAGAAAGACCTTAGAAGATTGAAAGATCTCCCATGTTCTTGGATAGGCAGAAATAATATGTCAAAATGGTCATACTACCAAAAGCATTACAGAGGTTTAACTCAATTCCTATAAAAATTTCAATGATTTTCTTCATAGAAATAGAAAAGTTTATCCTGAAATTTATTTGGGAAAACAAGTGGACCTGAATAACTAAAACAATCCTTATTAGAAAAGTGAAGCAGGAGGCAACACAATATTATGCCTTAAGTTATACTACAGAGCTATAGTAACAAAAACAGCAAGCTATTGGCACCAAAACAAACATGAAGACAAACAGGACAGAAAACACAGAAAAAAACCTACATGTATGCAGTTAACTCATTCTAGAAAAAGGTGCCAAAATACATGACTCTTCAGCACATGATGCTGGGTATATTGGAAATCCATGTAGAGTAGAGTAAAAATTATCCCCTATTTTTCAGACTGCACAAAACTCAACCCACTTTAATTCATGGACCTAGACATTGGAAGAGATTGTTTACCTTGTAGAAAAAAAGTAGAGGGCAAATTGTCCACCATTTTAGCATAGGAACTGACATCCTGAACAAGATTTCTAAAGCACAAAATGTAAAATCAAGGATCAATAAATGCATGGCATCAAAAAATATTCTTCAAAGAAAAGAAAATGAGAAAATGAACAGAATGCCTGCAGAATGGGAGAAATCTTTGCCACCTGCACTTCAGGTGGAGCATTAAACTCTAGGATACATAAAGAACTCAAAAAACTTACACACACACACTCACACACACACACATTCACACACACACACACACACACACACACACACACACACAATAACCCAACCATTAAATGGGCAAAGGAATTTAGCAGGCACTTTACAAAAAATCCTGAAAGATATAAATAAATAAATAAAAATAATTGTTACATATTATGACCCCAATATGAAAACAAAAACTGAACACAGAAATCAGTGTAACACAGGAAATAGTTAAAAGCAGAGCCAAAAAGTTGGTTCTCTGAAAAAATAAGTAAAATTTATTAACACTTAATGAAACTAGCCAAGAGAGAGAAAAATTAATTTATTACTATCCGTGATGAAAAGGGAAATATCACTACAGGTACTACTGAAATATAGGGTAATTGAAAGCTATTTTGAGAACTTATATTCCAATAGATAGAAAATTTTGAAGACATTGATAAATTGCTAAAGACATATGACACACCACTAATTGATCCAGGATTATATAAAAAAAGTGAAGAGATCAATTTCAAGTAATGAAATTGAAGATGTCATCAAAGGACTACCAACTAAGAAAACCCCAGGACCAGATGGATTCTCAAGTAACATCAGTCTTTTAAGAATTCATATCAAAATTCCTTAAATTATTCTACAAAAAAGAATAGAAGGAAACTCCTTGAAACACATTCTATGTAGTTTTTATCACCCTGATATGAAAATCAGACAAAGACATATTAAGGAAAGAAAACTTTACACCAATATTCTTGATGAACATAGATGAAGAATTCTCAATAAAATACTGTCAAATTATATTAAAAAATTAAAAAGGTATGCACATGGCCAAATGGAGTTCTTCCCAGGGCTGCAAGGTTCTTTTAACATATGGAAACCAATAAACATTATCCATCACATCAGTAGACTTAAAGACAGGAATCACATGATTACCTCAATAGCTTCAGGAAAAGCCTTTGGTAAAGTGCATAATATATTTGTGATCAAAACACTAGAAAAACTAGGGATAGAAGGAAAATAGCAAAATATTGTAAAAACTATATACACCAACCCCACAGTCAAAAGTTTCTAAACAGAGAATAACTGAAAAAAAATCCCTCTGAAAAGAGAAACAAGAAAAGTATACCCACTTTTACAATCTATTCATCATAGTCCTAGAATACCTACTCAAAACAATTAGGTAAAAGAAAGAAATTGAAGAAACACAGTTAGAAAAAGAAGTGCTAAACCTATCCCTGTTTACTTCCAGTATGATCCTAGATTTACAAGACACCCAAAATCCACCAGAAACCTTGTAGAACTCATAAATTAATTGAGAAAATTATCAGGATTCAAAATTTACATTCATTAATCAATTGTATACCTATACTGCAAGAAAAATCAGCTGAATGATAAATTAAGAAAATTAACCCATTCACAATAACCCCTCAAATATAAATAAATACAATACTTGGGAACAATCTATCAAAAGAAGTGAAAGACCTCAATAGTGAAGAAAAAAAAAAAAACCACTATATAAAGAATCTGAGGAAAGCCTCAAAAGATGGAAGAACCCATCATGTTATTGGACAGGCAGACTTATTATTGCCAAGATGGCCATAGTACCTAAAGCACTATAGAGACACAGTGGAAATTCCATCAAAATTCCAATGACCTTCTTCATGGAAATAAAAAAAAAGCAGTCATAAAATTCAATTGTAAAAATAAAAATTCCAGAATAGCTAAAGCAATCCTTAGCAAGAAAAGTAAAGCAAGAGGTATAATATTACCAGACTTTACACTCTAGAGCTATAGTAACAAAACAGCATGGTATTCACACCAAAAGAGGCAAGAAGACTAACAGAGTAGAATAGAAGGCACAGAGACAAACCCACATGAATATAGTTATCTCATACTAAACAAAGACACCAAAAACATACATTGGAGAAAAGATAGCCTCTTCAACAAATGGTGCTGGAAAAATTGGAAATCCATATGTAATATATTGAAAGTTAACCCTATCTTTCACCCTACAGAAAACTCAACTCAATATGTATCAAGGGCAAAGTATTGGATCAGCAATGCTGCACACACTGAAAAAAATTGTCAGACCAACAATGCAACATCTTGGTATAGAAATTGACTCCTCAGAAAGATACTTAAAATGTAAAAAATAAAGTCAAAAGGCAAGTGTTGGGGATATAGCTTATTTGGAAGAGTGCTTGCCTACTTAGCACAAGGCCCTAGGTTCAATCCCCGGTACTGAAAAAAAAAAAAAAATCAAGACAATAAATGTGATGACATCAAACAAAAGCTTCTTCATAGCAAAAGACACAATCAAGAGCATGGAGAGAAAACCTATACATTGGGAATAAAAACCTTCACTCTCTGCTCCTCAGATGAGTTCTAATTTCCAGGACAAACAATAATTCAAAGCTCAGTGTAAAAAAAATAAATAAATGGGAAAAGGAATTGAAGAGACACTTTATAGAAGAGGAAATACAAATGGGAAACAAATATGTGAAAAAATGTTCAACGTCTCTTGCTATTAGAATAATGAAAATTGAAACCACACTGGGATTTCACATCACATAGAATGGCCATTTTCAAGAATACAAGTAACAGTAAAGTTTGTGAGTTCATGAGCACATGGGTAACAAGGTTCACTCATACACTGATGGTGGAACTATAATTCTTGTTACCACCCTGAAAAGCAGTATAGATATACTCAAAAACTATGAGTGGAGCCACCATTTGACCAAGTTATCCCACTCCTCAGTACACAAAGTAGTAAAAATTAGCATACTAAAATAATGTACCCACATGAATGTTTAAAGCAGCTCACTTTGCAATAGCTAAGCTATGGAATCAACTGGGTTGCCCTTCAACAGATGAATGAATATAGAAAATGTGGTATATATATATACCCTGGAATATTACTTGGGAATAAAAAAGAATGACATGAAAAACAATGACTTCATGGCATTTGACAGTCAATAGAAGGATTTGAGACTGAATCCATGTTAGTGCTGATAGCATTCAGTTTAAATAGGGGAATTTACCACCTACTCTCCCACTATCACTAGGACCCTAGGGTTAAAAGTAACAGAGCGCATGTAGAGACTCTGGTTAATTTTGATGCATGTCCTCAATACAAGCACTGTGGAAGTCAGAAAAGCATATGTTGTTTTCATGTTTACCACAAATCTTGGAATTATTGGACTGTGCTTTCTAAGGTAAATAAATAAATAAATAAATAAACTTTCATTTCAAGAAGCCACACCTAAAGAAGAATCCAGTGACATTAGGCATGTTGCAGGTTGGTGGTGGGTAGAAGCAAGTCCAGAAATAAAATGCTCTTGACAATTTGCCAATGCCTGTCCTACAAGTTTCCTGTTCAGTAAGTCCAATCCCATATTCAGATAAACTTGACCCACTCCTTATTTGAAAATCTGGTTTTGCCCATGTTGGGGCTTCACTTTTGCCTTTTAGCAGAGCTGTTTTTGTTTATATATGTGATTTTGCGATGCAGTCTTTATTTTGAGAGCTGGGTTCCATGCTGCATCTTCCAAATTCAACTCGTTTGAAATGTAGTTCATGGGTATAAGTACTGTGTTTTAAAGAAAGCCTTTTCTCATGGTTCTGTGCCAGAAAATTATGAATCAGCATATGTAGAATAAGCTGTCCCTTCAGAGCAATAAGAAAGTGCCATGAACTTGCAAGGGCTTTGAGGTCCTTGCAAGGGGAATTAGGTTCTGCAATGTTGGCTGCTTAGAGGATGACCTGACAAGTACTACTTCCTCTATTTATAAAGTATGTTGAACCTGAAGATGTGTCATGGAATTTGAGGGTATACTATGATGACATACTACTATTAGAATATCTGTTTATTGATGAAAGCTTTCAGCACCAACATCCTTCTGCTATTAGTGCCAACAAATTGTCCTTGCTCTCTCTATTTGAATATTCATCTAGGAAGGTTTTTATCATAGCCCTTTCAGCACAGTGCATGTTCCTATCTAGAGTTATGCCATGTGATGCTGTGTTCCTCATGACATCAGAAGGCTCTTATAATACCCACTGGCTTGTAGGTGGCATCTTCCTGGGGCTGCTAAGAGGACTGGTGGAAATATTCCACAGGGCCTTGTGCCAGGCAGGCTTTAGTCTGCTCAGGAGAACGAACACATATGTGAAGACAGATAGGCCAGACATTTCTGTATCTTGTAGTGAGTGTAGTTGGCTTTGAATTTCCAATCAGATAAATATCAGTGTAGCCTAGTTGTAAGGCTACAGCCAAGGAGGTGTGGCCTTGCAGGTGCAGTGACCACAGAATATCTCTACTGGCATGTCACCACCATCCTATTGTCCGTCCAACATGCTGACTGAATGACTCCCAGGACTCCATATTAGCCTTCAGAAGAGGCACCCACCTTCAACTTGAAGACCCACTTCCCAGTTTCCAGCTGTCACCTGGCTGAACTTTCTAGGAAAAAAGGAGCAACCCTCAGGATTGGGTGTGAAGTGTCCCAATTCAAAGATGACCTAAACCACCATGCTAACTGCATACTCCACTGCCCTAAGCCCTCACCACCCATAATTCGGTGTGGTTCTAGGGCCCTAGGCTAGTTTCCTGAACTAGGATATTCTGACTGTGCCCAGTATTGGAGGAGCGGGATGGGAAGGAAACAGCGCTGGAGCCAATGCTCAGCTTGGTGATCCACGTGTCTCCAAACACACCTCCACCCAACCAGGCCCACTGGAACTTGTAGGGGATAATTGCCCTCTGTATTGATCCCTGGTGTGTCCAAACAAGTGCGGGGTCACCTAGCAGTCTTGCAGCTTAGTGTGAGCTGTCAGGCTTCAGAGGAGAACCTTGTCTTACCTGGTCCTGGAGGGATGCACTGACCATGGGGATGTGCTCTTGTGGATGAAGAGGTTCACACTTTGGAAAACCTCAGTTCCCAGGCACTTGCTCCCTTTTTCTTGCCTCTGAGCATCACAACTGATCTGGTGTTTGTTTCAATCTTGGTGTGAAGTGGCCAGAAGTGGAATCTTCTCTGGTTGCCATGGGAACCGTGATGCCATCATGCTGTCAGTCTGTTTCTCTGTGACCTCAGGCTGATTCTGTGGTGTGGGCACCAGGTCACTGGAGCCACTGCTCAAACTCCATATTACACAAGGCTCAGAAAAACCCTCTATGGAGAGAAACCAACTGTTCTCCAACTGGAGCCTGGAATCACCAAGCAATTCCCACCCAAACTGCCCAATGCCTGCCTCTTCCACCAGGATAACAAGAGCTCTCCCATTTTTGCTATCATGTCACAGAAGCACTGGTAACCAAGTGAGGCATTGTTCTCAGTGCAACTATATGGAACTGAATCATTGAGTGATCAGGGATATGAATTCAGCCCTTATCCTACTCTAATCATTCTTGAGAGTAAAAGCTACAAACATACCGAGAGGAAGATTGAAATTGGATGAGGAATGTTTCCTTTCTTCCAGCAAATATGGGTTCTGGGAACCCAGACCATGAAAGCCATCACCACTTGCTTCGCCTGTTTATATTTTCTGACATCTTCTGACTAAGTTGGTGAGGAATTTCATCATTGAAAGAAACAGGCCTTTCCCACGACAAACGCCATCCTCTAACTCACTTTTACCCCTATGATAGGCAAGATCCACAATCATCATTGGCTCATGCATTTTGCACAGCACTCTGCTGGTCAGAATTTCCCAAAGTAAAGGGCCAAAAGGAAATTGAAAGAAAAACAAAACAAAAAAAAAAAATCAAGGAAATTGTCAGACTATTGTGAATTTAATGTCTGGGGATGCAATGCCTAATGATCGTCAATATCTCCTTTAAAACTAACAAACTGAGCATATTCTAATACCCACAAAGACGTGCCTTTTCTAGTGCCCTGTCCTCCGTGGATCATAGATATAATTTTCTGCACAGGGATCAGCTATAACTGGTTTCCTCCTTAAGTAAAGATGGGATATTTCTTTCCCTTAAGACATACCCCTAGATTGTATGTCTTGAGATGCAAAAAGGGTCATTTGCAAGATTGTTGTGAAAAGGACAATTAAGAATTCCTTAGTCATTGATTGGCTTTGTCTAGGGTTGCTTCTTTGCATAGAACTTCACAGACACAGAACCTCAGGGGATCAAGTCATGTAACTTAAAGGAGCTCATTCTGTGGTGACATTATAGACCATCACTTACAGTACTACCATTGCAAGCAGAACGGCCAGGGTTCAAATCCCCAGCACTGTGGGACTGTGGGGGTGGGACACAAGAAAAAACACTTCTGCAGGTTCCAATCTTCCAGCCTCTCAAACTATTTCTGTGTTCTCCTCTGTTATTCAGCGAAATTGACACTGTTCAATATCTACTCTTTTCACCTGAAAGCAATTTCTATTGACACCTTTCAACCTGGAGCACTGAATCCCCAGCCACCTGCAGAGCTTAAGGGTATGTGTTTCTTCACATCTTCCAATTCTCCTTAGTTCAACATTACATCTCACATGTGACTATGCTATCCCCATCTTTTCCCAGCAACCTCTCCAGATAGGCAACGTGTACCATGTTTCAGTGGCATGAAATTCAAAATGACACCTTACTAGTCCTTGCCAATTTTGAGACTTTATGGACAAAATCCCACAGTGCCAATGAAGTGGACTTCCACACCTGAGCACTTTCCTTATGAAACACAAGGTCTACTGGAAAACCAACATGTGAAGCCAAAACAGCCCGTCCTGGTCCTGATTTTTCTAGTCAGTTTTACTTTCCATTGGCTTACTTATGACTTGATGAAAAATAGAAAGATTTGGGACTGAATCCATGCTAGTACTGATAGCATTCAGTTTAAATGGGGGAATTTACCACCTACTCTCCCACTATCACAAGGACCCCAGGGTTAAAATAACAGAGCACATGTAGAGACTCTGGTTAATTTTGATGCATATCCTCAATACAAGCACTGTGGAAGTCAGAAAAGCATATGTTGTTCTCACGTTTACCACAAATCTTGGAATTATCGAACTGTGCTTTTTAAGGTAAAAAAATTAATAAATAAATAAACTTTCATTTCAAGAAGCCACACCTAAAGAAGAATCCAGTGACATTAGGCATGTTGCAGGTTGGTGTTGGATAGAAGCTAGTCCAGAAATAAAATGCTCTTGAAAATTTGCCTATGCCTGTCCTACAAGTTTCCTGTTCAGTAAGTCCAATCCCATATTCAGATAAACTTGACCCACTCCTTATTTGAAAATTTGGTTTTGCCCATGTTGGGGCTTCAATTTTGCCTTTTAGCAGAGCTGTTTCTGTTTCTGTTTCTGTGATATTGCGATGCAGTCTTTCTTTTGAGAGGTGGGTTCTCTGCTACATACTTCAAATTTTACCTCTATGAATTGCAGTTCATGGGTATAAGTGCTGTGTTTTGAAGAATGCCTTTTCTCTTCTTTCTGTGCCAGAAAATTATGAATCAGCATATGTAGAATTGAAAGAATGGACATTTTTTTAAGCTGTCTGTTTTATCTCAACTCCCTAAGGTTTCCCTCCCAGTGATGGGAACAAAGCCCTTAAAGCTGTTCCAGGAAACAGCCCCAAACAGAGAGTAAAAGGGTAAATTGAGCCAGATAGCCAGAGAGTGCTCAAACAGTAGGATTACCAGAAACTATTGACCAGAATCTACGCCCTGTTGTAAAACATTGTGAAACATGTTGTATGTTATCAGCAAACCCAGACCCCCTTTGAAATTTCCCGGCAGCTTTGTTCCCCTTTTTCCTTTCATGTGCGACCCCTCCCAATGTGTGGTCTCTGCCTTTATAAACCTGCAAGATTTTCTGCTAGGAACTCGACTCCTGGACTCCTGCGTGAGTCATGAGTCTGGTCCCAGCGCGCTCGAATAAACACCTCTTGTGGTTTGCATCAAGTGACGCCTCCTGCGGTTGATTGGGGTTGCCGTCGATCCATGGGACAGAGTTGGGGTTTCCTTTTTGGGGGCCTTACAGAATCAGCTGTCCCTTGAAATCAACAAGAAACTGCCACAAATTTGCAAGGGCTTTGAGGTCCCTGCAAGGGGAAGTAGGATCTGTAATGATGGCTGCTTAGAGGATGACCTGACAAGTACTACTTCCTCTATTTTTAGAGTATGTTGAACCTGAAGATGTGTTGTGGAATTTGAGGGTAGACAATTTTGGCCTACTTGTATTAGAATGTCTCTTCATTGAAGAAGGCTTTCAGCACCAACATCCTACTGCTTTTGGTGACAACAAAATAGCCTTGCTCTCCCTATTTGAATATTCATCTTTTGAAGGTTTTCATCACAGCCCTTTCAGCCCAGTGCATGTTCTTATCTATAGTTATGCCATGTGGTGCTGTGTTCCTCATGCCATGAGCCGGCTCTTATATGATCCACTGGCTTGCAGGTGGCATCTTCCTGGGGCTGCTAAGAGGACTTGGTGGAAATTTTCCACAGGGCCTTGTGCGAGGCAGGCTCTAGTCTTCTCAGGAGAATGAACACATATGTGAAGACAGGCCAGACATTTCTGCATTTTGAGGTGTGTGTAGGTGGCCCTTGAATTTTCAAATAGGTAAACATCTGAGTGCAGCCTAGTTGTAAGTCCACAGCCAAGGAAGTGTGGCCTTGCAGGTGTAGTGAGCACAGAATATCTCTCCTGGCATTTCAGCACCATTGTATCTTCCATCCAACATGCTGACTGAATGACTCCCACCACTGCATACTAGCCTTCAAAAGAGGCACCCACTTTCATCTAGAAGACCCACTTCCCAGTTTACAGCTGTCACCTGGCTGAACCTTTTAGGAAAAAAGGAGCAACCCTCAGGATTGGGTGTGAAGTGTCCCAAATTCAAAGATGACCTAAGATACCATGCTCACTGCAGGCTTCACTATCCTAAGCTCTCACCAGCCATAATTCGGTGTGGTTGCTAGGGCCCTAGGCTAGTTTCCTGAACTAGGATATTCCAGGTGTGCCCAGTACTAGAGGAGCGGGATGGGAAGGAAACAGCGCTGGAACCAGTGCTCAGCTTGGTGATCCATGTGTCCCCAAGCACACCTCCACCCAACCAGGCCCACTGGAACTGGTGGGGGATAATTGCCCTCTGTCATTGTACCTGGTGCAGCCAAACGAGTGCAGTGACACCTAGCGGCTTTTCAGCTTAGTGTGAGCTGTCAGGCTTCAGAGGAGTACCTTGTCCTGCCTGGTCCAGGAGGGATCCACGAACCACGGGGCTGTGCTCTCCTGGATGAAGAGAAACTGGAAAACCTCAGTTCCCTGGCACTCAGTCCCTTCTTCTTGCCTGTGACCATCACAACTGAGCTGGTGCTTGTTTTCAGTCTTGGTGTGAGGTGGCCAGGAGCAGAAGCTTCTCTGGTTGCCATGGGAACTGTGATGCCATCATGCTGTAAGGCCTTTCTCTGTGATATCAGGTGGAATCTGCGGTGCGTTTGCCAGGTCATGGGAGCCACTACTTCAACTCCATGTTGCACAAGGCTCAGGAAAACCCTCTGTGGAGAGAAACCAACTCTTCTCCAACTGGAGCCTGGAATCATCCAGCCATTCCCACCAGACCTGCCCCATTCCTGCCCCTTCCACTTGGATAACAAGAGCTATCCCATTTTTTCTGTCGTGTCACAGAAGCACTGGCAAACAAGTGAGGTGTTGTCGTGAGTGCAACTGAATGCATCTAAACCATTGAGAGATCAGGGATATGAATATCAGCCCTTATCCTACTGTAATAATTCTTGAGAGTAAAAGCTACAAACATACCGAGAGGAAGATTGAAATTGGATGAGGAATGTTTCCTTTCTTCCAGCAAATACGGGTTCTGGGAACCCAGACCACGAGAGCCATCACCAATTGTTTTGCCTGTTTATATTTCCTGACATCGTCTGGCTAAGTTGATGAGGCATTCCCTCATTGAAAGAAACTGACCTTTCCCAGGAGAAACTCCTTCCTCTAACTCACTTTTACCCCTATGATAGGCAAGATCCACAATCATCATTGGCTCATGCATTTTGCACAGCACTCTGCTGGTCAGAATTTCCCAAAGTAAAGTACCAAAAGAAAATGAAAAGAAAAAAAAAAAAATCCAAGATGGTTTCAGAAGATTGTGAATGTAATAGCTGGGGATACAATGCTGAATGATTGCCAAAATCTCCTTTCATACTAACAACCTGAGCATATTCTAATACCCACAAAGACCTGCCTCTTCTTGTGCCCTGTGCTCCATGGATCACTGATATAATTTTCTGCTCAGGGATCAGGTATAACCTGTTTCCTCTTTAAGTAAAGGCCGGATATTTCTTTCCCTGGGGACAATCCCCGAGATTGTATGTCTTGAGATGAAAAAAAGGTCATGTGCAAGATTATTGTGAAAAGGATATTTAAGAATTCTTTAGTCATTGATTGGCTTTGTCTAGGGTTGCTTCTCTGCATAGTACTTCACAGACACAGAACCTCAGGGGATCAAGTCTTGTACCTTCAATGAGCTCATCCTGTATTGGCAATATAACCCATCCCTTAGAGCACTGGCTCTGCCAGTGGACTGGCCAGGATTCAGATCCCCAGCATCAGTGGAACTGTGGGGGTGGGGAAACACAAGAAAAAGCACCTCTGATGGTTCCAATCTTCCATCCTCTCAAACTATTTCTTTGTTCTCATTTGTTATTCAGTGAAATTGATACTGTTCAAGATCTACTAGTTTCACCTGCAAGCAATTTCCATTGACACCTTTCAGCCCAGAGATGCACTCAAATGGAGTACTGAATCCCCAGTCCCCTGCAGTGCTTAAGGGTATGTGTTCCTTCACATCTTTCAACTCTCATTAGTTCAGATGTTATAGAAGACACACCCTATAATGGTGGCTGCACCCTCATGGCAACCTCTTCCTCATATGTGACACTGTTTGACCTGCCAACAGTTTACCTGGACTTTCTTGTACTGCCGCTCTCTCTTGGAAACTGAAAAATGTGTTCTTACCAAGCAACCAATTATGTGTAACTCCCTGATTGGCCTGCTCATCTCCACACCCTACGTCCTTATATTCGCCTGACCTGTACAATAAAGTTGAGCTCCTGCTGTGCCTCGTGTGCTGACAGACCTCCCGGGTCTGGTATGTTTCCTTTTCCGCTGACACTCATCATCCTGCTTGGCCCCATATTCTCCTCAGGGTCTGCCTACATTGGACCTTGTTGCCCACCAGGGAGCAACAACTGGTGCCCTGTGTGAGGAAGACAAAGTTGCCAACAGGCCAATCAGACTGCGGGTGACTGTACTCCCATAAAATATGGGACAGTCCATTTCCAAGTCTGACCCCTCCCTTGACTCCCTTAGGATTCTCTTTAGAAGTAGAGGATTGGAACTCTCAGGTAGTCAGGCATTTCAGACCTGGAAGGCCCTCACTAAGGCATCCCCTTGGCTGCCTGAAACAAACTTGTTTGACTGGGAGACATGGGACACAATTGAACAACTTCTCTGTAAGGTGCAAGTCAATAAGGGAGATATCTTCCCTCTTGGGGCCTTCCCCACTATTGCAGCCCTTAAAAGCTGTTACCCGTCATGTCCTACTTGTAACCCTGACAAAGATAGGGGCCTCTCCAAAGGTACCGACTTTACAAAGGATGGTCCTGAGGTCCTCCCAGGCAAGGGTCAAGAGGAGCTATCACAAGAGGCAGAAACAGGCAACCCTCTTGATCCCTTTGATACAGCCCCATGGCCACCTAGGGAGGAAACACCCAAACCCTTGAAGCGGTCATCTCCCGAATCCACTTCCTCTTCTAACCCTTTCCGGGCTTCTTCAGCCCCTCCTCCACCCTATCCAGAAACAAAACTTAACTTAAGCACAGGACCACTCCCTGCCCCTGCCTCTGAAGCATGTTACCTCTTTCCGGTGAATGCTAACCCAGGAGGTAATAGGCCTGCTATCTGGTACCCATGGGAGGCCCAAGATTTAAAAGAACTAAAGAAAGCCATTACTGAGGATGGCCCAAATTCCCCCTGGGCAGAAACTATCCTTCAAGGTCTTGCCCATCAAAATTGCACCACACAGGACTGAAAAACCTGACTAAGGCCATTCTTCCAGGTCCAATGTATATTAAGTGGTGCGCCTTTTTCAATGACGAATGTCATGCTCAGGCAGAGAGAAACCAAGCCATTAATCTACCTTTCCCCATCACATTTGGAATGCTCTCAGGGTCTAATGATCAATTCTCTATGGGCCTACTGCAGGCAGCCATACCTGCCTCTTATCAGGAACAGGTATATGCTTTAGGCTTGGCGGCCCCTCAGAGTCCCCAATCTTGGGTATCACACAAAAAAGCTCTGAGGATTTAGCCACATTTATGGAAAGAATGGATAAAAGCTTACAGAGAAATTTCCCTCCAGGCCCACTGAGATATCAATTTGTGAAGATGTTAGTATGGGAAGGCATGACCACTGATTGTAAACTGGCCTGTGCAGGTGTAAATGATAAATCTGTGGGATGATGGATCATTGCCACTAAGGACGTTGGCACCATGTCTCATCAAGCTCAAACCATGATGTCAATGATAAGGGCATCCCAGGAAAATAATATGGTCACTCTCAAATGCGCACTCCAACAGGCATTCCCTGGGAAGTGAAAAACCTGCTTTGGGTGTGGACAAGAGGGTCATTTCCAAAAGGAGTGTCCTCCAAGTAAAAGGGAAACTACATCCCCCCACCCCCAGGAGATTCTTCTTCTCGACCACCATGCACTCCTTGCCCCAAATGTAAAAAGGGGTTCCATTGGGCCAAGGACTGCACATCCAAAATGGACATCAAGGAGAAACCTTTAAACTCCCCACGGGGTGGCCCCCAACCCCATTAAATAAGGGGCAACCTTTGGTTAGGACTCACTGGATGGTTCCCTTGGTGCCAGGGGTCCAGCCAAAGATGACTATTACTGTAGCAGGAAAGAACTTTAAATGCCTCATTGACATCGGGGCTGACAGAACAGTTCTGAGGAGGAAGGAAACTCCCCCCCCAGTGGAGGCTTCTGCCTGGGTCCCCTTTATTAGGAGTTGGTGGGCAAACAGAGTCTTTTCAGACAGCTGATTGGCTCCCATGAAGTACCCCGATGGCAATGGGGGGGCAGTGCGCCCTCTGGTGGCCTCAGGATTAACTGCTAATCTTCTTGGACAGGATATACTAGGTGAGGCAGAGGCCTATATCACCACAGATCACAAAGCCTTTTATGAGGATTTATTGGAAGAAGAAGAATACCAACAACATTTTAAGGAAGGGTGTGGAGGGCGGAACCCGGGGCCCAGGGTTACGCCACGTGCATCCAAAGATGGCGACTGGCAGAGAGCAAACAGCATTCTGATTATGCATGGAGAAAGGCAGAACGTGTTTACAATTGGCTGTATTTTAATCAGTTCAGCTGCCTAGCAAGTGGACAGATATACTTTACATGTATGCTCAAGCGAGTGATTGCTTGACCTTTAACAGGATTGGATGGACATATCTGGTTACAATTGCTTATGCATGAGACTGCTTATATATTGAGGGTGTTATTTAAATAAAGGGAAGCTGTTTGATGAACTTTGGAAGTGTACGTGTCTTCTGTCCCGCTGGTCGGGCCATAAGTGCAAGAAGCGGCAGTTTTACGTAAGTGAAAAGAGCAAGAAGCTGCGCTGAACCGCTTGGAGCAAGCCAGGCAAAGAAGCCACAGTTTTCCTCCATAACCAGAGCTGCTTGAAGCAGCCCTGAGGCAAGCAGCAGTTCTTGGTAGAAGGGAATGGTTGTCACCCCAACTACAGAGATGACCCCTCCTTGGAGGCCATAAGGAGAGGGGAACCAAGGCCTTCTATCAGGCCATACCCCCAATCCTAAGGGCCACTATTCACCCAGGGCACCTTACAATTAAATGACTTTCAGGCCCCTCTATATGGGTAGAGCATTGGCCCCTTCCCCAACATAAGCTTCAACAACTTCACTTGCTTGTGCAGCAACAGTTACAGGCAGGTCACTTTAAACCCTCTGTCAGTCCATGAAAGTCTCCAGTGTTTGTCATCCAAAAGGCCAATGGGAAATGGGGACTCCCACAGAATCTGAGGAGAATAAATGAAAGAATGATACCTTTTGGTACCCCTCAAAGAGGACTTCCTTGGATCCCAGGCATACCTAAACATTATCATCTCATAGTTATTGATATCAAGGGCTATTTCTTTTCCATTCCCTTAAGCCCCGAAGACTCTGAGAAATTTGCCTTCTCCATTCCATCCCTTAACTTTAAAGGTCCTGATCAGAGGTTTCAGTGGACCATCTTACCCCAAGGAATGGCCAATAGTTCCCCCATATGTCAATATTTTATTTCTAGGATCCTTGCCCCTCTTGTTAAGCAAGTGGATCACCTGCTCTATGTCTACATGGATGATATCCTTGGGGCAACACAGAGTGACCAGTTAGATCAATTTTTTTGAGTCTTGTCTGCAAATGCTTACAGAACATGGATTCCAAATTGCACCTGAGAAGGTTCAACGGGTCACCCAATTTAGGGTCTTAGGATTCATCCTGGAGCTGAATGTGGTTTCTTCTGTTAGGCTTCAGCTCCAAATTCAGGAAAGTTATTCCTTACCCCAGGTATAGAAACTTCTTGGGAAGATTATCTGGATGAGGCCCTGGATCTCTATTAGCACAGAGGAGCTCACCCCCCTGTTTGATCTACTCAGGGTACCAAACCTATCCACAACAATCATTTTGGAGCCCATTCATATGAATGTTCTCCTTAAAGTTCAACAGGTCATTGACCATTCCTCTTTGAGGAGATATGTCCCTTCCTTGCCTCTAACCCTCTACATCTTCAGGGGAATATCCCTTCTCACAGGCCTCCTGGTGCAAGAAGGGGGACCCATCCATTGGATTCACCTGTTATTTGGGGGAATACCCTGGGTCTACACCATCTTAGACCAATTCGCCGGCTGCATTATAAAAGGGAGGGATTTATCTCTTCATCTTTTTGGCCATCAGCCACATACTCTTATTGTCCCCTTGTAACTGACTGACTTTACTTGGCTGCAGGAAAACAATAACCACATTCCAATTGCCATGGAAGGATTTCTAGGACAAGTTGATTGTCACTATGGCCCTTACAAATGGATGAGTTCCTTTTCAAAACTGGATTGGGCTCCACCAAGATTGTTTTTACCTGAGGCTAATCCTTCCTTTCTCGTGGTGTTTTCAGATGGGGGAAAGAGAGGAGCAGAAATAGTTATTTTCCCACCTTCTATGCAGGGTGACAAAACCCCCAGGACATTAGTCCATGGCATCCAAGGTTCAGCACAATTCAAAGAGCTCTATGCCATCATTCTAGCCTTAAGTGAGATACAAGAGCCTTTCAACCCGTTCACTGATAGCCTCTATGTTGCCAATCTGCTCCCTAACCTCCCCTGGTCATGCATTAAACTTGATGATAACCCCATCACCCCTTTAATGCTTCAGGCAAGAAACCTGTTAAAGTTGAGGACTAAACCTATATTCCTGCAGCACCTCTGGGGGCACCAACACCTCTCAGGTATTTTGTCTCAGGGCAATACAATTGCTGACTCCTTAGCATCTTCTCTGCAAAGCTATTCTTTTCAAGAGGAGGTTACCTCCTTTCATGAGCTTACTCATGTTAATTGGCGGGGCTTACACCACAGGTATCCCCAGGTCCCTATTAAGGAGCTAAAACGAATCGCCCGGACCTATAAATCTTGTTCACCTTTTCTACAACTACCTCCTTTACAAGAAGCTGGAGATGTGTCATGTGTCAAGCAATTATGCTGATTTTGTTAAATTGGGTTGCAAAGCAAGAAGTGGGAAAGCTTTAATGTATGGTGGTTTTATTCCTAGTAATCTGAGAAATCTTTATTCTGTTTTCCAGGGTGGAAGTGCTAAGTTTGTCTCAGAGTGTATTTTTTCCCCACATACCCATCAGAACTTGTAATTTGAATGCTGCATAAAAGCTAATGTGACTGGGTGACCTGAAATGTCAATAGAGTTTTGCATGTTATTTCCTTGAATGTTATGGACATGGAAAGTTTTTAATAAGTTTTTAAGCAATTTGTATTTCTTTTTCTGAGGTCTATTACTTTTCTTCATTTCCTAATTGGGATGATGAGATTCTTCTCAGCCCACCAGAAGGAAAATTTCTTTCTTCCACCCTTGGCAGTGCTGCAGCCTTTTTCTTCTATGATTATATTTGTTCTTTCAAAACCAATACATTGTGTTCTATCTTTTTGCAGTCTCTCTGTAGTGGCTCTCCAGTGTTTTCTTACAGCATATCTTTTTTCATTATGTAGCAACACACTGATTCATCCGACCTTCATCTCTGGATATATTAGTCAATAATACTCTATGATTCTGTGAGGACATCTTTCTCCACTGGATATATGTTAGTTCATTCTTGAATGGAAATTGTTGCATAGTTTATCCAAATTGCATGTGCTGTTACATATAAAATATATCCCCTTTGCTCTTCCTACCTTCTTATTTTTTTAAATGTGATTTTAGCTCCATAAATATTTTGCAGAAAGACATTAAAACTTAAAAGGCTCTAATGACTCAAATGAAGCAAGTACAACAGTGGTTCATTGTTCTACAAGGTGACAGAACTGAAACTCTCTTATCATATCCAGTATCATAATTTACCATAATTTGGCCATCCTGTGTTAAAAAATTCAGATACTGCATAACATCAAGTGTATTTCTATATACAGATTAAAATGCAATTTCTTCTACAGGCGTAGATTTGGTGGGAAATGCAAAATTGACTAACTAAACACTTAGGAGAGTAGTTTTGGATATAGGAACATCATTGACTTTGTTATCAGGGAAAGCATTTTCCATATCCTCTATCCTGGTTTTACTCTATCAGCCACCAGATGAAGAGAAGAACTCAGCTTAAACTGGAGCACACAGGATAGTCTTAAGAAATATGTTGTTGCTCCAAATATACTGGTCTATTTTACAATTTCCATGATTTCACAAGTAGAAATATGGTGATTTCTAACGCGTGATGATAAAATATTTATACAATGCATTAATGGCATTAACTTTATCAGAGCATCTCTGAGAAACATCTAGAGATATGTGATTCTGGTATATCTGGTGAGCCCCCTCAAAGTGAAAAGAAGAGACAAAAAATAAATATACAAGGTAATTTATTATATATGTATATGTATACATATATGTATATAATATATGTACATGTATATAGTACAAAATATGTTATCTCATTATATATAGTATAAAATAATTTGGATTGTATATTGCCTTCAACATTGAGCTCTAATATGTTCTTATTATTCAAATAATATTCCTTTAAAATGGCTGAAGAGAAAAAAGAAATGTAATATGAGGTGTATCTTATTTCATTTCATGCACAGAATAAATTAGGGATAATGCTAAAAGCAATCAATTATGAATTGCGTTTTCATACATACTTTGATCACAGGAAAATGGGAAGTAAATAAAAAAGATAAAGAGAGAAACGAGATTGAGAAACATACTTAGCACAGTGAGTCAATAAAGAAAAAAAAGCAGTTGTATTCAGTGGAAGATAGAAAATTCAAGCAAGTTCAGAGAAGGAAAAAACATAATTTCAAAATGTAAGAAATGTTTTCTGTTAAAATGTTGCTTGATGCATAAGTAAATTTTTTTTCCAAACTTCCTAAATTAGTATGTTTTGAAAACATTTAAGGAGTGAAGACCTGATCATTCAGAGCTAAACTGTTTTAGAACAAATTATTATGTATGTATGTATATAGTTTAAGTAATGTAATATGTTGTTACTACCTAGTTCATATATATATATATATATATATATATATATATATATATATATATATGGCAGAAATAGCAAATGTGGAAGTATAAAGAAGTATGAATGGTTATGGAGTAATCTCCAAGCCACGGATATATAAAATTCCCATTGTAAAGATTATGACTTTATTTAAACTTTCATTTAGGAGGACATCATAGGGATGAAACCAGAGCTAAATTCATGTTAGGGTAGAAGAATTGTAAGTACACTGTAGTCACACTGGAAATCTAAAAGTGTAATGTATTGATTGTCTGTGACCAAGTTCATAATCTCATTCTGATATATCATATCTTTCCTTCTTCATATCCATTACACTCTAAGGTGATTCTTATAATCTTTATCCACTGCAACATTGTTTGTGGCCAGGGAAATGTTGTCCCTTTGGGAAATATAAGTGAAGCCTACTTTTTCTATACTTCAGGAAAAAAACAGATCAAATGCAGGCATAAATCTTTCCTTTTGAAGAGATATTTTGGCAAATGGGATGGACTCAAAAGATAAAGACACAGATATTTTATTTCTAAGACATATTTGTTATATAGTAAGGCAAGAAGGAGTGGAAATATTCCAACTAAAGAATGTAAAATTCACAGTTACAAGCACAAACCTCTAAAAGTTGCTTTGCAAGTGTTACAAGAAATGGAAAATGAAGAAGGAACCAAACAATTGGTAGGTAATTTTGAAGGAAATCATGCTAAAACTGAGAGAATAAAATTCAACTTCTTTTTGTTTATCTGCCTTTGAATGAAAGATGAGTCTATTTCTGGTCCAGAGATGATTTGAACATGGACTGGAAGGATAGAGACAACTTTCAGTGGCCAATTTCTCTCCTTCATACCCACCAAACATCATGATACATGTGGCATCCTTTTCAGTCATTTGGATAAGAAACCTAGCATGTTTGATTCATTTGTTGTTCTAAGGAGAGCTGCATTTTCTATTATTGTTATTATTATTATTATTATTATTATTATTATTATTATTATTATTATATTGGTGCTTTGAAATAAAACATTATTCTTGGACCTGCCAGCAATGCACTTTATTACTAAACTAAATTTTCACTGATAGTTATAGATAACTAATTTTCTGTTCAGCCAAACATTTTGTGAGAATACTTGAACACTTGTCAACATATGCCATGCCAGTCTCATTTTATTGTGTAAAAAACTTTAGGGACTTTATTCCTTGAACACCAATATGGTATTCTTAGTGTATGTACCAATGGCTTTGAAATAATGGTATTTATTTACATATTGTCATTCTGCAACCTTTCAGATTACTTTTTTTCTTTAGGTTATTGTATTAATATCTTTATGCAACTTGTGGCTACAAACTTCTCACCTCCAAATGTAGATGGAACCATACCTATGTGGCATCCATATGTGACATTCCAATGAGAATGATAGCATTTTTGGTGCATTTGTTGCTGTAAAGACAGCTAGTTGTTCTTTTATTTATTTATTTACTCCTCAAAATAAAAACCTGGCCCTGGGCATTCCAGGAATGCACTCTCATTACTTTGTGGCATACCCATCCCTATACCACAAATTTTCTGATAATGCAGCCTGCCTATGAAAATACTTGAGAAGCTGACAAGATATACTAAAGCAGAATCATTTTGTAAATGAAAGTCTTTGTTTAGTTCATATTTTGGAAACCAAGACTGTTTCTCTCAGAATATATGCCAGTAACATTGAAAAACAAAAGTTTACTGATACTTGTTATTCTGTAAACTTTCAGAACATTTCTCCTTTGGATAGTCCTATCTCAATTCTTTATGATTATTATACATTCTTTTTTAGGTATGGGTCTTGTATCTCCTTATGAGAATGTCTCAGGAAACTTGATATTGTTTAAAGAAGAGGATACAGGAAAAGAAGATTCAGAGGGGTTCCACACAGGGAAGAAAAAAATACATGAATTAACTGGCAACCTAAAATTACATATCTTAACAAATTACTTCATGCAAATTTTGTTGATGAGAAATGATACTTATCTAGCCTGGAATCCTGTCATATTTTTGGACTTACTAAATTTATTGACAAATGGAGAGAGAGTATACATAGTTAAATTAAAATGATTAAATAATTCTGATAGTGTCCACTCAAGGTATTTGCTATTGCATTATTACTTCTGTTGTGACATTGAAACACTCATGGTCTTATTTAACCTATGTGACTGGAGATCATCCTACCCTCCACCATTCTTCTTCTGGACAGTGGTATATATACCTTTGTATATTTTATTTGTGTTTAGCAGAAACATGATTTCATATTTGGAGACTAAGTTTCTTGTTTTATTATAATTATATTCCTGATTAGTTTTACTTCATTTTTGTCACATGACTGGTATAAAAATGAAAAATGAAACAGAAAACCAAAAGCTAAAGAAATTGTTATCAACACTATCCCCAAGAATTAGGTAAATAGTAATTCAACAGTAACAATATGGTAGCTTTGTCACAATTAAGTTTTTTGAGTATATATCCTGTTTGCTTTTCAGTATCCCAGGACTCAAGTGATACCTGGAAGGTAATTTAACTTCTATGTTTATATCAAATTTTTAACTGAAAACTGGAAGAAGTACACAATATTTCCTAATATTTTGTCTGTAAGGAGTTTGAGAATGATATCCTTTTCTGACTCAAAATATTCAAATTGCAGATACTGTAAACAATATATCCAATTCCACAGGAAAAGCCTTTAACATCCAAAATAACTTAAATAAAATCTCACATGCAGCCTTACTAGTTATCCAACAAGACTTGAACCTCCATCAAGAGTAATTTATCTAATTATATTGTTCATGTTTCAAAGGCTTCTGTGTGATCATGATTTTAAGGGCAATTGTGTTACTCTCAGACATATTCTGCCCAGTGATTGCTTGACAATAAAAGCCTAATTATGTAACAATAAAGTAGGTTGAATTATCTGAAACTGGTCTCTGGAGGTCTTTCATCAAATCTTTCTCCACAGCTGTTCGGTGGTTCCCAGCTGGATGGAGAGACCCCACAAATTAATATTTGTAAAGCCTGTTTTTAAAAAGTATTCAATGAAACATTTTTAAGAAGTTACTATAAAATGAAAGCCGGCATGCAGATTAATTACACTAGAAAAAGAGTTAAGTAAAGGAGAACCAATTTAGAATTCAACATTATAAATAAAACAATTGGCAGAAAATAAGAGTTACCCCTATAACATGGAGTGTAAATGGTTTCAATTAATCTATCAAAAGATAAACAGTAGCAGATTTGGATAAAAAGTAAGAGTAAACAATAGGGTGTTTGCAAGAGCTCACCATGAAAAAAGACATGCACAATCTGAAGTTGTAAGAATGGGAAAGATGTTTCCTGAAAATAATGTCCATTACAATATTAGGGTTTATATTTCTGAATCTGTCAAGTGAAATTCAAGTAAAAACTATTCAGAATAGGCAAGTAAAATACCTTAATTCTGTTTTATAATTTCATCCAACAGTAAGATACAGCAAATGTAAATACTTATGCCCTAAAAAATTATTCATCCATGCAGATAGAATGTTTTCAACATTAAGAATATAATAAACTACAATAATATACAACTGGATAACTTGAACACATCTCTCTCACCACTAGACAGAATATTCAGATAAAAATTTAGTAATGACTATTTAGAACTAATTAATACTATTTATCAAATGGACCTAGCAGGTATTTAGAGAATAGGTCATTCACCAATGACAGCATTCATTTTCTCAGCAATGTATAAAATATTTATGTCATATTAGAGGTCACAAATCCTATCATAAAAACAACAAAGCAATAAATATAAATTCTTGTATCTTACCAGAAATTTGTGCAAATTAGAAATCAACTAAAGGTAAAAACTAAATTTATCTCTAATACCTGGAGACTAAATTAATTTCATTTACAAATGAATCAGAAACAAAATTTGGAAAAATCATAAAGCCTTTACAATAAGTGGAACTAACTATACAACATAACAAAATGAGAAAGTGTGAACTCTGTAATAACAGCAAAATTAATGGCACTAAGTGGAAACATTAAAAAGATATATAAAATAAATGACCTGACATTACACTTTAGGCGTAAAAATAGTACAAAACTATATTAAAATTAATGGAAGAAGGGAAATAAATGGAGTCAGAGTAAAAATCAATGAAATTGAGAGAAAAAAGGTACAAATGGTTAATGAGTCAGTTTGCTTTTAAAACATACACATGCTTGATAAACACTTAGAAAAATGAAACAAGGTAAAGAAAAAAAAAGACTAAAAATGGTATTGAAAAAGAAAATATAACTAGAGAAAGTAGTAAATTCCAGTGGCTCATAAAAAAGACTTCCAAATTTTCTCCATTTAGAATTACGTTGGCCTTGCATTTAGCATGTATGGCTTTTATGATGTTGATATATGTTTCTATTATCCCTAGTTCTTTTAGTGTTTGAGCTTGAAGAGGTGCAGTATTTTGTCAAATGCTTTTTATACATTTATTGAGATGATCATATTATTGTTGTTTTTAAGGCTATTGATATTATGAATGTTAGTTTTTTTCTGTATGTTGAACCAAACCTTCATCCCTGGGATGAACCCACACTTGATAATGGTCCACTATCTATTTAATATGATTTTGGATATGATATGCCATAATTTTATTGGGAATTTAAAAATCTATGTTTATACACAAAGAAATTAAAATGAACATACTACAGAGATGCAGTCACATCAATATTTATAGCAGCTCAATTTCTCAGAACTAAATCATGGAACCAACCTAGATACCTTTCAACAGATGAATGAATGAATAAAATGCATATATACATATATATTTATATATATATGTGCATATATAGGTAAAATATATTTATTTATATGTGTGTATACATATGTATATGTATATATATAACATTAATATTACTCAGTTTTAAAAAGAATGAAATTATGACTTTTCTGCAGTAAATTGATGGAGTTAGAGAATATCATTTTAAGCAAAATATGCCAAACCCCCAAAACCAAAATCTGAATGTTTTCTCTGATATGTGGATGCTAACTCACAATAAGGTGGGCTAGGTAAGAATAACTTTAAATTTCATACAGAGGAATGAGGGGTGGGGAAGGGGGTGGGGGATGGAATAATAGTACAGTGAAACAGTCATTATTACCTGATATACATATATGATTGTTTGACTGATGTGATCATGCAATATGTATAATCAGAAAATAAGAGATTACACTGCATTCATGTATGATCTATCAAAATGTATAAATTCATTCTACTGTCATGTACAACTAAATAGAGCAAATGAAAAAGTTTAAGAAAAATATTTATATTAAAATTTTATCCAAAAATTAGAATCAATTACAAGATATAAAATTAAATTATCTCTAATACCTGGAGATTAATTTAATTTTGACTGAAAAATGGATAAGAAAATAAACCATAGGAAAAACAAATAATCTTTAAAATAAATAAAACTAACTATACAATATAACAAAATATTTGGTAAAGCATAAAATCAGTAATAATAGAAAAATTAATGGCATTAAGTGCAAACATTAGAGAGAATTATACCTAATAAATTATATAAAATTACACCCTAGGAACTAAATAAAAGAACAAACCAACATTAAACTCAATTGAAGTAAAGAAATAAAAAAAGTCAAGAAAGATAAAATTGAGAATAAAAACACTACAAATGAAAAGTAAAAAAGTGCTTTCAAGGTCAACACAAGAATAATAAAGCCTCAGAAAAACTAACCAAGATAAAGACTAAACTATGAAAATGGAAGTGAAAGGAACATGTAATTACAGACACTACTAAATACTAATGGATCATAAATTACTTTAAATTTGATATGAAATAAGCTACAAAATATTGAAGATATTGACAAATTCCTAGAGACATTAGACCTACACAAATTAAATCTTTAGGGTATAGGCAATAAGAATGGAATAGGTCATATAATATTATTGAGCAAGCTACCAAAAGTAATACAACAAATATATGTAAGTTCTGGATAGCCTCAGTTACACCAGATGGAAAAAAAATGTAATCCAAATTCTTAATTAAATCTTCCCAAACTAAATACAAGATCATTGTTAAAAAGAAAGTGCAATATAATCAAGCAGGTTTTATTACAGGGATACAAGTTTGAACATTTTAAAATCAATAAATTAATTATCCATGTAAATAGTGTTAAGGGTAAGAATCATGGTTATCTCAATACATGCAGAGTGAGAATTTGAAAAAGTACAGTTCCAGGTCTTGTTTAAAGTGCTGGGAAATCTACAGATACAAGGAAACTACTACAATATTGTAAAGCTTACATGACAATTCCAAGAAAATATTATACTGGAATCAGAAATTCTGAAGTAATTCCTTCTAAAAACAGGAACAAAGCAATTATGTCCACTCTCATCATCCCTATTCAACTTAGTGGTTATAATTCTATCCATACCAATTAGGCAGATGAAGGAAATTAAGACATGTAAATAGGAATTAAAGAACTCAAATTACATGCTGATGACAAGATTATACATTTAAAGCATTCAGAAGACTCTTTCAGAAGACTTATAGAATAATTAGTAAGTTTAGTAGAAAAGAGACAAATCATATAAATCAATCCAATATTTTAATAATAAATTTAATAATAAATTTTCAAAAATAAATCTCCCATAAAAACATGTTAATATCCAGAATATATAAAGAACTAAAAAAATTGACAGACATCTAATAAGCCAAATAACAAATGGGAAAAGAAAAAGACACTACTCAAAAGAAGACAGAGTCAACAAATCTATGAAAAAAATTTAAATGTCTCTAGCAATTGGGCAATGACAAATGAAATCTCCATTTATATTTCTTCTCACTTCAGTAGTAATAGAAATAAATGAGATTACAAATAATACCTGGAGGCAAGAATCTGTGGAAAAAGTAAACTCATATATTTTGTGTGGGGTTGTAAACTAGTAACAACACTATGGATTGTAGTGTGGTGATAACTCAGTAAAAAAAGATTTGGACCTACTTTTTCTCCTATAAGGTGCAAGGTCTCTGGTTTGATTCCAAGGTCTTTGATACATTTTGAGTTGAGTTTTGTGCAGGGTGAGAGACAGAATTTTATTTTCATTCTGCTACATGTTGATTTCCAATTTTCCCAGCACCATTTGTTGAATAGGCTATCATTTCTCCATTGTATGTTTTTGGCACTTTTGTCTAGTATAAGAAAACTATTTATTTGAGTTTGTCTCTGTGTCCTCTATTCTGTACCATTGATATACTTGTCTATTTTGGTGCCAGTGCCATGCCATTTTTGTTACTATTGCTCTGTATTACAGTTGAAGTTCTGGTATTGTGATACCCCTGCTTCACTCTTCCTGCTAAGGATTTCTTTAGCTCTTCTGGGTCTCTTATATTTCCAAATGAGTTTCATGATTGATTGCTTGCTCTGTTTCTATGACATTCAACATCTCTAGTAATAAGATGAATGCAAATCAAAACTACCCTAATATTTCACCTCACCCCAATTAGAATGGCAATTATCAAAAACAAAAGCAATAATAGGTGTTGTGGAGGATGTGAGGAAAAAGATACTCTCATACATTGCTAGTGGGGTTGCAAATTAGTGCAACCACTCTGGAAAACAGTGTGGTGATTCCTTAGAAAACTAGGAATGGAACAACCATTTGATACAGCTATCTCACTCCTTGGCCTATACCCAAAGGACTGAAAATCAACTAACTACTACAGTGATGCAACCACATCAATGTTCATAACTCCTCAATTCACAATAGCTAGATTGTGGAACCAACATAGATAATCTTCAATTGATGAATGGATAAACAAACTGTGTTACATATACACAAAGGAATATTACTCAGCCATAAAAACTAATAAAATTATGGTATTTGCATTCAAATGGATAAAGTTGGAGAATATCATACTAAGTGAGATAAGCCAATCCCCCCCCCAAAAAAAAAACAAAGTAGAAACGATCTCTCTGATAAGTGAATGATGACACCTAATGGGGGGTGGGAGGGAGGCAAGAATGGAGGAAGGATGGATTGTATAGAGAAAAGAAGTTTAAAAGGGGTAGGAGGAAAAAAACGGATTGAAACAAACATCATTTCCCTATGTATATGTATGATTACACAAATTTTATGACTCTACTTCATGTACAACTAGAGAAATAAGTTTGACCCCATTCGTGTATAATCAATCAAAATAAGTAAATTATTAAAAAATAATAAAAGATTATGATGAACTTTAAAAAAGCAAACAAAAGAAATGAAACCATTCTATGACCCTCTACCACTACTCTGAATAAATAGCAAGGATTTAAACTCAGCATACTAAAAATAGGCAGTCACATTTATGTTTATAACAACAGAATTCAAAATTGGCCAGCTATCAAATCAAGTCAGTTGCCCTTCAATACATGACTGGATAAAGAAAATCTGAAATACATGTACAATGGTATATTATTCAGTAATAAGATAATGAAACTATGACATTTGTTGGTAAATATTTGCTTTAATAGACTACTATTTTATGTGAAATAATGAAGACATAAAGCCAAAGTTCAAATGTCTCTTCAGATATGAAAAATCTATAAAGAAAAAAATGGAAAAAGGGAGAGGGAAAGGAAAAAGTAGAAGAAAAAGTCCATGAAAATAGGAGAAATTTGGTGTACCAAATTAAGGTGAATGAGAGAGAAAAGTGATGAGATAATGTAAAATCAGTGAAATGAATGTGACTTAACTTTCTCTTCTACATATATAAATATACCAAAGTGAATCTCACTATCATATATATCCACAATAGAGTTATTAAGTAAAAACATATAGGTAAATACCAGAAAGCTCAGAAAAAGCAGAATGAAGGACAAGGTAAACTGGATGGAAGAAGGGAGGAAAAAAAGTAGTAGAGGTAACTGGATTACAGTAAATTGTAGTCCAATTTCTAAATGAATCATAATGTGATGTATAAAAAATAAAACCACTAAAATAATGCTTTCCTGAAGGAATGATGAACCCAGCCACTATGTATCACTAAAATGATCTAATTCAAAATAAGAAAAGAAAGTTAAACACTGAGTTAAAACACAAAACATAGAAATAGTAACTTAGATTGGAGTAAAAGGAACAAATATAACATATTTGTTCAATAGATCTTCACATTAAGCTCTGAATTTCCTAGAATTCATGGGAAAATAGAAAACATTTAAATTAGTATGGTGTAAATGAAATTTTCTCTGATAGTCACATTGGCACTGGTGATTGCCAATATTTAAGAACATTTGCAAAAATTATTTGCATGAATTGCATACCTTTTTGCAATTATTTGCAATTTTATTGGGGCTCTTTATTATTTGACATACTTGCATAATGCAAGTTATTTAACTTACTATAATTATGATAAAAACTTTTGTATTTACCATTCATGCATCACCACTGGAAAAAAAAAGTCAAAAGCAAAGTAACTGGACTTTGAAAAAGCAAGCTTGTGGCTTTAAGTGTCTCACTGTCTTTAGGGACTTTTGTATTATTTGTGAGTTGGCTGTGTTGCCTTGATAATGGAGAAAAGACTACTTATAAGGATGACAGTTTTTATAATAATAAGACAAAAAAAATACTCAACATTGTGTGAGTCAAAGTGATTTCCTAATGCATTTTTTAAAATTTTAGACATTTTACCTTTGATTTCAATTATAATTTGGGGTAGAAATTTTATTTCAATTTTTAAAGTCAAACTTGAGTTTTCCTCAGGTTTTAAATAATATTAATTTCCTTAGGAAAAATTTACATATAATTGAAAAAATTATCCAGGGTACTTCTATGTAACCATTACATAACTTCACCAGTATAATCCTAGATATAATACCTGTGAAGAACAACAAAAAGAAAAAAAATAGTATCTTTATTGATCATTTCCTATGTCAAAGTACATGATCACATGACTCCAGTTTTCTGGATCTGCAGTCGGTATACCATCATGATGGAACAAAGTGGCACAGGACATTTTTTCACCACATGGCACCAGAAGTTGGAAGAATCCAGGGACAATCTAATCTCCAATTCCATTTTCCCAGCGGCCTACTTTATCAACCATGTCTAACTGCTTACTGTTAAATCTTTCTTTTTCATTCTAGTTACTATTTTGACAAATGGATTATTCCAGAGCTAATATTACAGCTTCCATAGTCCAGTATCCTCATCATTGAATGTTGCTACATTGCCTGATGAATGAACATTTCTGGGAATACTCTTAGACCCAAGCCACAACAGTCAACAATCTTGTAGAACATTATTCCATTTCTTGAATATTTTTGTTGTTATTCTTAAAATTATATGCTAATTAGTTAATGCCAAAATTTTTGTCTTGTGTTAGTAAGAGGACAGGGAAACATTTTATTCATCAACACACTCCTACTGACTGGAAACATCACAAAATTTGGAATTTTATAACATACTATATAGCAAAGTGCCTACAAAAGAAGGCACTTAGAAAAACTCACTAAATTATTCAAAAGCATCCAAATACTTTCCCTGATTTATATCATTTTAGCCATTAAAATAACAGTGATTTTGTATCACTGCTGCATAATAAATTGAAATTCAAAATTAAAAAACTAAAAAATTATAAATGAGTTCAGAGTTTTCTACATGAACATCAATATTCTCATCATGAGATAAAAGTTTTCCCAAAGAAATATCAAATATATCCCAATGTGTAAATAGAAGGCAAAATGGGTTCCTGAATCAGGCCCATTCTATGTCTACTCAAAATAAGCTGCTTTGATAAAAAATAATCATATATCAATAAAGCTCTTAAAATAAATATGAGTGAAGAAGGGAATATGGAAACCAATAGAGAAGTTATTCTAACGAAATGATTCTACTATTTTCAATTACATATTATTTTTAAAAATTCTTGAATTTGTTGAAAATAATGAGACTGACAAATCTGTGTTGTTGTAATTTCAATGAATCAAAAATATGATATTAAAATTTGAAATCCACCCTCTAATTAAGAGGAAATTTTAAAATATTGATTATGTGATTAAGTAATTCAGAGAAGAGATTTTAATCCTGTAATAATTTTTAATGTATTAAAACATTTTATTCTCTTCCTCTCTGACTGTATCCTGATTTTGTATTTATTTTTACATTTTATAGACTTAAAAAATTTTGATTTTTCTTCTCTAATCATAATTTCTATATTCACACCATATTTTTATAGATAAATGTGTTTTAATTTGTAGCTGAGATTAGTAATTAAAAGCTAAACATGTTACCATTTCTCCTTTTTTATCTAGTTATTTTTACTTTTTAAAATCCTTTGCACATTTACATTCTTTTTTAAAATCACAATTTCTATGTTTCTCCCATCAATTTTGTATATAAATTGATTCAGTGCTCATCTTGCTCTTTTTATCCTACTTGTATAGGGCAATTTTTGTGATTTATTTATTTTCTGAATTTCATGGTAATGCTGGATGCATTTTCAAATAAGTTTCATTATACATTAATTATTAAAATTTGTGTTGACTCTTAAAATCTTATGATTATGTATGTCTTTTGTGTAGAAAAGTAAACCAAGAGGGGCATGGTTTGTTGTTCAGCGGTAGACTGCTTGCCTACCAGGAGTAAGGCTCTGGGTTCTACAGCATTACATAAATATAAACACATAAAACAAAGTTACTGTATCTATCAACAACTAAAACGTATGCATTGGTAAATATGTACCATGTGAGATCAGGTATGCAGAGATTTATTTCTCCAAATTTCTAACTAGAAACATTTTTATGTTGAAAAATAAAAAAAAAAAATCACTGCACCCAACACAGAGATAATTCATCAAAAGATCTAATGTGCATTTTCAAGACAGAAGAAACAGATAGGACAAAAGCAGAGAGGGCTCACGTATAGATATCATGGAATTGAGACAGGGGTATAGCACCTGTTAAGAGAGATGAAGATGGAAAAGTAGCTTGCAACAGTGCTCTAATTCTAGGATTTAATAAAATTGAAGACAGAATATTATTCCTAGAAAATTGTATTATGCAATTGGATTCATCAATTCCCACCCTGGTCCATAGCAATCCTCATTCTAGGATGGTTCTGGTCAAGATTTTTCTGTTATAGCAGTGAAAGTTTGGCTTGCATTCTATCTTGAAATTTTCCTTGATTTTGAATTGGCTATATCAGAGACTTAAAATGTTAACATATTTAACTCGGAAGACATAATTATGACTTTGTTGCATCCTTTGATTTGTTTCTATTTAAAAATGTTTTCATTGATAGTCACAGTGGTACATGCCCCCTGTCATCCCTGCCACTTGGGAGACTGGGGCAAGAGGATCACAATTTTAAGTCAACCTCAGAAACTGAAAGAGACTATAAGCATCTTAGTAAAATACCATCTCTAAAAAACCTATATTAAATACTGATAATGTGGCTCAGTGGTGAAACACATATGGATTCAATTCTCCATAGAAAACCCCACATATTTTAAATTTTATATTTGGTCCTTTTCCTCAACTTACTATATCTATATTTACTTATGGACACTAGAATTTGTCTTTCCTTATATTTCTTTAAGATTCTAATTAGGTTATTTATTCTGATATATGCTTGTTTAACATTTCGATTTTACAGAACTCCAAAATCTCAAAATTCTGTTATTTATATTGACATGTCATCCTGATGTGGAGTTATCTATTGTTTAATCTTTTCCCTTAGTTGGATAGTTAGAAATGTTCTATTTGGAATGCCATTTTATTACTTTTGTTAATGTTTAATTTCAACTGATATTGAGTTTATTTTATTCTGCTGGTTTTATTCTATATCTTTACAAACTGATTTTAAATTTATTATAATCTTTTTTTCTCAATTTCAGGTTTTTACTTCTATAATACTATATTTTATTATAGGTAAATTCCTCTAAATATCTCTGATTTTATTTTGGTATAGAATGATAAAGAACAAATCCTTTTCTCTGACAGCAACTTTTACTTCCTAAATACAAATCCCCAAATACCAGAAATGCATAAATATGTAACCTTTTATGGAAAAGGAAACTATGCAGATGAGAATTCAAATATTTTGAATGTGAAGATTGTTCTATGTAATCTGAGCATAGTCAAGTTTACCAGAATGGCTTTTATGAGAAACAGCTAAAAAGATAGTTGTCAGAGTGGAACTGTGATCATGGATATAGGTGTTTGATATTGATAAATATTAAAAACATGAAAAACAGATAATGATTGTAGGAAGCTCTGGAACCTGCAGGGGTGAAATGGAGTTTCCTTAAGTTTAGCCACCAGATAGGAGAAGGTCTGCTGAAACTTTGACCTTAAATCTCAATTTTCATAATGTGCTTCAAACCCAAAAAGAACATAATATGCTACATTTTAAATAATAAATTTTTGGTAAATGTTTATGAACTCAGTGAGAAACCAATACAATAAAAACAATCCTTTCCCATTTTTCAGGTGCTGTATGTATTGGTAAGATAATCTTACACTCAACCCACATTTCAACATTCATCCCAATCAGTTCTAAATACTCTAAATAGCACTTATGTATATAGCCATTACTTTTCTGAGTCAAGTGTGATTCTCAGCCTGTCCTTCTCTGGTGCTGTCATATCCTCACACTGTGGAGACTTGGTAATCAAGTATCTATAGATTTATAGAAGGACTATCTTTGTTTAATCCATATGCATCTCTAACTTTGATATCAAGTACAGTGAATGAATATTCAAGTTAATGATAGAGCATTCAATGCAAAATGGGAATCTACTTATATGAGGGACATTAGCAATGCTGCAATACTATAAATATGGTCTGAATTTCTAGACTCTGTCATGTCACCAGTAAGTTATAATTTAATGCTGACATCTTGGTAATAGTTGATCTCTGAACAATCATGAAGTTGTACAAAGTACTGATCAGGACATTGATTATGTGAATAGATAGCCTAAGTCCATATTACATGTTGTTTCTCCAGGTACGGATTTCATTCTTACTCATCACCTAATTTTTGGAGAGTTGAGATTCTGAGAGAAACGTGCCTGATATGAGTAACCTTATGAAGAGTATCACCATGATGAGGAGGCAAAAGAGGAAATATCTGGAAAATTCCTTCATCCCTCAGCCTGTGAAGAAATCAAGGGGTATGTGTTTTCTTCTTATCTGAGCCTGAGAATAAAAACAGCCTTCTAAAAGGAAGAAAGGGGGCATTTTTATATTTAGTGGAAGAAGAGTGAAGGAATGACAGATAAAAAGATCAAGACAAACGACAATGAATAAAACAATGGAGAAAGGGGTGCTTTTTTTTTTTTTTGTTCTTGAGGTATTCCTTTTGGCCCAAGTAGAGAGTAAAGCGAGCATGTAAATAATCCAGCTCTTATTTCTCTGGCTATGTGCATAGGTTATGTGTACAATGTCATTGTGTATCAGTCAATTTCATTTCAATAAACTTCTTCATTTATAATTTGGTAAAATATTATTGTAAATATTCTAAGAGTTATTTTCCCTTTTGTTGAAAATAAAAGTGACTGTGAAATGAAGGAAATAATAGAAACAATAGAATTTCAAAACAAATTCTACAAGGATGTGTATAGGTCATGGAATATAAATCTGGATATAATAACTGTTTATTTTTCAGACTCTAGGATATAAATGTAGGGAACCTTATGTAAAATTCAAAGAAAACAAAGGATATAAAAACACAAACATGCTTTAAACATCAAGGCTAAATTTATATAAGTTTTGGTTATTTAGAGGATATAAGGTAGTGGTAGAAACATATAGATTCACAGTAAACAAAAGGTTTCTGAGATAGACCCCATGTTTTTTTGGTGGTAATGGACAAATTGGTGCAAACCACAACATTTCAAAGTTTGGATCATATTTCTTAGTACACTCCGATAGTCCAAACTAAAATTTCTAACAATAATCCAATATAGTCAAAGATGATTGGGGCTTGTTTCCCAAAAGTCAACTAGAGAGACCTGGAAGAAGAAATCATTTCATGCACCTTCAAATTCACACATATTGAAGAACCTACTGAGTATAAATTAAGCTATGCAAGTATATACAGCTATTTGTATCCATGTTGACACACATACCTCAAACACATAAGTAGGCCAGGGGAAGATAAACATTTAAACTCATTCTTTTACTTATTTCATATCACATGCAATTATTTCCATCTCAAAAAATTACTGTATACATTTGTAAAAACAGCCTTGGCAATAATAATTATCCTGAGAAAGCTCCTTCTCTTTTAAGTAGCAATTTATAACAGAGAAGAAAATGGAAAGAACAAGTGTCCCCCATGGTATAATTTATATTCTTGGACTGAGGTGATAGATACTTTATCATTATAAGCATCAGTTTCCATGAAAATTTGGATGTCAACATCCCAAACACTTAGAAAAGGGAAAAGCATGGAGGAGTATGGAATTTGTATGGCCATACCAAGAATTGGCATATATCACTTCCATTCTCTTTCACTTATAAAGAGCCTAATAACATGATCACAGTTAACTACAAGAAAGTTTGACAACTGTAACTCAATAGTATACCCAGGTTGAAATAATATATCTAGAAGTTTCTGAAAATTTAGCAAATTAAATTGTGAAAATATTCACCCATAGCATGCAGTGACATAAGAATATTGCTCTCAATTACTAGTAAGAAAACAGTTTTTTATCCACACAGATGTAAACTATGCATGTTCATAGAAGGCATCAGTGAATAGACTTCTACTCTCTACCTAACAATAGTAAATATTTATAAACTCCATACAAGAACCACATCACTTTCTTGAATTTACTTTCTCAGGCAAGCTGGATAAATTAAATGTTGTTTAGAAATGAGCCAACAGAATCCATGTTGAATTGTCTGATGTGTATGAAACCAGTAACATCTTCAAACAGGCTCACAGTGATAGGAGATTCAAGATTGATTTTGACTGACCAGTCCAAGAGCACACCCTATTCATATTTTTCATAGGTAATAGCATTCCATCTCTTTTTCCTAGAACAACCTATACTCCCTACTCTCTTTTATCAATTTCCAGCAACCTATCAAAACATATTAGTTCCCTATGCTTTTTTTGTTTTTTTAGATAAGAAATTATTACTTTGTAGATGACATTAACTTTACCAACTTTTTTAACTTTATGCAATGAGTAATAAAACAGGAAATTTTGTCTGGCTCCACTTATTCAGTAAATGTGAAAATGTCATCCGTTTCCTTTATGATTATAGATTGTTCATTCTTTTTATTGCCTTTGTTACATAAAAAATGAATGCTTGTGAACTACACATAAACCAATATTTTTACTGAGAATTTGGATATAGACATTAATTTTTTACATTCTCACATTCTTTGTTCCCTTGGATTAAAAAAAAAACCTAATTATTTCTTGAGTCTCAAAAAGAAAGTTTTAATTCATTACTTTGAAAATATAAACCATATAAAATTTTAAAACACACATACTATATGCACAAAAACATGAAAGTTTTAATCACAACAAAGGTAATCCATAAACAAAATCTCTCCAAATAACACACAGACACAAAACAGAAACATTATTCCTATTCAAACAAAATTATCATATTCACATTTGTAAACACTCTTTCAGCCACATATTACACCCTGATCCAATTTTCTCAATATGCTATGAATGTATACAGACAGTCTACTCTTTGACACAAACCTTTGAGTGCTGACTGTGAGTTACCTATATGGCAGAAACTTGTATGAGGGAACTTTACATTCTTGAACACTTAAATAGTTGGGACTGTTCTTGAATAATATTTTGAAAAGTAACAGTGATATGAGAGCAAGCATTTATTGATTTAAATAAGTATATTTTATCAACATTTTATTTGAAGTTTTGAATCTTGAGAATATGAAATAAAGATAATGAAACTGTAAAAATATGAAGAAGATAAACACAACTCCAGATATTAACCAAGGTTGGTGGGTTTGAGGAGTGTTGTTCATAGGATCTATTTGGAAGCACCAAATATTGTTACATTTCACTTCCCTGTATGAGTCAGAGGAAAATTACAGAAGAAAATAAATATATATGCAGAATGGATTAGAAAAGCAGAGTGAGGTAGAAAGGATAATAGGTGAACAGCTCTTTTAGCTGATAGTATTGTCCCTGATGTACTTCTAGAGTTTGCTCAGGTAGTGTGCAATTTCTTGCTATGCAAAATTTCACTGGAGATCAGATATTGTAGTGGGTGGGCCTCAGGCTCTATGACAGCAAACAAAAAAATTGACAAAAAATTGGAAATTGACAGTTTCCCTAACACATAAAGATTTTTGCCATCAGTAATGGAGATTTACTGGATTATATGTACATCATTTCAAATGGAGGAAGTCTAATCCAAACCTGTAAACAATGAGAATATAGTAATCATAAAAGTTTGCTTTTTGTCCATATATATATGCAGTTTGTTTTTATACACTGATGGGCATTATCTGATTTTACAGCTTAGTAAATGATATTCAAAAATAGTTGTTTGAATAAATGCATAAACTCTACAGATTCATGATGTTTGTTTAATTTTCTTGGATTTTCAGACATACACATGTTTATTCAAATTATGTGTTTTCTTTGGAGGACATTGCTTTAGTCCTGAAGAAAAGAGCTTACTGAATTGTATAATTTATTTTTCTGACTCTTCATAGAAGGTATGCAGACAATAGAGGGTTCAGAATACAAATACTACAAAAGTCATAGGGGCTACTCAGGTCATAGAGGTAATAAAAGTAATGAAGAATACTGAGATCATAATTACTACTCAAGCCATGGAAGCTGCACAGGTTACAGGGAATTAACATCATTTACTCTACAATACCATAAGACTATACAGGTCTTTGACACTTATAGGGGCTATGCATTTCATACAAACTATTAAGAAAATAGATGCTAAGCAGGCCTTTGAGAATACTGACTATAGATTCTGTTTAAATTTTTGTATTTATCTCAGCTGTACATGGCAGTAGGATGTATTTTGACATATCATCCATATGTGGATTATAACTTCCCATGTTTTGTAGTTGTATGTGATATGGAGTTATACTGGCCAGTATCCATGTATGAACAGAAGTAAAGTATTTCTGATTTACTTTATTGTGTTTTCAAATCCCATCCCTTTCCTTATCCTTCACTACCTCTTGTCCAATCTGCAGAAAGTCCAATCCTCTCTTCTTTCTTAATTTTATTCTCCTTTATGAGTGAGTAATTGTCATTGTGTGTGTGTGTATATATATATACATTGTGTGTGTGTATATATATATATACACACACAATGAGAATTATATATATCACATTTTCTTTATACATTTATCTGTTGAAGACCACCTATGTTGGTTCTATATCTTTGTAAACATTGATGTCACCAGGTCACTATTGTATGCTGATTTAAGTCCTTTGGGTATATGCTGAGGAGTGTAATATATTGCTCAAACATAGGTTCCATTCTGTTTCCTGAGGAATAACCATACTGAAGGATGCTTCCACACATTTGAAGTCCGAGCAGCAATGTATTGGTGTACATTTTCCCAACATCTTTGACAACATATATTTTTGTGTATTCTTCATAGTTGCCATTCGAACTATAGTGACTTGGAATCTCAGTGTATTATTAATTTTCAATTTTCTAATTGCTAGACATTTTGAAGAGGTTTTAATATATTTTTTACATTCATATTTTGGTGAAGTACATTTTGAGTTCCTTGGCCCAGTTATTTATTGGGTTATTAGTTTTTTTTTTTTTTTTTTTTTTTTTTTTTTGCTGTTAGGATTATTTACTTCTTTTCATAGTCTGAGATTAATGCTATATCTGACTTGAAGAAAGTAATGTTTTTCACCCATTGTCTAGGTTCTCTCTACATGTTCTTGATTGTTTTTGTTTTGCTGAAAAAAAAAAGCTAACTAGTGTGATAACATCACATTTATTGATATCTGATGTTAATTTTTGAATTTTAAGCATTTTTGAAGATTTCAGTTCCTAAGTCAGCATGATGAAGATTTGGGCCTACTTTTTATTCTAGTATGTCAAGTGTCTCTGTTCTAACACCTACATATTTCATCCACATTGAGTTAGGTCTAGTTCAGGGTGAGATAAGGGGGTCAGAGTTCATTTTAATATATATGGGTTTCCAATTCTCTCAGCACCATTTATCAAAGATGCTATTTTTTCTCCAAGATATGTTTATGACACCTTTGTCTTTTATGAGATAAACATATTCACACAGATTTGTCTGTCTTCTATTCAGTACCATTGAGCAGAAATGGTGAAAGACAATATCCCTGTTCCAGTTTTGAGAGGGACTGCTGTGAAAATTTCTACCTTTAGAGTAATATTGACTTTGAGTTTAGGATATATAACTTTTAAAATATTTATGTACTTTTCCACTATCCCTAATTTTCATAGTGTTTTGAACATGAATGGATTCTGCAAATGCTTTTCCTGCATCTGTTCAGAGAAGCATAAGATTTATTTTTTTTAATTTTATTCATATGATGAATTATATTTATTAATTTCCATAGATTGAAACAACTTTGTATCCCTGGGATGAACTCAATTGATCATGGTGCATTATCTTTTTAATATATTATTTATGCAAATATTGTCAGTATTTTATTAATAGTTTTTAATCTATGTTCATTAGGAATTTTGGTCTGAAGTTTTTGATCCTTTATGGGTATTCCTCTGGTTTTGGTATCAGAGTGAAACTAGCTTCATACAATGAGTTGAGAAGAGTATCTTCCTTTTTATTTCATGGAAGAAGGATTAGTGTTAGTTATTCTTTGATTGGTGAAACTCAGCTGAGATTTAGTGTGGTCCTCACCTTTTCTTTGTTGATAAGTCTTTTGATGATGTCTTCAATTTCTTTTGATTGAAATTGATTGTTGAATTTTCTATGTCTTCCTAGTTCAATTTGGGTAGATGATCTGTCTCTAGAAAATTGTCAATGTATTCAAAATTTTCTATTTTTTACAGTATAAATTTTCAAAATAGTTTCTGATTATTATCTGTATTTTAGTGGTGACCATGGTGATAGTTCATTTATTATCTGAAATGTTAGAACTTTCAATTATCTCTTTCTCTTTATTAGCTTGGCTAAGGGTTTAGTTTTTCAAAAAATTAGGTTTATGTTTTGTTGATATTTAAAATCAGTTCTTCCTTTCAACTTCATTGACTTTGTCTTAGATTTTATTTACTTTCTGGTCATAGACTCTAAGGTTGTCAAAAATTCATTCCGATATTAGGGACTACTAAGGACACTTAGGCTACTCAGTTGGGAGAGACAACTCAGATGTTTACATACTCAGATCATAAAGGCTACATATGCAGAGTTTTCTAAGGTCCTTGAGACAATTTGGCATAAAATGACACCTGAAATCCAGAAAGCTACTCATGTAATAAATTCTACTAATGCAATAAAGGCTTGCATGTCTCCTTACCTGCAGAGGATATAGAGGCTAATTAGACCTTACAGGATACTCAGGCATAGAAGTGATATTCAAGTCATAAACCATACAATTCAGAGATACTCTGCAGATCATAAAATCTATTGAAGGCTTTGAGGTTTGCAGGTCGTAGAGGCTACAAAGATCAAAGAGGCTTCTTAGGATATGAAAATCTTGTGGCTAAAGGGTTTGCTCAATTCATAGAGACTACTCTGGTCAAAGAGGTACACAAATAATGGAAGCTAGTAAATCCATAGATAGAAGGTTGCTTATAGGAGCTAGTCAGGTGATTGAGTCTATGCAGCTCATACAGGGTATTCAAGTCACACAGACTGCTAAACCTGTGTATATGCTATGACCTCAGAATCTATTTCATCTTTGAAACATCTTCGACCTTAGGAATCAGTATGACTTTGCAGGTCACACAGGGTTTGTAAGGTCATTTTTTTTTGAGGCCATAGAATGTGTACAAGTTTTTGTTTTTGAGGCCGCAGAACGTGTACAAGTCATAGAGCAGTCTTAAAATCCAGAAGCTACAAATGTCAAAGAGATCTACAAAAATCACAGAGGGCTTGCAAGTCATAGGGACCTTGAAGTTCATAGAGGCTACTAAGCTCTAACTGGCTACTAAGATAATTTAGAATATTCAGTCATTTAGAGGGTACATATTTCATATATGCTATGTGGGCCACAGAATCTATGAGGTCATTGGGCTACCCAGATGAGAGGCAGGTCATTGTAGTTTCACTATTCATAGAAGTTACTCAGTTCATAGAAGATAAACAGACCAATGAGTTTACACAGTCCAAAGATTTTATGCAGGTTATACAAGCATTTTAGGATATAGAGGCTTTGCTATTGATAAAAAACTAATCAGTACATAGATGCTTTGTTGGTTTTAGAGCTAATCAGGGCATAAATTATAAGTGGGCATTAGAGGTTACAAAAGGCAGAGCCTTATTTGGCCTTAAAGACTACCCAGCTCATAATTGCTTTATAAATTATAAAGACTATCCAAGTCATGGATCGACACATATCATAGAGTCTCCTTACTGTCATAGAGGATATTCTATTTATAGAAGCTACATATGTAAGGGGGTACTAATGTAATTTAGATTTCTCATACCAAAGAAGTTAAACAGTCATAGGGGCTCCTCAGAACATTTAGAAAACTAATCCATGAAGATTTTTAGGTCATAAAGTACTCATAGAGTTGTATAAGTTACTATGACCATGTATTCTACTTAGACCATAGAATTTAACAAGTTTATTTTGTCTGCTAAGGGCATTGAGAGTATACTGGGCCTAATGGTACAGCAGTCATTAAGGATTTTTATGTCATAAAATTACCCATATTATAGAAGATAGGGATATCTTATAGGCTAATAGGTCATAGAGCATACAGTGGTCATACTGACTACTGAGGTCACAGATGTTTGAAGATAAAGTGGATACTGAGGTCATAGGGTATACAGGGTTATTTGGGCTAAAATGTTCTTGAATAGAAAATGGACAATGTATTGAAAAGGCCCCGGAGGTTACTCAGGCCCTACAGACTGTGAAGGTCACAGGGTCTATGCAGATCAGTGAAGACACACAGGCTGCTCAAGTCATTTAAGATATTCAGACTTCATGTTATGAGGTGATAGAGGTTACATAGGCCATAAGGACTATGAAGAACATTAAGATTTATCTGGTCATAGAGGCTCTCATACATTTTACACACATT
>NC_136477.1:77241599-77488424 GCF_902686455.1 Sciurus vulgaris
ATCCAGAATATGCAAAAATCTTACAACACTTATCTCCAAATAACAAATGACCTAAGAAATGAATGAACAAAAGAACTACAGAGACACTTCTTTAAAAAATAAATACAAATGGATAAGTATATGAAAAAAATGTTCAACATGTCTAACTGTAAGGGAAATACAAATCAAAAGTACACTGAAACTTTACTCCAGTTAGAATATCAATTATTAATGTTAACAGGGATGCAAGGAAAAGGTTCACTCATCTGTTGTTGATGGAACTGCAAATTAGCACAATCACCCTGGAAAGCATTATAGAGAAACTTCAAAACAATAGTAATGGGACCACTGCATGATCCAGCCATCTCAGTTACTGATAATATTCAAAAGTTCTAAACTAAGCATATAATATATTGGTAGAAACATAATGTATATAGCAGCACAATTCAACATAGCAGGCAATGTAATCAGTCTAGGTACCAATCAGCAGATGAATAAACAAACTATATATATACACACAAATACATATATGTATATAAAGGTGTATATATATGTGTGTGTGTGTGTATAAATGGTTTTTTAAAATATTATTTTGAGATTAACACAATATCTTTATTTTGGTGTTTTTTAATGTGGTGCTGAGGATCAAACCCAGTTCCTCACATGTACCAGGCAAGTGCTCTATAACCAAGCTACTATCACAGCACCTATTAGGAAGTTTTACTATATCATAAATGAGAATGAAATCATGGCATTTGCTGGTAAATGAATGGAACATGAAAATATATCATGCTAAGTAAATTAGACAAGAGACTTAGAAAGTAAAAGATTTCAATCATTTGAAGAATGCTTTCTTTAATTTGAAGAAGCTAGACAAAAATAAAGAGTAACAATGGGAAATATTATGAAAAATAAAAGAGATAACAGATGAGTGGAGGAAATGAATTAAGACTGGAGAGAGGAGGGAAAGCAAAGAGCAATGGTGGAATGAATTTGAACAAACTTTACTGTGTACACATGTGAAAATACTACATGTGACTTTGACCTTTATGTATATCCATAAAGCAAAAATTAAGACAACTATAAATAAACAGAAAAATGATCTGTGGACTAGAGGACGGTAATATCAGGAGGGAGGATAAAAGGAAATGGGAAAGTATTGGGTACTTAATTGGAGAAAGTTTTATTACATGCTTTATAATTATGTCAATATTAACCCTGATCTTATGTACAACAATAATGAAGGAAGAAAAAGAATTAAACCACAATAAAAATCTACAAAAACTATATGGACACTTGGAGAATAAAAAATACATTTGCATGTTCAATGGAACACTGATGAAGTTGGAGTAAATTTTTAAAAACCTCAGAACAAAATGAGAATAGAGATACAGCATTTCAGAATCTATGGGACACAATAAAAACAGTATGCTTTCCAGTATTTTATTTTCTTTTATTGGAACATATGTAAACATAATAGTGGGATTCTTTATGACACATACATAAATTTGCATAGAAGTCCCTTTCTTTTCCTTCCCATCTCTCTCCCCTAATCTAGCAAAAGCAGTTGTAAGAGGGAACTTCATAAAATGACTGCTACATTTAAAAATTTGAGAGATGTCAAATAAAAAAACCAATATTGCAATGGAAGGTATTAGGAAAACAATAAATCAATCTGAACAAGTAGAATAAAGAAAATATTATTTTTCAGAGTTTAAACTATAAAATAGAAACTAAAGGAAAAATACAATGTAATAAAGGAACAAAGTTGGTTTTGAAAAGGGAATTGAAATTGATAAACCCCTATCCGAGGTAATGAAAGAGAAAGATGAAACAAATAAATTAACCTAGAAACCAAAATAGAAATATTACAATAGACATCACTGAAATCCAGAAAACTAATAGAAATTATCTGGAAAATTTATTGTTCAATAAAATGGAACAACTAGAAAAACATTATGAAGACTGACATGGTAAAAAATGGAAAGCCTACAATGTATTATGAAGTAGTAGATATGAATCTGAACAACACAAAATATGAATTGAACAAATGCAAAAATCCAACTTAATAGCAGGCAATTATATTGAAGCAGTAAGAAAAGGCCTCCAGGACCAGTGGTGAATACAAGGCAGAATTTTATCAGGTATTCAAAGAAGAGCTGATACTAGTGCCCCACCATTATATGTAAGAGAGGAAAGACTTCCAAAGTAATGCTACAAAGTCAGTATTACCCTGATTGAAAAGGAAAATAAGGACACAATGAGGAAATAATACTACAGGCCAATATTCTTTAGGGTTGTAGTCTAAAAATCTTCATAAAATACTCACAAAATATATTCAACATCACATTAAAAACAACAAACACTGCTGGACAAAGTGGTATATTTTTGTATTCCCAGAAATTCAGGAGGTTTTCAGGTGATTTGTAGTTTTAGTCAACCCTGAAAATGTAGAGATCTGGCTCAAAATTAACAACAAAAGGACCTGGAGGTGTGGACAGTTGTAAAGTACACCTTGGTTAAGTTTCTAGGTTCACACACACACACACACACACTCACCATACACCATGAGCCAGCTGGTTTTATTCAAGGGATGCAAAAATGGTTTAATGTATGAAAACTAATAAAATTAGTACACCAGATAAAGAATGAAGGACAAAATCATAAGATAATTTCAATAGCTGCAGGAAAAGTCTGACAATATTCAATGGCCCTTCATTACAAAGCCCTAAGAAACGAGAAAGAGGAGGAACTTACCACAACCTACCAAAGACCAAGTATAACTTTCCCTTAATAAATTAATTCTTTCTATTTAAATTAATCAAACCATACTTTGGCTTGCATTCTGATTCTTTTGTTACATGATGACTTACCACAGAATTGACTATCCCCATCATATTCTACAAATGTTGATTCTTTACATATACCACAATTGTTGCCATCCTTGTTATAGAATCCTGAGGCCTTAAACTTATATCTAAGTTGTTTGGCATCATTATGTGCATATGAGAGATGACATGTAAAAAAAATAGAGAAAATATATATATATATATTTTTAAATTTTACCTTTGGGCCAACTAATGTGAAGAGAAAACGTGGATTGTTTCTTTATGCTGCAACATTCTACAAGAGTGATTTCAACCACCTTTTTCTTTTTATCATCAGCATTACTGTTGTCAGGTAATGTTCTGATTTCTGGTTTCCTAGTGTCAGTGTTTTCTTCTTCAATAATAAAAACCAAGTAGAGAATATATGAAAATATTCTATAATTTCAAATCAATGAGCAACTCAGCAATAGGTGTTCTTCAAACAGTTTACCCTCTTTCCTTGATTCATTAGAAGCTGGATGTGATTCTCCTTCTTCTTTGGGGACATTATAAGAAGGAAAAAATATTTAGATGTAAATAAACCAAATATGAAAAATTACCATAATAATTTCCTTTACTGCAGGATACAAGAGAAAGAGAACACATTTCTGAGTCATTCCAATACAAAATCAAACTTCAATTCTTCAACTTACTAAGCTATGTCTTCTAATGGGGTGAGAATGATTAGAGAGATAAGAGAGAGATCTGAAATGTTACTCCCCTTACCTCCAACATAATTGTACAAATACTGACATTCATAAAACTATTTTATGAATCCAAATTACCTAGGATAAATTATAGTCATCTGTATTTCAGAGTACTTTTCAAAAAACTTAGAAATTTAAATGTGATATTTTGAATGAGCTTTCTTGACTTATATTGGCATGAATTATCTCATGAGGTAAAAGCATGAGACCTGAGATTTAAGAGTACCTTATAAATAAAATCGGTTGGATTCACAAAGAGTATATGCTCTGTCCATCCAGTGTGTCAAATAGCTAACAATAAATGTAAATATAAATGTTAATCCTTCCTAGGAAGAGAAGAAGAATGCCACTAACTTGTGGGGGCAGTGAAGGGAATCCAGACACAGTTACTAAAAGAAAAGATTTACTAAATAACGAAAGAATAGTGACAGAGATGACTCAAAGTACAGACATTGGAGAGATGTTTGCTGCAAGGAAATACTGAGTCTTGGAGTAAATAATTGAAAAAAATAAGCAAATCTTCATCTTAAGTCCAAATATATGCTTCATGATTAGAGGATGATTGGAGGATATTCTGGTTACTACTTTCATATTTATGACATTTCTCTAACTTATTTGCTTCTTTTTCTGACACCAATTCAAGATAACTCACCTGAATTTATATATCCCAGACATCAAAAGAGAATACAAACTTAAAGCATAATTTTTAGAATTCAGTAGAGTTAACTGATAGTCATTTCATGCATGTTACTTAGAATACTTCATTATATAATAATTTTTTCTACTAATTTATTCATGTTCAAAAATTAAGAAGTTTTTTACATTTGAAACCTTATTGTAGCTGCTCCAAAAAATATGCATATATATATATATATATATATATTAACATTGAAAAACTCATTAAAAATTGAAAGCTATAAAGTGAATAGTTACACAACTAAGCAAATAACTTAAAATTTGGGATCTCAGAATGTGACATAAGTGCTTGGATACTTTTAGACACTATGACACAAAAAATTATGAAAGTAATATCATCATAATATGATGAGAGTCTCTGCTTCTACAACTGGTTATTATTTTGCACAAGACACCTATCTTCAATTAAATGAAGAATTTTAAATATACTCTTAGTGGAAAGAGCCAGAAAGCATGGTGAAATCTCTTTTAAATTATTTTATAATTTTATTGTATTTTCACACCTTTATTTATTTACATAGTTTTATGTGATGGTGATGATTGAACCCAGTGCCTCACACAGACTAGTCAAGTGCTGTATAATTGAGTTACAACTGCAGCTCTAATCCATAAATTAATACACATAATCTAAATTTCTATGGTTCCATAATTTCTAACATTATTTTAGTGTAAAATGGGGCCAAGAATAGAAATAATGAAAAAGTTCTTCTATAAATGTATGGTAGTAAAATATAAAGGGTTCAATAAAAAATGCAAGCAATGTGCTTTACTTATTTCAAATTATAGGCATGAGGGAAATTCCATGATTCTACAAAAACATAACTTGAGCATAAATGTTAAAAATCATGTAAGTATGATTTAAATTTCACACTAATGTAAACCTAACAAAAATTCTTGACCAAAAAATGTCCTATTTCTTTTGCAATGAGAATGTCATGTGACCATCTCTACTAGGTCCTTCTGGTTAATATCTAAATTGCTGAGTTAAGGGTTACAGGAGGGCAGTGGTCCCAATGGTTATTATGTACCAATGTTTATCATAGGGGTGACATATTCTTTGTAGGAAGGAAGGAATGTTGTGAAACCTTATTTTTTATCTTACCACCACACATAAACAAAACCATCAACTGGATTAAACCACCCTGTAGGAGACAGGGGGAGATCTATATCTACCTTCTCTAAGGGCTTGCCTTTAGGGGGGTACCAGGGCTTGCCATAGATAAAATAAGCTAGTCCATATCTAGTAGCTACTGTGGGAGGTGCTTTGTGCTTAGAACTTGGGGAAACATTGTTCTATATAAATTTCTGTGCCCCAACAGGTTCTGGTTGTGCCAGTAAATGCAGTGTTTGAGTTTTAACATAATAAAAACATTCTCCTGTAGTGAGGTTAACATCAAAGGGTTTCAACATGTGTTTTTGTCTCCATGAAGTTTTTGTGGAAATTTGTAGAATTATTCCCATCACCTCTAGCAAGATCCTCAGACTGAAGTGAGTAATATATTATTAGGAAAACTCCACAGAATAACATCCAAGCTAGGGAGGCATACATCTGGCATACAATCCTTTTAGGATGAGTCTCTGATCATCCTTGAGTGGAACTCTGTCAAGCACTGCAAGGAGAGCCAGATGCCCCCACATTTTTCCTAATACAGTTTTACTGTCATATGAATTTTCAAGCCCAGTTTCCCCCAGCCCCCCTAAACTAAAATACTCAAATGTAACACTGGCATTTATACATGTTAAAAAATATCAACATAATTCTCTTAATTTTTTTTCTGAGTGAATTTGCAAAAAGTACATCAGGGAAAGCAATCCTAAGTTTCAAGTATTAACACCTCAAAACTAAATATTAAGAGCAAGAAAATTAATTATACAAAAGATTACTTTACATTTAAATGAGATTAATAGTACAGCTCATCCAATGTAAGACAGGCACCATGAGAATCAGTATCAGTGGGATGACTTTAGAGCAAAAATGTATAATAAATTGGGTAGGTAGGTTTTTCTCAATAAACACTGGTAAAAATTTGGATTCACCTATATGAAATGCTATTTCTTCACTGATTTGATTAAAATATAAGCTGTTTTATAAAACTCTGCCTCAACTTTATCAAACTATGAACTAGTCAACGAATATACCCATTTTGTTGATAGATCTTTAATTAATTAATTAATTTATCTATGAGAGGTGCTGAGAATCTCAATCAGTGCCTCACATGTCAGGCAAGAGCTCTACACTGAGCCACAACCCAGTCTGTCAATGAACACACTCTTAATTACATTTCAGACTGATAGCCACTATATTGGCAGAACTTGAGAATAGTTTATTCTCAGAAAATGCCTGTATTGAGGGCTGAACTTGAAGTCCAATTAATAGCTATCATAATATTTTCTTTTTACCTGAAGTGGAACAGACCTTTGATAATCCAAGACAAATTAGCAAGATGAAGACTGCCCTCTCTCTTGGTTATCCATGGATCAAAGTAAGCTAGCATGAAAACTGTGGTACTGGTTCTTCAGCATAGATATCACCTACATAAAATACCCCATTTTGCAGGGTGTGATAATGCATGCCTGTAACCACAGCAAATTTGGAGATTGAGGCAGGAGCATTTTAAGTCCAAAGCAAGCCTCAGCAAATTAGTGAGGCCCTATGACTCGACAGCACCCTGTCTCAAAACAGAACAAAAAACAAAAGCCTTGAGATAAGTCTCAGTGGTTAAGCACCCCTGGGTTTAGTCCCCAGTACAAAAAAAGAAAGGAAAAATAAAAACAAAATTAACTCAGCACAAGAAAGGTCCTAAGCAACTCAGGGAGACCCTGTCTCTAAATAAAATATAAGACTGGGGATGTGGTTCAGTGGGTGAGTGCACCTGAGTTCAATCCCCAGGACCCATCAAAATATATAAACAAATATATAAACCTACTGTTTTCCTTTAAACACAAGCACTATACTGAATTTCATGAAACCTTTAAAAATTTTTCAAAATTGAATGTTCAAGCATATGTTGTTATTGGGAGTACTATTGTCAAGCACACTGAAATATTACAAATTATAAAGTACCTTTTTACCTTTATAGGTCCCACTTTATTCAGATCCACATGAACTAGCAAGCACTTATGTTTACAAGCAATCAGATACTCAAGAGGAAAGATTGCTACAAAAGCAGAATACTAGTAATTGTGCCTGTGTTTCCCTAAATATTATTGCAATATCATTCTTCCTCTGGGATCCCACTCCTCAGTCTCTCACTTTCAGCACTCAGCGGCACCCTTCAACCTTTAAATCTACATCTGTGAGGATGCAGATTCCTGACACAAGGTTACACTCAAAGGACCAAGAGTCATAGCTCTTTATGCTTTTGTTTATGTTTCTGTAAAATAAGTTAAATTAGGTCTCAATTGTAGGCTTTAACACAAACACATTACCAAATACTGAACTGAAGCTCTTCGGTGACTCGCACAACAGTTATCTCCATGATCTACAATGATCTACCATACATATACATGGGTAGGACATCAGTGAGTTGGGAAAAGAAGTGGAGGAGAATGGACACCTGCTAGAGGCCATGGATCCATGTATCCAACAGATTCTTGTCCCAAGTGTTTTAGTCTCTAAACCACTCTCACATCTCTGTAAACTCAGGAAACTTTTCCCAGTGGCTTAAATTATTTTAATATTTTTCAACAGAACCTTGCATTTAGTCACTTATTCCAATTAAACAAACAAGAGTATAATGGGACTCTCAGAACTTCCTTCAAATTCTATTTTAATATACCCTTCTAGAGAGTATCCCATACTGTATGTCCTGAATATCTGTTTTGTGTTAATCAAACTTTCATAAACTCCAAGGTTTTGGTCTATTTTATATTAGCCTATTTCTATCCAATGCAATGATGTTCCTCCTCAGCCTTGTCCTTCCCCTTCATTAGTTTCATTCTGATGCTCTATGGCTGGGCTCACTTAGTAATCCCATTCTTACCCACTTCAGTTGCTTTCTACAGTCACTCTTAACCTGTTATGTCTGTTGTAAAGACATTCACTTCACAGTGGTAATCAGGAAAAGCACTGTGTTTAGAATTGAGGAGCCTCAGTTCAAATCTCATTGCTACCCCTTTCTACACCCAGAAAATCCCTTTAATATCTATAAGTTCAGGTTCATCATCCTGACCATCATTTGGCCAGCATGTCAAACACACACTGAAGGATGAGTGGGTACATTGACTAGCTGCTATAATTTCTTAAAATTCTGAAATTCACTGAGCTTTTGATTCAGTCAATAGAAAAAAAGAATATTCAATTGAGAGAATAAAAAAGAAACAGCAAGAGAACACAACAGAAAGTAAAAACAAAAGTTCAAGAAAAGATTTTAATCATAGAAAAAGAAAAAATAGCATAAAAGAAAAAATTTCTTCATAAAACTAAATATGAATAGTAACCTGAAGGGAAATGTAACTCTTGACTTATAAAACAGCTTTATTAAAACAGAACTACATGGGGATAGGGTATTGAAGGAAACTAACCTGGGAAGTCAGAAAGTAGAGATATCTCTATACAGAGGGATAAAATATCTACTATAACATGGTCTAGACAAAGGTATTCTTGACATTAAGTAAAATAATTCCTCTACAGGACTAGCCTGATCTTGTTTATGAAGAAAACATGTGATCACTGCTCTGTGTGATTTTTCCTAAAACTCTATAACCAGGCTGCTCAGATAAATTATGAATCAGAATTAACATACAACTGATTTTGCTGTTCTGAATTGATGGTATAGACCTGCATCTTGATCCTAGTTCTTCACTGGCATTGACCTACACAGTGAAGGAATACAATGGAATTGTCAGCTAGGCAAGCTTACTGTCTAACTGCAGGCCTGGGACTTATTAATTATGGGAACATGGGACAAAGAGTCAATTTCTATGAATGAGAGCTGCTTAATAAGTGGATAACAGGTTATAACAGCCCAGGCACTTTCAGAGTCACCATGATGACTTTAATAAACAAATGTTAGGAACAATTGTCTATACCATAATGGAACACACAAAAAATCCTTATTCCTTTTATCTTCATTCTCTAATCAGTTAGCATACTATCTTTTAAAATACATAAAATCCTACCTGTTTAAATGGTCATCTGTGGAATTTCCATCCACTATTAAAGAAGAGAGTAAAATATTTATTTAATCAACAATAGAAAATATAGAACATTAAATGTGTATGACTGTGATTCTTTGTTACAGATTATTCTTCTGGGCCCCTATATGGATACTTTTCTATAATAGGTAAATATTATATCTCTGATAGGCAATTAATGAATTAAGAATTCCTATGTCCAATACTTTGTACTTTTCAAATGCAAGAAAGAAATATAGGATTTATTCAAAATTTGATACCTAAAAGTAAACAGGTGATCCCATGAATGTAATTTTAACTAAAAGTTGCAAGATGGACAGAAAACATTATTATTAGCAGATTCAGGAACATAAAGAAAGTGTCAAACATATAGCATTATCTTTCTGGACTAATTGCAGTAGGAACAATTATCAGAGAATATTCTTATGTTGTTATGACACAAAACAGCTCCAGATAGAGGAAACACAACATAATAATTTCAAAATACTTTTTTATTTATACAAAAAAAAAGTCAGATTTCAGGGACCAAAATTAAATTAACATAAAATGTCTTTAGAAAATATCATTTCAAATTATAAATTTCCTATAATTGGTTGCATAAAAAATCATGAATTCTAGACTATTAAGAAAGTAATTAAGACCAATACAGATGTAATATATATAATTAATTAATATATATTAATTAATATAATATATAATTATATAATTAATTATATTAATTAATTAATATAATATATATTAATATATTATTATTAATATTATATATTTAACTGCTCCTTTGCCATCAGAATATTCTTATTCTTATTTATGTTTTTTTCACACCAGGAATTGAACCCAGGGGAGCTGAACCACAGAAATATATCCCAGTCCTGTTTTGGCTTTTGAGGCAGTGTCTTGCTGAGTTGTTTAGGGCCTCAATAAGTTGCTAAAGCTTTAAACATTCAATCCTCTTGCCTCAACCTCCTGAGCACCCAAGATTACAGGACTGCTGACACCGCACCCAGATATACTCTTATTTTTTTATATTAGCCATGAACACCAAGAAAAGTACACTTTCAGAAATCTTACCTGGGTTGATATTTTCAGAACTTTTTGGTTCTGCTTTAATGTATTGAAGAATTAATTCCTTATGGCTATGTACAAAAAATTAATAAAGTTAGAATTTTAATATTGATATGAAAAACAAAAACCATATTCAATACATAAAAATGTTTTAGACAACATTAAATATAATATCAGACTTTATAATATGCATTTCAAATTTGTAATCCCAGACATTTTGTTAACTTGACAATTATTTGTTAATTGTTCTATTTTCTTTTGTATTTGAGATGGGATTTAATAATGATGCCTGCACTGCTCTGGAATACTGGAGCTCAAGCAATTCTCATGCCTCAATCTCCCAAATAGCTGGGGTGAACACACACATGTCACTGCTCCCATAAGCTTATATTAAGAAAATAGAAAATACGATGTAATGATCATGCACTGAGGGCAATAAAGTAAGTATATTACATGATAATAGCTTGAACTCAGAAAATGTTATGTACCTATAAATAATAGCTCTTTCTTCTTGCACAATTAATTTGTCTTAAGATTAAGGGCTTCTTCTAAAAATAAGGGTTGAACCCTAACTTAAAATAATGTTGTAACTTTTAAGCCTAAGTGTGTATTACCATGAAAACTCAGGGACTGGAATCAATAAGGGTATTTTGTGATAAGGTAATCATCACCAGACTTCAGAGCAACACAGCAGCAACAGAACTGACAGAAACAAAAACATCTTAAAAGTCCTCTCCCCTCTCCTTAGACTTTAAGAAAATCCTTAGGTCCTCAAGAAATTAAAGGATGGTGGAAAAGCTAATTTTCAGGGGAGAGTAAAATGATTTTCTGCTCAACTGGGCATTTGAAGGCCCAAATACCTAATTAGGAAAGTCAAAGTGTGACACAGTTTATACCCCAAGGTCAGGAATTATACTTCAAATGACAGAGATAAGGCTGGGTACAATGACAATAAAATCTCTAAAACCCTAAGATACTGGCTAGTGATGCATTTCAGTGGTACAACAATTCACTAGAATCTATAAGGAGATGAAGGAAGAAAAGGAGAGGAGAGGGAAGAAAGGAACCTTGGAGAAAACTCACACTTATCACCACTTCTCACCTAGACTCTTGCAGGACTGCAGACTGATGAAGTACTCAAATGCACTAATATTTAATACATAGCCATAGCATGAAATCTCACCTAATGTGTAAAATGCAACAGCTGTTATTATTTTGAGCCTCCTATCAAGGTTCATTAGTATTTTAATGTAAACACTTACCCAGTATAACCACTAGCAGCAGCATAAGCTAATGCCATCTGTCCAAAGATACCTGTAGCAGAGACATCAACACCATTCTGGAGAAGCAACTCAGCTATGTGTTCTGATTTGTGCTCCATAGCAAACATGAGGGCTGTTCTATAATAAGAAAGCTAACTTTAACCTTAAGAATTTTAATAGAGTTATTTGAACAGCTAATTTATAATATGTTTCCAATTTGACATATTACTTTATAGATACTAAGAGACATAAACATCTTGGGACAGCAAATGTTCAGTTTTGTAAATCATCTCAAAGTCTAATAGGAAAAAAAAAAGAAACATCTTTTCCCAATGAGTGAGAAGTTAAAAACTTAAAATCCCTCAATGAACAGTAACTATGATGAAGTCATTTATCAGAGAATGGTAAAGATTTCAATGAAGAAATCTCCATTTATTTTCTAGTGTTACATAATGTATTGTAATTCACAGTCAACTAAAGATCAAACAAAAGAGATTATTTCAAGGCTAATAATAATAATAATAGTGATCCAGAAATATATTTATATTTAGTCATAAGTATTGTCTTCAAGGTGATGCACTACAAAAGGTAGGAAAGAAATCTAGTTGTGCAAGAATCTAAGGCTTATCTTTTTTTCTCTTTACCAACTGTCTATATCTTATCTTCATTAAAGAAAACATTTATCCCATTAAAATATTTTCTTCTCCCTGCCCCTTCCAATTAAAACCAAAGTATCAAACTATGTTAAAAATTGACAGCTTCTGGCAATAGAAATTAAAAATCACTTAGGAATAATATAACATCAATATTCTAAAAGGAAAGCAATTTAGAACAGTCAACCAACTGTCAAGATAATTTTAAATGCTTATTTATGCTCAATACATCATTTCAAAAAGAAGAATATATCAGAATAGAAGTTAAAAATACAACAGAAAATTCTAAAATTTCAATACTGTATCAAAATGTAAAGGAAAGGTCCACGCATTACGAACGTAATAGAAAAACTCTTTAGCAAACAATATATCATGTGACCACAAACCAAATAACAAACATCTGCCAATACTTTTGAATCATATTTACACTTATTTATATTGCTCATTTTGGATAATTGATTTTCTACCCTCATGTAGTTTCTGTTTATATATATCACTCTATTCTACATATTTGTATTAATATTGTTCTTCCTATTGATCTAATCATTTTTGCTTGAGTGATTGTTACCACTAGGTTTTGTAAGAGAATAAACTACTGTACCTTCCCTTCAGGTCAACAGCATGTATATTTGATTTCCTCTGAAATAAAGTCTCTATCATCAGCATTTTTATACTTTATGGCAAGTAAAATTGGTGTGTGGTAATTCTGGAAAACAACAAAAACTGTAAATTTTCAAAATTCCACAACTGAACTAAAGCTTTTACAAAATGATCTCTGAACATAATAATTTAATAAATAATATAAATTGAGAGTAATTTCTTTCTTCTCATCCCACTGCACTTCCATGTGTGCTGACCCTTCTCTTTGCAATGCTGCCTCTCTGCCTACAGTTGCCACAAAAACTCTAGTTATTTCTTGAGAAAATAGACTGCATCTTTTTTCTCAATAGTCCTATTCCCTAAAACATTAGTATTTAAGTATTTTATTTAAATAACAAACCAAATTTTCAACTCTATATCAGGGTGTATCAATCTACATTCCAATGAATCTACTTTTCCAGAAATATCACACCTTATCAGAAAGTTATCTTGGTTCACTGTTAGAGAAATTTTATAAAACTTTGCATTATGTATCTTGTATTATGGTCACATCTTTGCCACTTCTTAGCAGTTATTTGACATTGATTTTTCATAGCAAACCTTTAAGTTGGGAAGAATTAAATTTGCGGGTATAGGCTTTCCAATAACATGAAACTTCCTCCATGTTCCTCAAATCCTCTTGATTCTCTTCCATTTATGGCGTCAGAATCCCAGATATCAGTATCAGGCACTCGTGCTCCAAATGGTTCAAAGAAATTAGGCTCTGAATTGAAAAGATAAGACTAAGTAGACTCTTGCTTTCCCTTAATTTGTTCCTGTGTTTTCTGTTATTATTAGATGGAAGGTATTTGCCTTATATGTTAGAAAGTTGAACACAAAAATATATTATCCCCAGAGAATGGGTGAAAGTCTTTTCTAGTTACTCCACTGATAGGGTATAAATATTCAGCATACATAACTCAGAAAACTACACATACTCCAAAAATAACCTAACAAATAAATGGGTAAAAATACTGAGGAGAATTTTTTCAAAAGAAGAATCACAAATGGACAACAACCATACAAAAAGTGTTCAACCCCTATAGCAATCAGAGAAATGCTACAATAAGCTTTAATATCACTCCAGTTGGAATGGTAATGATTAAGAATACAAACAACAATAAATGCTGGCAAGACTGTGGGGAGAAAGAAAACATGCATTGTTGGAAGCACTGTAGACTAGTACAATCACTCAGGAAAGCAGTTTGAAGATTCATCAGTAAACTAGAGATGGAAACACAATATCCCACTCCTATTTAATTTTGTTAAATAACAAAAATCACCTTATTATAGTGATAGAACTCCTTCAATGTTTATAGTAGTCCAATTCAAAAGAACTGCATTATAAAATCATTTCAGATGCCTATCAATGGATGAAAGGATTAAGAACTTGATGTATATATACACACTATGTCATTCTACCTACCATAGAGAAGAATTAAACTATGTCAAATGCAAGTGAATTGGTGCAATTGAGAACATCATGTTAAGTGAAAAAAGTCAAACTGAGAATCTCAAAGGTCAAATATACTCTTTCATAAGTAGAAGCTAGAGTAAAATAAAGGAAAGGAGGAGAAAAAGATATAATTATGAGAAGATATAGGAAAGATCATGGTGTAGAAGAATATTGAGAGGCCAACTGAAAGGATGAGAAAGAAAAGGCAATGGAGAATGAAATCTTTAAAAATGATGGTATGTGCATGCATAATTATACCACATGAAATTTCACTGTTGTGTATAAGTAAAAAGAACCAATAAAAACTAAATAAATAGACAAGGGAAAGGATGTCTATCAGAGCAGAGGAATGAGAACAATGGAGGGAGGGGGGACAGAGGGAAAAGGGGCAGAAAAGGGATTGAATCATGAACTAAAATCAAATTCCATGAATGTGTAATTTTGTTGGGATAAACCTGACAACACTACTATGTACAACAATGACTATCTATACATTATGTATTCAACTCCTATGTGTAACTATTAAGATCAAATAACATTAAGGCTATGAAATATGTTCTCAGTCTTAATGCAAATTTAGGACTCTAATACACATCTACTTTTCAGAATTTTTTAACTCTGATGCCTTTTTAGTTGCTACTTAAAGTAATTTATAAATTTAGGCAACGTGGGCTTGGGAGATAGCTCAGCTGGTAGAGAGCTTGCCTCGCAAGCATAAGGCCCTGAGTTCGATCCCAGTACCACAAAAAAAAAAAAAAAATTAGACAAAACAGTTCAGAAATTTTGCATATCAATGAGCTTAATACTGATCAATAATGATGAACTATTGTTTGCATAATGAAAGACACTAAGTTATTTTCATTTTTAATGGACAAAGCTGAGAAGAAAGAGAAGGTGTTGCTTGCAATGGGCATATTTCCATTTCTATAAATGTGTAACCTAACTAGGTTTAAAATGTTCAAGTGGGAATATGACTTTTATAGTACACATGCAGAAAATGTTTTCAAAATGCTAATTTCTGAGACTTGGAAGACAGCGGAGCAGAGAAAGTTGCATTCCAAGCTGTGATGTGGTATAAGACCAAAGCCGTGGGTATGCTACTTCTCAGCCTAGGTGTGTGAAGGAGAGATTTGACGAAAATTAAATACTGAACACTCAAAGAACCTTGTAGACTCAGAAATTCGAGTATGAAAACAAGAAAAAGACAGCCACCATAGCCCACCACCAGTGATGGCTGGAGCAAATTTGCACAGATTTGTGGATTTACAAGTGTGAGCAGAGAAGACCAAATTACAACCTGCACCTTGGAGGGTCTTGGTACAGAGAAACCTGACATCAAAAACGATGCCTAGCTCCCACCCTGCATCTTTGGTGTTGGGGGCTATGCTGTGCGGACTGCACCCGAATGGCGCCTGGCAGCCAGCCAGAGGGTGCTTTGATCACATCGGTGGTGAGGAGGTTGATTAACATAAGCACACCCAGGTGATTTGTCATTGACCGTATCCAATTAAGTCCATGCACACAACACATGCACAGGTGTTCCCAAGTGCTCCTGATTTTGCCTGCTCGTTTTGATCTTTACCATGATTGCGCAGCTAGATCCTCGCCTAATCTTTGTATAATTGGCATCAGCCCTACCCTTCACCTCCTGGAGGGTATATAAGCCAGCTCTCCTTGAGCGCCAGGGTTCGAGGTTTGAGGTTCCAGGTTCCAGTTCCCAGGTTTCCTGATTCATCAATAAACCATTACAAATTCAAGAGCCTTGCTACTCTTTTGTCCCCCATGCCAAATTGACTCCACTGGATGGCGTCACTTTGGGCCACCAACATTGCCTGTGCCTTTATGCTGTCAGCCTTGCTGCACCTTTTACAACTGCTGCCAGCCCACCAGGGCCTGCACAGCCAAGCATCATTATGCCTTGAGCATAAGGCAACAAACCCCCAGCACACAGATGCAGCAGCGATGGTGGTGGAGGCAGTGGCCCTGGCTGAGGTTTGTGCTGGGGGAAGGGGAGCAGAAATGGAACATGAATGGAGCAAAATGGCAGATAATGTGCAGAGCTTGGCCCAGCTAGAGAATCAGCTGTATGAAACAACAGATGTTGTATGCGAACAGCTGTATGAAACAACAGATTCGACCACTCAACCACAGGCAGAGGAGGCCTTGGTTGAAATCACCAACAGCCTTGACTCCCTGAGAAAGTGCCAGATGCTCACTGGAGAGTGGAGAGAATCTGCTACTGAACTGAACCTTCCCTGATGTTATTTCAACTCAAACAAAGGGAGAAGAAAAGACACCCAAACCAAATCCAAGGAGGAAAAAAAGAGGAAAATCAGAGTCATCTCTTTGGCATCTACTCATATTAAAAACAGAGATTTCCACAAAAAATAAATAAATACACATAAAAGGACAGGTGGAAAAAGAAGAAGAGGAATCCACCATAATTTGTACATGAGACCAAGACCTCTGAAAACATGAGAAAACAGACAAACATAATCCTCCCAAATTCACAATCCCACAACAAAGATCCCACTGACAATGTGGACTAAACCCCAGGGTAAGAGTGTTTTAATAAACCTTATTATCAAAATGATCAAAGAACTAGAAAACTATAAGGGAGGAATTAAAGAGAAATTACAGGAGATGAAAAACCACTTTAAAAAAGAAATATAAATATTGAAAAGAAACCAAACAGAACTCTTAGAAATAAAAGGCATGGGTCACTCCATAACTCCGGTTTCAGGCAGAGGATATCTGTTTCTTGGTAAGGCAATTTTTGCTGCTTATCAATCCTCTGCTGTTTACCCCATTTGTCTGCTGTGATCACCTGCAGTGTGCCAGCATATCATCATGTTTTTTGAGTGAGGACTGCTCACTGTCAGGTGCCTATCATCTGTCATTTGCCTACCTCTCACCTGTCCATCGCCTGCCTTACTCCTATCCATCACCCAACACACAAGGTTCACCTCCCTATCATCCAACAACAGCCAGCAAACTGATTGCTGACTGCCAGTGGAGCACCAGCTGCCTGCTGTTGCCTGGAAGTTCACTGTTACAGTACCTACAGGTTTGATTACATGTGGCTGCTGCCATTTTGAGACAACAGCAAGGTCCCCTAGGACCCCAGGCCAGACTGACTGAGCCCCATCTCCAGGATCCCTCAGCCCGACAGATCACTCACTGCCTCTGGGGCCCTCACATCCACTTACTGCTCCCTGCTGCCAGGATCACCAGACCAACTGACTGCATACTATCACCGGGACACCAGACCAACTGATTGCACCGGGCCTCCAGGATCCCACAACCACACCAAACACACCCGAACTGCAGGACCCCTGCCTGACCAACTGCATCTCACATCCAGGACCTCCTGCTGACCACGACCAAAACCTGAGCTGCAGCTCCCCATTTGCCAAAATGTTTTGAAGCCAGAGTGGCCATCTTGGATAACCATGGAAGCCGTAGCTGCGATCTCTAGGTGGGGCAAAACCCATCCTGAGATGCCTGCTAGAGGCTTGAAGCTCATTGTCAGGTACCTCTCATGCATCAGGCTACTGAAGACTGGGAGGTTTCATTACTACATGATTGTTATACTGTAGATTTTCTTCTTTATCCTTATTGAAAAAAAATTGTTTTTATTTTCTTTACTTTTCTTGTTCTCTTTTCCTTTTGTTTATCTGTTCCCTCAGAGTCGTTTTCTCCCCTTTTTGCATGCTAACATCCAATTTCTTCTGATTACACTCTCACCCTTTTTATTATCTAGAATTTGTGTATATTCTTTCCTTATCCCATTAACAGCCACATTCTATACCACTCTGCATCCTCTTTGTCCTCCATTGGAAATTGCAGACCTTATTGCAAATCTGTTTGTTTTACTGAAGATAAAATTAAAACTCATTCTGTTTATTATGAAAATTTTTTACTGTCCTCATAGGGCTATTTGTTCTAGGATTACATAGTGTCTGAATTGGGCACTGCTAATATTAATCTCCCATTAAAGAAAGGGTTTTGGAAACCTATAGGGCCACTATAAGCCTATAGGGGGAAATCTGCAATACCCCAGATCTACAATGCTAGAGGAGAAGATACATGAACAACATGAAAAAACAAGGGAAGAAAATGATCCAAACAAATCTGAATTCTATATTAATAGAATCCAATGACAGTATGTTAGAAGAAATGTCAGAAAAGGACTTCAGATTATACATGATTGAGATGATTCGTGAAGCAAGGGATGAGATAAGAGAGCAAATCCAGGCTATGAATAAGCTGAAAGTGCAACTGCAGGAAGCAAAAGAACTAGACCATTGGAAGACAGAACCTCAGACAATGAAGACAAAATATTTAATCTTGAAAATAAAGTTGCCCAAACAGAGAAGATGGTAAGAAATCATGAATAGAATCTCCAAGAACTATGGGACATCATGAAAAGACCAAATTTAAGAATTATTGGGATTGAGGAAGGCACACATATACAAACCAAAGGAATGAACAAACTATTGAAAGAAATAATATCAGAAAATTTCCCAAATCTGAAGAATGAAATAGAAAATCAAATACATGAGGCTTACAGAACACCAAATGCACAGAATCACAACAGATCCACACCAAGGAACATTATAATGAAAATGCCTAACATTCAAAATAAAGATAGGATTTTGAGGGACACGAGAGAAAAGCATCAGATTACATATAGGGGGAGACCAATACGGTTAGCAACACACTTCTCCACCCAGACTCTAAAAGCTAGAAGGGCCTGGAACAATGTATTTCAAGCTCTGAAAGAACATGGTTGTCAACCAGGAATCCTATACCCAGCAAAACTAACCTTCAGATTTGAAGATGAAATAAAATCCTTCCATGATAAACAAAAGTTACAAGATTTACCAATAGAAAGCCTACACTACAGAATGTTCTCAACAAAATGTTCCATGAGGAGGAAATGAAAAAAAAAAAAAGTAGGTCAGCAAAGGGAGGAATTACCTTAGAGAGAAACCACTCAAAGGAGAAACCAACCCAACTTAAAAACCAAAATGAGCCAAATGACTGGGAATACAAATCATATTTCAATAATAACCCTGAATGTTAATGGCTTAAACTCACCAATCACAACACATAGATGGCAAAATGGATTAAAAAGAAAGACCCAACAATATGCTGCCTGCAAGAGACTCATCTCATAGAAAAAGATATCTACAGACTAAAGTTGAAAGGATGGGAAAAAAACTACCACACACATGGACTCAGTAACAAAGGGAGGTTTCCATCTTTATATCAGAAAAAGTTGACTTCAAGCCAAAGTTAGTCAGAAGGGATAAAGAAGGACATTTCATACTGCTTAAGGGAACAATAAATCAGGAAGACATAACGATAGTAAATATTCATGCCCCAAGCAATGGTACATCTCTGTACATCAAACAAATCCTTCTCAATTTCAAGAATCACATAGGCCACAACACAATAATTCTGGGTGATTTTATCACACCACTATCACCACTAGATAGATCTTCCAAACAAAAACCAACCAAAGAAACCATAGAACTCAATAACACAATCAATAACCTAGACTTAATAGACATATATAGAATATTCCATCCATCAATGAGCAGATTCACTTTCTTCTGTGCAGCACATGGAAGCCTGTCAAAAATAGATCATATGTTATGCCACAAAGCAGCCCTTAGGAAATGTAAAAAAATAGAGATACTGTCTTGTGTTCTATCAGCTCATAATGAACTGAGAGTAGAAATCAATGACAAAATAAAAAACGGAAATTACTCCAACAACTGGAGACTGAATAATATGCTATTGAGTGAATCATGGATAACAAAAAACATCAGGAGGAGATAAAAATTTCTTAGAGTTCAGTAAGAATGATGATACAACATATCAAAATCTCTGGAACACTATGAAAGCGGTACTAAGAGAAAAATTCAGTGAATGGAACACATTCCAGAAAAGAATGAAAAGTCAACAACTAAATGACCTAACATTACAGCTCAAAGCCCTAGAAAAAGAAGAACAGAATAAAAGCAAAATTAGTAGAAGACAGGAAATAGTTAAAATCAGAGCTGAAATCAATGAAATTGAAACAAAAGAAACAATGCAAAAAATTGACAAAACAAAAAGTTGTTTTTTTGAAAAAATAAACAAAATAACAAACCCTTAGCCACACTAACAAAGAGAAGGAGAGAGAAAACTCAAATGAATAAAATTTTTGATGAAACGGGAAACATCATGACAGACACCACTGAGATACAGAACATAATGAGAAGTTACTTTGATAATCTGTATTCCAACAAAATAGAAACATTGACAAATTTCTAGAGACATATGCTCCTCCCAAACTGAACCAAGCAGACATAGACAATCAACAGATTTAAACAGATCAATATCAAGCAATGAAATAGAAGAAGCCATTAAAATCCATCCAAGAAAAGTCCAGGATCAGAAGAATTCTCAGCCACGTTCCACAAGACCTTCGAAGGAGAACTCATTCCAATACTTCTCAAAGTATTCCAGGAAATAGAAAAGGAGGGTACTCTACCAAACTCATTCTAGGAAGCTAATATCACCCTCATACACAAACCAGGAAATGTCACATCAAGGAAAGAAAATTTTAGACCAATATCTTTCATGAATATAGATGCAAAGATCCTTAACAAAATATTGGCAAACTGTATCCAAAAACATTAAGAAAATTGTGCACCATGATCAAGTGGGGTTCATCCCTGGAATGCAAGCATTGTTTAACATCCATAAATCAATAAACTTTATTCATTATGTCAATAGACTTAAGGGTAAGAATCATATGGTTATTTCAATTGACACAGAATAAGCGTTTGACAGAATACAACAACCCTTCATGCTCAAAAGCTAGAAAAAATAGGGATAGTAGGAACATACCTGAACATTGAAAAGGCTATTTATGCTAAGCCCATGGCCAACATCATTCTTAATGGAGAAAAACTGAAATGATTCCCTTTATAAATGGGAACAAGACAGGGATGTCCTCTTTCACCACTTCTACTCAACATTGTCCTTGAAACTCTAGCCAGAGCAATTAAGCAGACTAAAGAAAGTAAAGAGATATGAATAGGAAAAGAGGAACTTAAGCTGTCACTATTGGCAGATGACATGATTCTATATTTAGAGGATCCAAAAACCTCCTCCAGAAAACTTCTAGACCTCATCAATGAATTCAGCAAAATAGAAGACTATAAAATCAACACACATACATCTAAAGCATTTATATAAGAAAGCGACAAAACAGCTGAAAGGGAAATGAGGAAAACAATTCCATTTCCAATAGCCTCAAAAAAGTAAAATGCTTGGGAATCAATCTAACCAAAGAGGTAAAAGATCTCTACAATGAAAACTACAAAACATTGAAGAAAGAAATTAAGGAAGACCTTAGAAGATGGAAACATCTCCTGTGTTCTTGGATAGGCAGAATTAATATTGTCAAAATGGCCATACTACCAAAAGTGCTATACAGTTTCAATGCAATTCCAATTAACATCCCAATGATGTACCTTACAGAAATAGAGCAAGCAATCATGAAATTCATCTGGAAGAATAAGAAACCCAGAATAGCTGAAGCAATCCTCAACAGGAAGAATGAAACACGGGTATCACAATACCAGAACGTCAACTATATTACCAAGCATTAGTAATAAAAACGGCATGGTATTGGCACCAAAATAGACAGGTAGATCAATCGTACAGAATAGAGGACACGGAGACAATCCCAAATAAATACCATTTTCTAATACTAGACAAAGGTGCCAAAAATATGCAATGGAGAAAAGATAGCCTCTTCAAAAAATGGTGCTGGGAAAACTGGAAACCCATATGCAACAGAATGAAACTAAACCCCTATCTCTCACCCTGCACAAAACTCAACTCACAATGGATCAATGACCTTGAAATCAGACCAAACCCTGCATCTTATAGAAGAAAATGTAGGTCCAAATCTTCAAATTGTTGGCTTAGGATCAGACTTCCTTAACAGGACTCCCATAGCACGAGAAATAAAAGCAAGAATCAATAACTGGGATAGATTCAAACTAAATAGCTTTCTCTCAGCAAAGAAAACTATCAGCAATGTGAAGAGAAAGACTACAGAGTGGTAGAATATCTTTGCCACTCATACTTCAGATAGAGCAGTAATTTCCCAGAATATATAAAGAACTGAAAAAAATTTACACCAAGAATACAAATAACCCAATCAACAAATGGGCTAAGGATATGAACAGATGCTTCACAGAAGAAGATCTTCAAGCAGTCAACAAACTTATGAAACAATGTTCACCATCTTTAGTAATAAGAGAAATGCAAATCAAAACTATCCTAAGATTCCATCTCATCACAATTAGAATGGTGATTATCAAGAATACAAGCAACAATAGGTGTTGGCGAGGATGTAGGGAAAAAGGTACTCTCATGCATTGCTGGTGGGTCTGCAAATTAATGCAGCCAATCTGGAAAGTAGTGTGGAGATTCCTTAGAAAACATGGAATGGACCCACGGTTGACCCAGCTATCCCACTCCTCAGCCTATACCCAAAGGACTTTAAATCAGCATACTACAGAGATACAGCCACATCAATGTTCATAGCTCCTCAATTCACAATAGCCAGATTGTGGAACCAACCTAGATGTCCTTCAATTGATGAATGGATAAAGAAACTGTGGTATATATATTCAATGGAATTTTACTCAGCTATAAAGAATAATAAAATTATGGCATTTGCAGGCACCTGGATGAAATTGGAGAATATCATGTTAAGTGAGATAATCCAATCTCAAAAATCCAAAAGAAGAATGATCTCACTAATAAGCAGATGATGACACATAATGTGTGGTGGGAGGGGGGCAAAAATGGATGACGGAGGGTCTGTATAGAGGAAAAAGAGGGGTGGGATAGGTGGGGGAAGAATAAAATAACAGAATGACTCAAACCTCATTACCTTCTGTGATTGCATTATTACGCATATGGTATGCTGTTACTTCATTACAAACCGAAACAACATGGATCCTATTGTTCTACAATAAAAATAAACTTAAATACACACACACACACACACACACACACACACACAAAGAAAGAAACGAAAGGCATGATCAATCAAGTTAAAATTTCACTTGAAAGCATCACTAACAGATTAGATTGCAATGAAAATAGAAACTCAGTCCATGAAGACAGGACATCTGGCATTGAAGATAGACTGTATGTTCTTGAGGACACAGAAGTTACTACAGGGAAAAATCGTAGACCATGTCCATAATATGCAAGAACTCAGGTACAAATTTAAAAGACCAAACCTGGGAATCACTGATATAAAATAGAATATGAAGATACCAACTAATGGCCTAAAGAAAATTTTCAAAGAGTTAGTTGCAGAAATCTTTTTCCACAAGAGAATTGAGATAGATATCCACAAAAAAGAAGACTTACCAGACCCAAAAGAGGGGGCTTAGAGTAAAAAGAGATGCTTGCTGAGAAATTTCATAATCAAAATGCCTAACATATAGCGAAGGAAAGAAAATTAAAAGCCAGAAGAGTGAAACATCAGGTCAAATAAATAAGGCTCACTTCTGATTTATCAGTTAAAATCCCAAATATCAAGAAGCCATGTCATGAGATATTTCAAGTCCTAAAAGTAAATAACTGTCAGCCAAGGTTACTATAAACAGCAAAACACAGTTTAATATTTCAGGGGAAAATAAAAGCATTCAATGACAAAAATTTCTGTAGATTAAATACAAGTGAAATATGTTTACAGTAAAAGAGAGAATAAACAAAAAGAATTCATGAGGGCCAAGCCAGGATCACAAAGGATACTCTAAGATGTACTACACACAGAGGAACTAAAATCAATTTCCATTGAGCATGAACAGAGGAAGTTAAACAGAAGAATAAACAAACCATGGTAAAATATAACAAAAATTATGACAGGAAAAGAAACACATGTATATACTAACAACAAGTGTTAATGGTCTTAATTTCTCAGTTACAAGCCACAGATTAGTAGAATGTGTCAATACCATAATACTACAGGATGATGCTAATAAGAGACTCAGTGTAGAGGCAAAAACAATCCCAGACTGAAGGTAAAAGGATGGCAAAAAATATATATTTTTTCCAGACATATGGTCAAAGAAAACAGGCAGGAGTAGCTATCTCTCAATTCTGTTAAAATAAATTTCAAGCAGAAATTAATCAGAAGAGACGAAGAAGGCTACTTTATCCCAGTAGCATGAACAATACAACAAGAAGTTACAATAATAGTAAACATTTATGCCACAAATGTGAACACACAAAATTACACAAAAGAAATACTACATAATAACATAATACTACATATTATGTTTAATGAGTTAAATCCCAACCCCAAACACTGCTTGATTTCAACACACCCATGTCACCATAGACAGGTCATCAAAATATCATACATACTTTAAGCCTAATCAACACTATAATAAAGTGGACCTAACTGATAACCAACCTAATATTCCAATCTCAAATTGCTGAATTTACCCTCTTCTCAGCAATGCTGGATTTTTTTCCAAAATAGACCATATTCATGGCTAAATATCAAATATTAGCAAATCAAAATCTGATGTAATCACATGTATTCTATCATAAAGAAAAAAATGTAAACCACAGAAATACAGGGAAGTTGAATAATGCTCTCCTAACTGAATAATTGATCAAAAAAGAAATTAGAATAGAAATTAAGAAATTCTTAGAAATTAATCAGACCAAAGAATGTATCTGGCATTGTATAAAAGTAGTTCTAAGGGAAAAACTTATGGCACTGTTTGCCTACATTTAAAAATTTGACTGATTCCTAATAAATAAGCCTATATTCCACCTCAAACGTTGGAAAAAGAACAGAATAAATACCAAAACCAGTAGAAGACAGAAAAAATTTAAGATCATAGAAAAATCAATGAAACAGAATAATTGGACAATACACAGGATCAATGTAATGAACAGTTGATTCTTTGAAAAACATAAATAAAGTTGAAAACCCCTTAGACAAACTAACTAAAAGAAGGAGAGAAAAAAATCAACAATATCAGTGATGGAAAGGAGATTGCACCCTAGATCCTTCTGAAATCCAAAAGTTTATCCGAATCTATGTTGAAAATTTATTCTTGAATAAACAGCAATATATAGAAAACATTGGGGTTTTTCAAGATGGCAGACTAGAGGGTGGCTGCATTTCATGTTGCTCCAGGACTCAGGATTTAAAACAAGAGATATTGAGAGACTTGGGACCAACTCAAAGCCACCGGGTGAGTCTCTCCCATTGGGGAGGCATCCCAGATGGGGCGGTAGTCCCAGGACGCAGGGAACTTTGTGAAGTAGAGTTGCCCAATGAGACACCCCTCCCCCACTGGAGCAGTGAACTCAAAAAATTGAGAGCATCATAGAGGAGGACACTCAGCACAGTGCTTGGACTAAGAGCAACCACTGTGGCTCCAGGTGGCTGCCCAGAGGAGGAGATGCACAGCAAGCTGTTTGGACTCAGAGTAACCACTCCTGAACACTGGGGGTCTGCCCAGAGGAGGAGGAGGAATGCAGTGGGTTGCTTGGACTCGGAGTGACTACAACAGAACTGCAGGCGGTTGCCAGAGGAGGAGCTGCATGGCGAGCTGTGTGGACTCAGAGCGACCGCCCCTGAACACTGGGGCCTGCCCGGAGGAGGAGAGTGAGGAGCACGGCGGGTCATGTGGACTCAAAGTGACTGCACTAGAGCTACAGGTGGTTGCCAGAGGAGGAGGTGAGTGGTGAGTTGTTTAGACTCAAAGCTACAGCTCCTGAACACCTGGGGCACTGCCCAGAGGAGGAGGAGAAATGGGGGGGTCACATGGACTCAAAGGGATTGCCCAGGGCTATGGGTGGTGGCAGGAGGAGAAGGCGCACAGTGAGTTGCTTGGACTCTTAGTGACTGCACCGGAACGCCGGGTGGCTGTCCAGAGGAACAGGCCTGAGGCAGGTCACTGGGACTCAGAGTGACTTTACAGGGCTCCAGGTGGCTGCTCAGAGGAGGGGCCGCATAGCCAGGTGATTAGGTACAGAGCGGGGTCTCAGTACCTAGGAGGCTTCTTGATGGAAGAACCACACAGAGACATGCTTAGGGATGGAGCAAAGGTTCCAGGACTGCGGGCAGATTCTCTGAGGAGAGGCAGCCTAAGGAGACTCATCTACGAAGGGTGAGGCTCCCAGGTCCAGGAGGTAGGTCCAGGACCCTGGGAACATTGCAGAGGAAGGCAGCCCAAGCCAGGCAGTAGTTCAGATTGAGGGGAACCACTAGGAGGGGAACTGAGAAGCGAGACCTCCCCACCGGGTGAGTATACCCTGCAGGGCGAGGTTTTCCCACAAGGTTGGTAAAAGCAGAGACACAGGGCCAAACAGGCCTTTCCTCAGCCCACAGCCTAGTTCCCCATTGGATGAACATTGGTCAACAACTGGAGGAACCTCTGCCCACTAGCAGAGAATATACCCCACATGAAGGCCACCACCCTTAGAGAGGCAGCTTACTTGTGGAACACTGCATTATCAACTTCCTCCAAGACTTCAGGCTACTGAAGGCTAAGAAGGGATATACTAGAAATGTTCAGGGATATTAAAAGTCAATAGAGGAAATCTGCAATATTTAGCAGTCCACAGATACCTGAACAATATGAGACAACAAGGGAAGAAAATGCACCAAACAAATCTAGATGTTACATCAATAAAATCCAATGACAGCATGGCAGAAGAAATGACAGAAAGGGAGTTCAGAATGTTCATAATTAAAATGATCAGGGAAGCAAACGATGAGATGAAAGAGCAAATGCAGGCATTGAATGATCGCACCAATCGACAGTTAAAAGAGCAAATACAGGAAGTAAAAGATCATTTCAATTAAGAGTTAGAGATATTGAAGAAAAAAACAAACAAACAGAAATCCTTGAAATAAAGGAAACAATAAACCAAATTAAGAACTGCATAGAAAGCATAATCAATAGGATAGAACACCTGGAAGACAGAACCTCAGATATTGAGGACAAAATATTTAACCTTGAAAACAAAAATGACCAAACAGAGAAGATGGTAAGAAATCATGAACAGAATCTCCAAGAACTATGGGATATCATGAAAAGGCCAAATTTAAGAATCATTGGGATTGAGGAAGGCTTAGAGAAACAAACCAAAGGAATGAACAATCTATTCAATGAAATAATATCAGAAAATTTCCCAAATCTGAAGAATGAAATGGAAAATCAAGTTCAAGAGGCTTATAGGACTCCAAATACACAAAATTACAATGACCCACACCAAGGCACATTATAATGAAAATACCTAAAATACAAAATAAAGACAGAATTTTAAAGGCTGTGAGAGAAAAGAACCAAATTACATTCAGGGGGAAAAAATACAGTTAGCAGCAGACTTCTCAACGCAGACCCTAAAAGCTAGAAGGGCTGGGAACAACATTTTTCAAGCCCTGAAAGAAAATGGATGACAACCAAGAATCTTATACCCAGCAAATCTTACCTTCAAATTTGACGATGAAATAAAATCCTTCCATGATAAACAAAAGCCAAAAGAATTTAAAAAAGAAAGACAGCATTACAGAACATTCCCAGCAAAATATTCCATGAGGAAGAGATGAAAAACAAAGTAGTAAATCAGCAAAGGGAGGAATTATCCTAAAGGAATTGTCAAATAAAGGAGAAACCAAGTAGTGTCAAAAAAATAAATAAGTGAATAGAATTAAAAAAATGAACCAAATGACTGGGAATACAAATCATATCTCAATAATAACCCTGAATGTTAATGGCCTGAATTCATCAATCAAAAGACATAGACTGGCAGATTGGATTAAAAAGAAAGATCCAACAATATGTTGCCTGCAAGAGACACATGTCATAGAAAAATATACCCATAGACTACAGGTGAAAGGATGGGGAAAAATATACCATGCACATTGACTCAGCAAAAAAGCTGGAGTATCCATCCTCATTTCAGATAATGTGGACTTTAAGGCAAAGTTATTCAGAAAGGATAAAGAAGGACATTTATACTGCTTAAGGGAAGCATAAATCATCAAGACATAACAATCATAAACATCTATGCCCCAGTGGCTCACCCATGTATGTCAAACAAATCCTTCTCAATTTCAGAAACCAAATAGACCATAACATAATAATACTAGTTGATTTTAACACGCCTCTCTCATCACTGGACAGATCTTCCAAACAAAAATTGAACAAAGAAACCATATACCTCAATAACACAATCAATAATTTAGACTGAACAGACATTTATAGAATATATCATCCAACCAAGAGAGAATATACTTTCTTCTCAGCATCACATGGATCCTTCTCTAAAATAGACCATATATTACGCCACAAAGCTAATGTTACCAAATACAAGAAGATAGAGACCCTAACTTGCATTCTATCAGATCATAATGAATTGAAGTAAGAAATAAATGAAAGAGTAAAAACAAACTACTTCAACACCTGGAGATTAAATAATAAGCTATTATATGATGAATGGATAACATAAGATATTACAAAAAAATTTTAAAAATTCTTAGAGGTAAATTAGAACAAAGAAACATCATTTCAAAATCTCTAGGACACTATAAAAGCAGTACATAGAAGAAAATTTATTTCATGGAGCGCATTCAAAAAAGAAGTAAAACTCAACAAATAAATGACCTAATACTACAGCTCAAAGCCCTAGAAAAAGAACAGACCAACAACAAAAGTAGTAGAAGACAGGAAATAGTTAAACTCAGAACTGAAATGAACAAAATTGAAACAAAAAAACAATAAAAAAATTGACAAAATATATAGTTGGTTCTTCAACAAAAGAAACAAAATTGAAAAACCTTTAGCCACACTAATAAAGAGAAGATAAGAGAAAACCCAAATCACTAAAATTTGGAATGAACAAGGAAATATCACAACAAACACGATTGAAATACAAAACATAATTAGAAGCTATTTTGAAAATCCATACTCCAACAAAATAGAAAATTTTGAAGACATAAACAATTTTCTAGAGACATATGAATTGCCTAAACTGAATGAGGAGGACATACACAATTTAAATAGACCAATTTCAAGTAATGAAATAGAAGAAGTCATGAAAAGAATAACAACAAAGAAAAGTCCGGGACCAGATGGGTTCTCAGTTGAATTCTACAAAACCTTTAAAGAAGAGCTCATTCCAATACTTCTCAAAGTATTCCATAAAATAGAAGAGGAGGGAACCCTCCCAAACTCATTCTATGGATCCAATATCACCCCGATACCTAAACTAGACAGAGACACATCGAAAGAAAATTTCAGACCAAGGTCCTTAATGAACACGGACACAAAAATTCTCAACAAAATTTTAGCAAATCGCATACAAAAACATATTAAAAAGATAGTGCACCATGATCAAGTGGGTTTCATCCCATGGATGCAAGGTTGGTTCAATATCAGGAAATCAATAAATGTGTTTTACCATATCAATAGACTTAAAAGCAAGAATCACATGATTATTTCAATAGATGCAGAAAAAGCATTTGATAAAATACAGCACCCCTTTATGCTCAAACACTAGAAAAAATAGGGATAATGGGAACATTCCTTAACATTGTAAAGGCCATCTATGCTAAGCCCATGGCTAATGTCATTATAAATGGTGAAAAGCTGAAATCATTATCCCTAAAATCTGGAACAAGTCAGGGATGCCCTCTTTCACCACTTCTATTCAATAGCGCCCTTGAAACTCCAGCCAGAGCAATTAGACAGACCAAAGAAATTAAAGGGATATGAATAGGAAAAGAAGAACTCAATCTACCCCTATTTGCTCATTATATGATTATATACTTAGAGGAACCAGGAAATTCCACCAGAAAACTTTTAGAACTCATAAGTGTATTCAGTAAAGTAGCGGGATATAAGATCAATGCACATAAATCTAATGCATTTTTATACACAAGTGATGAATCTCTGGAAAGAATTATTAGGAAAACTACCACATTCACAATAGCATCAAAAAACATAAAATACTTGGGAATCAATCTCACAAAAGAGGTGAAAGACCTCTACAATGACAACTACAGAACACTAAAGAAAGAAATTAAAGAAAACCTTATACGATGGAAAGATCTCCCATGTTCTTGGATAGGCAGAATTAATATATTCAAAATGGCCATATTACCTAAAGTGCTATACATGTTCAATGCAATTCCAATTAAAATCCCCATGATTTACCTTACACAAATAGAGCAAGGAATCATGAAATTCATCTGGAAGAATAAGAAATCCAGAATAGCTAAAGCAATTCTTAGCAGAAAGAGAGAAGCAGGGGGTATTGCACTACCAGATCATCAACTCTACTACAAAGCAGTAGTAACAAAAACAGCTACAAAGAACAATAAAATTATGGCATTTGCAGGCAACTGGATGAAATTGAAGAGTGTCATGCTAAGTGAGAAGCCAATCTCAAAAAACCAAAGGATGAATAATCTCGCTGATAAGCAGATGATGACACATTATGGGGGGTGGGAGGGGTTAGTGTTAGAGTTCGGCTTAGGGAGGGGGCAAGAATGGAGGATGAAGGACTTTTTAGAGGGAAAAGAGGGGTGGGATGGGTGGGGGAAGGGAAACTATAACAGAATGAATCAAAAACATTACCATATGTAAATGTATGTTTACACAAATAGTATACCTTTATGCCATATACAGAGAAACAACATGTATCCCATTTGTTTACGATTAAAAAAAAAGAAAAAAAGAAAACATTGGCAAATTTCTACACTTACATATGACCCTGACCAAATTGAAATAGAAAAATTTGTAAAATCTAAACAGATCAATACCAAGTAATAAATTGCAATAACAACTTAAAATCTTCCACAATACAAAAGCACACAACCTAATGGATTCTCAGGTGAGTTCTACCAAACCTTTACAGAAGAAATAACAGCATTCTTTTTCAAATTATTCCATGAAATTGAAAGGGAGGAAACTTTCCCAAATATATTTTATGAAGCTGGTATAACCCTGATACCAAAACACACAAAGAAATATCAAGGAAAAAAAAAAATACAGAGCAATTGCCCTGATAAATACAGATGCAAACATCATTAAAATATTAGCGAACCATGTTCAAAAGGATGATGAACCAAGAACAAGTGGGTTTAGTTCCATGTATGCAAAGTTATTTCAACATGCACAAATCAATAAATGGGATTCATTCCTTAAATAGAATTATGGGAAAAAGCCATCCAATCATCTCAATAAATGCAGAAAAACCTTGGAGAAAAACTACCACCCATTCATCTTATAAACACTGAGAAACTAGGGATCAAAGATACTTACCTCAACATTTTAAAGGCCATTTATGACAAACCCAAACCCAATAAAATAAATGAAAACCTAAAAGCATGCCCACTAAATACAGGAACAAGACAAGCCTGCACACTCACCATTCATATTTAATACAGGCCTCAAAACACTTATCAGAGTGACCAGGCAAGAAAAGAAAAGAATGCAAATAGGAGAAGTCAAACTCTGTTGCTGAAAATATGATCCTATATCTAGAAGATAAAAAAAGACTTCACCAGAAGATTTTAGAGCTTATAAAGGAATTAGGCAAAGTAGTAGGATACAAAATCAACACCCATAAGTCAGTAGTTTTCCTATATCCCAACAGTGATTCAGCTGAGGAAGGAATCAAGAAAAACATCTCACTCACAATAACCTCAAAAAAATTAAATACTTGGGAATTAATTTATCCAAGGAGGAAAAAGAGCTCTACAACATAAATAATAGAACATTGAAGAAAAAGAACATTTAAGAAATGAGAAGATGGAAAGATATCACATGTTCTTGAACAGGCTGAAACAATATGGTCAGAATGTCCAAATCACTAAAAGCAATATAAAGATCCAACAAATTAAAATACAAATTACCTTCTGGACAGAGGAAAAATCAACTCTTAGATTTACTTGGAAGAATAAGAAATCCAGAATAGCTACACAATACTAAGCAAGATAATTGAAGCAGGAAACATAAAATTATCTAATCTAAAATTATACAACAGAAACATAGCAGCAAAAACATTCACAAACGTCTAGTCATATAATATTTGACAAAATTGCCAAATGTATCTTAGGGAAATGACGCACTTTATAATAAATGGTGCTGGGACAAATGCAGGGGTGTTTATAGAAAAACAAAAATAGGCCCTGGTCTTTCACTCTGCACAATCCTCAAATTGAAATGGATCAAAGATTAAAAATGAGACCTGATAATTTCAGCTGCTAGAAGAAAACACAGTGTCAACACTCCATTGTAAAATTGCTGGCATCAGCTTCCTTATGAAGCCCTATAAAGTGCAAAAAATGAAACCAAGGATTAATATTTGGAATGACACCAAACCGAAAAGTTTCTGCACTGCAAAGGAAATGATTAGAACTGTGAAAAGAGAACCTACAGAATGAGAGAAAATCTAGGCAATTTCTTTATTCCTTTTAATTACATTAATTTGCTATTAATTCCTTCAATGGGGAACTTATATCCAGAATACACAAGAACTAAAACCCACCAAAACAATACCCAATCAATAGAAGGGCAAGTAACTGTGCAGAAACTACTCAAAAGAAGACACACAATTGGACAACAAAAAAAAAAAGGAAAAATGTTCAACATCTGTAGCAATCAAGGAAATTCTACATATGATTCAATCTCACTGTGGTCAGAATGGTAATGATCAAGAACATGGAAATCAGTAAAACCCAGTGAGGTTGTGGTGAGAAAGGAGCACCTGTGCATTGTGGGTGAACTGAAGACATACCACTTGGGAGAGCAGTGTGGAGAGTCTTCAAAAGGCTAGGGATGCCTGGGAGGTTTCAAGGTGGTGGGATAAAGCAGGTCACTTTCCTGGCTACTCCATGGTGTGAAACCAAGAAAGAAGACAGGCAGCTTCTCAGCGAGGTTGGAGAACAAAAAAAGGGTGGGGCTTTACTGAAACTTAATACTGGCCAATCAAAGCAGATAAAATGAGGAAGAAACCTCCAGTGCCATAGCTGCTGCTGCAGCTGGAGACACCAGAGTGGCCTCTCTCAGGGCACAATTGAGGGATAAGGGAATCAAGGAAACCCACACTTTTTTAGGAGGAGTGAGACATGTCTGTATACAGTTTGCAGATCAAAGCCACTATCTCACTAAATGCAAAGGTTCACTTCACAGCAATCTTGTATATTAAACCAACCACATTTTTTTGTGTGTGGCATATGGAGGACTAAGGAAGGAACAGTTTTGAGGCCACACATTGGGGACTGATAACTATGGAAGCCAAGTTCTAACAAACCTGAGTCTGGCCCAAAATACAGGCCAGGCAAAAGAAAAATGCATGACAAAGAGTGTATCCAAGTTACAAAGAGAAAATTAAACATATGAGGTTTATACAGAGAACAACTGGTCATGGAATTCCACCTGTTACTCCCCCTCTCCTCTAATATTGCAAGGCTGACTGGGAGAGAGACATCTGGCCAGGAATTAAAAAGGTGGGTGTGGGAGAGACTGAGTTTGGACACTGAGCTTGACACCATGAAATATGCAGTCAGCAGGTGACATAGTGAACTAAGAATTCACTCCTACACCACACAAGTGGGCCCCAGAGATCCTGGGTGGCAGACTTCCAGGAGGGACTGGCAATTTCTGAGCTCTGGGGGTGCAGTTATTGAGAATCTCCAGACCAACTGGCATTCAGTGAAAAAGCCTAGACCCTACCTATGCCCAAAGCCTGCACTCAGCATTTCCACCAACAGGATTTTCTCTCATAATTGCAACTCCACTCTGAGAGTACAGCAAGCATCACAATACAGACAACCCCACTTAACTACTAAGTAGGGAAACTGAGAATATTTTGAACTCCAATGAAAACAATTCTTTAACTTTTCATCAAGGTTTTTTTTCCCCTTATATCTTTTCTCTTCCTAATGGAGACCTTAATGGTTCATAGATATTTATACATATTTATATTTGGATTTTTCTTTTTTCATTTCCAGCTCATTTGAAACTACAAACTACTTATTTTCCATGGATCAGTTTTTTGGAGACTAGGATGTTTGATTAATATATTTCAGTCTTGATTTTTATTCTTTCATTTTTGTATTTATTTTAAATTTTTAAAATCTTTACTTCATATATGTTTTCTCTCATCTGTTACTCTTGAACCTCTTTCTCCCTTTTCTTTTGCTGATAGTCCAATCTCTATAGTTCTTTCAGTCTTTCTTTAACTTTTTGCTTCTATCTTCTCTCCCCCTCCCCCGAAATCATCACATCCTACATTACTTCTGTTTTCTCCCGGCCCAACATTCAAAATTATAAGTAATTTTGTAAAGTTAGTGTTTTTATTGTTCACAAGAACTTATTGTATATTTTCTATTTATTGTGACAACATTGTAGATGTCACAGCAGGAATTACTGGGTTTGATGCCGTATATAATTTTCATTGGTTGTTGTTACACTTAAATTATAAGTACTAGAAACCTTCAGGGACACTATAGTCTACAGAGTAGAAAAACTATGTTTTACATCCATACTTTTACATGAGTAGACATAAAAACAACATGAAAAGGTGAGGGAACAAATCACCCCAAACAAACCAAGACACTTTGATAACAGAATCCATCACCACCATAGAGGAAGAAATGACAAAACAGTTTAGAATGTATATAACTTGATCTGTGAGGAAAATGATGTCAAAGGAGTGATATCAGGGAAAAATGCAGAAAATGAAAGATTATTTCAATAAACAGATAGATTCTAAACAAAAATCAAGCATAAATACTTGAAAAGAAGTTATCAATGAACCAAATTAAGTATTCAACTCAAAGCATGACCAACAGACTAGATCACTGAGAAGCCAGAATTTTAGATAATGAAGGCAAAATATGTAATCTTGAAATTAAAGTTGACCATGGAGAAAACATGCTAGGAATCCATAAATAGAATTTTCCAAAAATATGAGATAACCTGAAAAGATCAAATTGAATATTTATTGATGAAGGCTTAAAGATGATTATAAATGAAGGCTTAAAGAGAGAAACCAAATGAATACACAGTATTTTCAATGAAATAACATCAGAGAGATAGAGTAAAACAGACATTATTACCTCATGTACATAAATGAATTTACTGATGTGATCCTACAACATATATAATCAGAAAAATGAGATTACACTCCATTTATGTACGATCTATCAAAATGTATAAAAGCATTCTACTGTTATGTACAACTAATTAGAACAAATTTTTTTAAAAAATCAAAAAGAAATATCAGAAAATTTTCCAAATCTGAAGAATAAAATGGAAAATCAGATGCAAGAGGCTTATAAAACTCCAAATATAAAAAAAAATTAGAACACACCCACACAGTTATATTATTATGAAAATGCCCAACATACAGATTAGGATAGAATTTTAAAGATTGCCATAGAAAATCAAAAAGTCACATTTAGAGGGAAAACAATCTGTACCTCAGCTGATTTCTCAGCCCAGACCCTCAGAGCTAGGAATCTTGGAGCATTATATATCAAGCTCTGAAAGAATATGGATTCCATTCTAAAAAATCTATACCCAGAAATATTAAGCTTCATAACTGATGATGAAATAAAAACCTTCCATGATAAGTACAAGTTAAAAAAATTCCAAGAACGCCTATTCTACAAAACATATTCAATAAATTATTTCATGAAGAAATAAGAAAATAAAAGTGAAGACCAGGAAAGGAAGGAACTACACTAGAGTAATTGTCAAAGGAGAAACTAATTCAAATTAAAAATCAAAAATAAGTCAAAATGACAGTGAATAAAAATCATCTCAATAACAACATTAATGTTAATGACCTAAACACATCAATAAAAATACAAAGATTGGTAGAGTGCATTACAAAAGACAACCCAACCATACACTGCCTCCAGGACACTTACCTAATCAGCAAAGACATATAGAGACTGAAGGTAAAAGAATGGAAAGAAACATAACTCATGTGGATCTCATACAGAAGCAGGAGATTTTATCTTCATATCAGATAAAGTGAACATCAATCTAAAGTTAATCAGAAGGAATGGAGGACATTTCATACTGCTTCAGGGAACTACATATCAACAATTCATAACAATCATAAATATTTATGCCCCAAACAATGGAGGCTAACATGCATCAAACAAAGCTTTCTCAATTTCTAGAATCAAATAGACCACAGCACAATAATACCAGGCAACTTTAAGACACCTTTCTCACCACTGGAGTGATTCTCCAAAGGAAAAAAAAAAAGAAAGAAAGTAGAGAACTAAAAAATGCAATAAATAATTTAGACTTAACAGGCATATATAGGATATTTCATTCATCAAACACTGAAGTTACCTTTTTCACAGCAGCACATGGATCCTTCTCTAAAATACACTATATGTTATGCTGCAAAGCAACTCTTAACAAATATGCAAAATTGAGATAAAACTTTTTATTCTCTAAGATCCTAATAGAATCAAATTAGAAATCAAGATTAAAATACAGAACAGAATCTTCTCTAACACCTGGAAACCAAACAATACTGTATTGAATGACTGAAGTAGCAGAAGAAATCAAGGATGAAATTTAAAAAAAACCTAACAGAGGTAAATGAGAATATAAATACAACATATCAAAATCTCTGGGAAAATATGAAGGCAGTGCTAAGGGGAAAGTACACTGCATTCAGCTCATTCATTTAAAGAATAGAAAGTCCCTAATAAGTAACCTAACATTTCATCACAAGGCACCAGAAAAGAAAGAGGACAGGGAATAATTAAAATCAGAGCTGAAATAAAATTGAAACAAGAAACTTAACTAGCAACATAACAGAAAGTTGGTTCTTTCAAAAGTAAATGAAATTGATAAACCTTAGACAAACCAATCAAGGAAAAGAGAAAATTCAAATTCTTAAAATTCACAATGAAAAATGAAATATCACTATATGCAATACTGACATACAGATGATATTCAGAAACTATTCTGAAAATTTATTCTTTAATAAAATATAAAATGTTGAGGACATCAAAAATTTCTACAGAAATATGAACTTCCCAAATTCAATCATAAAGACTTAAGAAATTTAAACAGATAAAATTCAAGCAATGAATTTGAAGATGCCATCAAAAGACTACTGAGAAAGAAAAGCCCAGGACCAGGTGGATTTTTAACTCAGTTCTACCAGACCTTCAAAGAAAACAGCAATACTTCTCAATTTATTCCATGAAGTAAGGAAGTGGGTAACATTTCCAAAACAATTGTATAAAGCTAGTATCATCCTGAAAAAAACAAAAACAAAAATCACATCAGGGAAAGAAATTTTCAGATAAGTATTTCTGATGAATATAGATGAAAATATTCTCAATATAATACTGGCAAGTTGTATATGAAGAAACATTTAAAAGGTAGTGCATGGTGCTCAAGTGAGGTTCTTCCCAGGGAGCAAGGTTGTTTCATCATATGAAAATCAGTACATAAAATTCACCAACTCAGCAGATTTCAAGGCACAAATCTCATGATTATGTCAATAAATGTCAAAAGGGCATTTGACAAAGTAGAGTATTCATTCATGGAGAAAAATTAGGGATCATAGGAATATACCTCAACATTGTAAAGGCTGTATATGCTAAACCCATGGCCAACATCATTCTAAATGAAGAATAATTGAAAGTGTTCCCTCTAAAAATTGGAACAAGACTGTAATGTTCTCTTTCACTTTTTCGATTTAACATAGTTCTGGAAACTTTAGTCAAAGCAATTAGAGAAAAGAAAGAAATTAAAGGGATATGAATAAAAAAATCAAACTGTCTCTATTTGCTGACAATATGATTTTATATTTAAAACACAAGTAATTACACTAGAAATTTTCTAGAATAAATGAATTCAACAATGTAGCAGGATATAAAATTAACACCCATAAATCAATTGCATTCCTATATACTGGTGATGAATCAACGAGAAAATAGGAAAACTCTCTAGAATAGAAGCCTTAAAAATAAGAGCCTTAAAAATAAATCAAAATATTTGTGAACCAATCAAAAAATAGGTGGACAACCTCTACAATGAAAACTACAGAACTCTAAAGAAACAAGTTGGAGAAGACCTGGGAAGATGGAAAGATCTTGCATATTTTTGAATGTGTATTTTAAAAATGACCAGACTACCAAAAAGTGATATACAGTTTTGATTCAATTCCTATTAAGGTTGTAGTTGGGTTCTTCATAGAAATAGATACATCAGTCATAAAATTTCATTTTGAAAATGAAGAAACTGGGAATAACCAAATCATTCCTCCCTGAGAAATGTGAAGCAGGAGGCATTCCAATACTAGAACTTAAATTACACTCCAGAGGAATAGTAACAAAAGAGACATGATATTGGCACCAAAACAGATATGAAGACAAATAGTACAGAAGAGAAGATGTATAGACAAACCCACATAAATACAGTTATTTCATACTAGACAAAGTCACCAATAAACACACATTGAAGAAAAGATAGCATTTCAACAAACAGCACTGGAAAACAGAAAATCCATATGTAGTACATTGAAATTTAACTCCTTATCTCACTCTGAACAAAATTCAACTCAAACTGGCATTAGACTAGAAATATTGCATCTACTAGAGGAAAATTCAGGACAAACTCTCCATCATATCACATTGGGAACCAATTTTCTCAACAAGACTCCTAAAGTGCATGAAATAAAATCAGGAATCAATAAGGATGGTATCAAACTAAAAAGCTTCATTACAGCAAAGGAAACGATCAAGAATATGAAGAGACAGCCCACAGAATGGGAGGAAATCTTTGACAGTTGCATCTCAGATAGAGCATTAATCTTCAGGATATACATAGAACTCAAAACACTTAACACCAAACAACCCCAAATAACCCAACCTATAAATAGGTCTCATAACTGAACAGACACTTCACAGAAGAAATGCAATCAGTAAATATATTTAAAAAAATCCAATCACTAGCAATTAGAGAAATGAAATTAATACTACACTGAGATTTCCTCTCACTGCAGTCAGAATGGCAATTAAAAGGCTATAGTAACAATAGATGTTGGTAAGGATGTGGGGGAAAAATTACACTCACACATTACAGGTGGGCCTGAAAACTGGTGTAGCCCATTAGCAGTATGGAAATTCCTCAGAAAACTAGGAATGGATCCAATATTTGATACTATTATCCCACTCTCAGCATATACCCAGAAGACTTAAAATTAGCCTACTACAGTGATATGGCCACTGTAGTAAATTTTACAGCAGTTCAATTCTTAATACCTAAGCTATGAAACCAACCTAGATCCTAGATGCCTTTATACAGATGTGTGGATAAATAAAATGTGGTACATATATACAATGGTCTATTATTCAGTAAAAAAGAAGAAACAAATTATAGCATTTGCCAGTAAATGAATAGAACCAAGACTATCTTGCTAAGTGAAATAAGCCAATCCCAAAAATCCTAAGGCTAAATGTTCTAATATTGGATGCTGACTCACGATAGGCAGAGTAGTGGAGGAGAGGAGGTTCACTGGATTGTACTGTGTGGAGTGAAGGAAAGGAGGGAGAATAGGGGTGGGAATGACCATAGAGTGAATCAGACCTAATTTTCCTATGTTCATATATGAAAGCAAAACTAGTCTAACTTCACATCATGTACAACCACAAATATAGGAAGAGATAGCCTATGAATGAATGATATGTGAAAACACATTCTACTGTCATGATAGCTAAGAACAGCCAAAAGTAGGCATATGACAACAATATAATACAACTATTTCACTCCTTCTATTCTCCTGAAAGATCTAAAATGTCTATACTATGACAACTCTGCCACAAAAATATTTACAATAACAAATTCATAATAGCTATATTATGTAATTGACCCAGGTATATCCAGGTATGTCATGTATATACACAAATGTAGATGTATATGCACACATATATGTATGTGTATAGGCATATGTATATAGAATATATTTTGTATTGCATATTTATTATATAATATGAATTATATATATAACAATATATAAATTAATATGTACTACATACTGTATAAATTATATACACATTTTACATATAAAATGAATAAATTTATTTCATTTGTTGGTAAACAGGTGGAAATAGAGAATATCCTGCCATGTAAAATTATCCAAATTCACAAACTCAAAGGTCAAACCTTTTCTCTCAAAAATGGAAGTTAGAGTAAAATAAAGCTAGGGAGGAGGGAAAGATAACATGAGTGTCCAATCAAATGCAAACACATGGATGAGCAAAACGATATCCAGCAGGGGAGGGGAAGGAGAATGAGATGGGGAGGGAACATGAGAGGCAAAGAGGGAGCCAAGGAGATCAGAACTAAAATTAATTTCCATCCACATCGGTTTGTCAGGATGAAACTAAGTCCCATGTAAAACTATAAAACTGTCATAATAATTTAAAATATAGTAAATGTCAATTACTAAATTCTAAACCTTAATCCATTTCAAAGAGATTTATAAATTATTGTATAGGCCAGATTCTTGTAAATTAACTATCAAGAGAAACTATCAAGAGAACCATGAAATCTGTATAATATACTCTAAAACAGGAAATGTACAATTATTTATTGAGGAAAAGTAGGTCATCAGAGTGAATGCTATATTTTGACAGCAGCAAACAGAACACTCCTCCATGCTATGTGGGAGGCACAGTGCACGCCTTCACTACACAGTAATGGGGCTTAGAGGGGCGCATTGGTTCTTAAGAGAAGCTTAAATTTTAGACTTCTGAATGAGTATCCTTAATTTTAAATATGGACAACTTTTAGAGGTAAACTAAATACATTCATGAGTTTAAAAAAATGAAAAAGAGGAAGAGACATTTTAACAACTGTTTGCATTCTAATTTAAAAAACAAACCTGCATAAAAATCCACATTCATCAAACAATGTCACAGTCAAAATAAACATAGTTTAAGTACTTTGGAAATAATGGTGTCTGGTGTATACCTTGGTTTTGGCTTCCAAATTCACATTGAGTGAAATCAGTTTTTCCACTAAAAATGGTGACTTCAAAGCAACAGCCAGGTGGAGAGTTGTTTCATTCCTGATGTTGTGAGCATGTGGATTAGCACCATGTTCTAATAGGATATTTGCACACTGCTCTTCCATGTACTGTAGTGCCTGTTGGTTTTATACCAAGAAATAAACTCTAAGTTTTGAGAATCAAAGAAAAATATTTAATATGTTTTACTAATTAATCATATTTAAATTGAATTAATCAATTTTTCTCCTAAGAATTTCAATCAAATTTTTTCCTACAGAAATCCATGGCTACCTCTATCATCATCAATGGTGTGTTGCCATCAAGATCACTGAGGTTGTTCTTAAAATTCTTCTTTATTAGAAAATCCCGATTTCTGCTTTGCCAAAGGCACAGGCATAAGGTAGAGCAGTCCTACAAAAGTAAGTTAGGATCTCATAAAATACGCTTTCAAAATTTACAATTATTAATGAAATTACAAACATTAAATAACAGGCAATTCCTCTATTATCCTCTGAAGAAATTACAATACTTACCAGCTGTTATTACATACTGAATTAATGAATTATCAGCCTATTCTCTTGACTTTTTCTTTTGCCTTTCTTTTTTTGGTACTTTCAGGGTTTGAACTCAGGGGCACTTGACCCAAAAGCCATATCCTTAGAACTTTTAATTATTACTTTAATTTTGAGGCAGGGTCTCACTAAATTGCCCAGGCTGGCATTGAACTTGTAATGCTTCTTCTACCTGTCTCCCAAATCACTAGAATTATAAGCATGAGCTACTGTGCCTGGTCCTACAGATGTTTTATTTTTGTTTATTCTGTTTTTGTGGTGCTGGGGATGGACCCCAGAGCCTGGAGTCTCCTATGTAAGAGCTTTATCACTGAACCACCTTCTAGGCCCAGAGCATCCCACTTGACTATAAAGAGCATGGCCCTTGAATCTAGTTCAACATTGGCTGGAATTCTACTTTAACTTCTGTGACTCTCTAGTTAGCTCTCCTATCCCTAAATTTTATCACCAATAAAATAAGGATTAAAGTTATTAGTTATCTCCCAGGATACTATGGTGATGCTTAAATGGGAATCTATGCAAAAAATTGAACAATTTCTAGAACAAGCAGCAGTTCAATCATTGTTGCCTCTTTGCCTATTGTAATCATTACTATTACTATGAATCAACAGAGTATTTCAATTAATAAAATAGTACTATTATAGTGATTTTACAGATATCTTTTAAGGACTATGTATTTCAGTCAGTCTTAGATGTTCTTTTTTTTCTATCATTTTAATATCACTGACTTTTGGATGCTACTAAAATTTAGGATGCATTACAAGTATAATTGGGAACACTCAATTTTTTTATTCATACATGAAATAAAGAATCATCACATAACCCACAGTGCCTTACCTTGAGTGAAATGTAATGCAAACAAGAGGTCTGTAGTGGTTCTAGTCACATGGGTGGCATTTAATTTAATATTAGTTCTTAAAATTATTATAGGTAAAGAGAGATGAATGATAAAAAACAATAGAAGACCAAGTTTAAAACATAATAAAATCCTTGCTTTTCTTTTTTCTTTCAAGTAATTTAGAGCGAAATGTAGGGCTCAAATTAATTAGCATGGTTAACTTTATTCAATATTTAGACTTACATAGGATATATGTAAATCAGGTATTTCCAATGTTCAATATTTAATACTGCCCTAACTTTTAAAACAGGCAGTTTACAGTTTCCTACCTCCAGAAGAGCTTCTGTGTGAGGAAAGTGTTTACTTAAACTTAAGTACTATCTCCAGTTTTAAATGTCTGATCAAGTAACATAAGGCTTACAGGGAAGAGTTTTAAGAGACATTATGTCAATTATATACTAGGTATTCAGTGTATGGTTATAAATGACTACAATAAAAGAACAGGTAAGTATGCTTGAGTTCAGTTTTTTTAAAATAATTTTTAGATGTTGATAGGCCTTTATTTTATTCATTTATTCATATGTGGAGCTGAAGATTGAACCCTGTGCCTCACACATGCTAGGCAAGCACTCTGCTGCTGAGCCCCAGCCCCAGCCCCTTGAGTTCAGTTTTTTAAGTAAAACTTATGAAGTAAGCCAATACTTTGGCAGTAGTAAAAATCTTTTACACTTGCTCTCTTCTTTTTTGTCAGCATGCCACTAAAGAAGAATTAACCTACAATTACATTTATGTAATAGGCCCTACACATAAAAATTTATGTGTAATATCTATAAAAACAGATGAAAAGTTTTCTTTCACTTCTACATAGAAAAGTAAATGAAAATGCAAATTCCTCTTTATACATTTTGTGTTGGCAAGGACTGTCCTAAGAAAAATGAAGTAAAAAGAAGACTTCCTTTATTTCTACCTCTTTAAAAACTTTTATTCATTTTATTTTGGTGCTGGTGATTGGATGCATGCTCTTTAGCTTGCTAAAGTCAAACTGACTTAAATCAAAGTACTCTTTCACAGATGCTCAAGTAATTTATGGATATAGGAAAAAATATTTGTGACCCTAGTAAGAGAAGAAATTTAATTCTAACATTAAATGAAATACATTTCTGAGCTACAAAGTTTTGAGGATGAAAAGGAGTTGTACTTAGACTCTGCTGCTTAAGGTTAAGCTTCATAACACTCCTCAAATGGATGATTTGTTGGTAAGTTCTATGCAACATTTAAAAATGTATACATCCCTACCCACCAATTCTAGAATACTAAAATATTTTTCCATATATTTGAATACTTTGTATTTTATCCTGTTCTAGGCACTTGTCTTTTGACTGTTGGCAAACAAGTAATTTGTGAAAGTTTATAATGTTTTTTGATACTCACATTGGCGAGTTGTTCATTACAAATATTTTCAGAGTGTTATCATGACCTTAAAATACTGCATGCATGTGGAACTCAAAAATGTTATAACTTTGATATTTTATTATTTTTAAAATTTTTGCAATATTGATAACCATAGAAAGAGCTCACATTTTGGGGACAAAGAATATTCCTTCCACAAAACCCCACCAGGGCCCAGGCCCATATGGATATCCTTAGTCCCCTGGGTACAAGGCAGGGCAAAGGACATTAGGGGAGGAGCAGGCAGCCTGTGCAGACTGGAACCTTATGTATGCTGCTCCCTTGGCCCTGGTGACTGAAAGCCTGCACTTCCTGAAAGCAGTGGATCAATGTTCTGTTCTCCCTGTTTACATAAACAGACAAACAGTAAGGTACAACTACAGGAAACTGTATTGGAATAGAGGAACCAACAATGTTGTGCAGAAAGCTTTTGGCAGATTATTTTTAAGTGTAGTCTACCAAAGTGTTGACAAAATTGGAAAAGCATCATGTTTGGTGCTTTGGAAAGTGGGCAATCTGCCAGTGAACTTTATTGTCTGGTCTTTTGAAAAGTAACAATGAAGTCTTTGCAGAAAACTCAGGGTTCTTCCACAAATCTTGCTCTGAAGACAGCTGGTGAAGAGGACACCAAGTTACCCTTCAGAATTTGCTTAACTAGTGAGGTTTTTAATTCTTCTTTTGTAACTTTCACAGCAATGTTATAAACAAAAGAAAAAAAAAAAAGAGTGGAGCCATATCTTGTAAGTTCTCTCAGTAGAAAACACATAGTGGATTATATCTGAAGAACTCTTTTTAGCCCTCATGGTTCTATACTATGAGCAATATTTTTCTCATTATGTACTTTTCTACAATATATATAATGTACTTTTGAAAGTATGTACATTAGCATTAGATTGCTGTGTGTACTTAACTGGTAAAGTCTACAAGGAAACCAGCTAAAATTTTGCTTTTGTTTTACTGCTCATTAAGAGGGTTTAGGTGCTAAACCTCCAAGTTTTGATAGTATAATATAGACATCATGTTCCCAAAAAGGCCACAGTCATGGAAAATGGATTATCATTTTCTACAAATGCACAAAGTAGCCTTTACATTATATTTGAATGTTATAGTATGGATAGCATAATAACATAAAAGGTCACAGGGAAGCAAAGATATTAATTTTATATGCTACAATTTGATATCAAAATAGTATTATAACCAGAATAAGTTATATTAATTTTACTTTCTAAACTATGAATATTTTATTATGTTATTATTAAAGGGCATATAGCAGCTGTTATATTAGCATCAGGTTATATATTAGCACATATCAAACTGTGATTTAAAGGTTTGGTTAACCAAATGTATGCATGTGATTAAAATGCAACATTGCTATGATTGTAATTCAATTGGCAAATTATTAAACTGCAATCAAAACATAGACAAGTCCTATGTGTCCACAGGAATTTCCTCAGTTCATTATTTTAGTGAGTTCTGAAAATTAGATTTATTAAATGCACTCTTTCATATTTCTCAGCTGTAACATTTCATTTTTTACCTTTTATTTGTTAAATGAAAGAAAAAACAAGGGGGACATTTTTTAAAAAAATGTAGTGTCCCTTTCCCAATGTAATTATTAATAGTATAGCAGTCAGATTTCATATCTATATTGCTTTATAGAGACTAATACACTAAAAGGAAAAAAAAATAAAGTAAAACATCTTTCCACAGGTTTAAATTACAAAGTTTCAGCAACACATTGATGACTGATGAGCTTAACCCTGTTTTCATGCTTGATAAATTAGCTTACAAATTAATCTTAAAATCCAATAGTAGGTAAATGTGGCTTTCCCTCAATACAAAATTGGATATGATCACATTTTAAAAAATTTTAGTGCAGATATAGAGATGTTAAAATAATAAAATTTCTAAAATGTAACTATAAAGTTATTTTATTTAAAGCACACATGTAAACCAAATCCATAGCAGTGTTTTTTCCTGCTCATATTTAAAAAAAACACCTTGGGACTGGGATGTAGCTCAACAGTAGAGCACCTGCCCACTGTCCTGAAGAGCCAGGTGGAGTGCCCAGTACTGCAAAAAATTAAATAAAATAAATACCTTGCTGTTTTTCTGACCATAAACCATGTAAGAAGGAAATCAAAACTCTAAAATATTTCACCCATCCTATCCCAGTACATGCCCTAATAGAAAACGTAGAATATCTTCACCAACAATATCCATGTTTCTATTTTCATTTAACATTGAAGTGCCTGTTGTTTAATATCAAACATCTTCTCCAGGCATCTGTGACATCCTGTAATCTAAGCTTCAATAAATCTGTGTTATTCATTATGATAAAAGATCTTGTAAGAAAATCTGACTCTAAGTATGGTATGGTAATAGAGGTAGGTCAGGCTGACTTCAAAAGATTGAGATACAAAATGCTATTTCATTGAAGCAAAATGGGAAGACATTGAATTGTTCTCTTTGACTGGACTGAGGTCCCACTAGCAATTAAGTTGTTGGGGCTTCACTTCCAGACAGCCAGCTTGAGAGGATGCATCATCTATCTTGCTGCCTTGGACACCACAGAGTTCTCTTCAAACTGGCCTAGCTGTTAAGGAACTTATGGTACCTCCTTTCTATGCTACATCTTCACCCTAAAATAACAATCTACTAAGTTAAAGAAAAAATGGTAAAGTATGACTTCAAATTCTAAACTTTGAAACACACAAAGTTCTTTGCAAAAATCAATGCATAAGGGCTAGGGTTGTGACTCAGTGGCAGAGTGCTTGCCTAGCATGTGTGAGACCCTAGGTTCCATTCTCAGCACCTTATATTAATAAATATAAATAAAGATACACTGGCAACTAAAAATGGATAAATAGTATTAGAAGTTTTACTACTGTCATTTTGTTCATGCAAAAGATTTCATGAGAGTTGAGGGTGTAGCTCAGTGGTAGACTGCTTGCCTAATACACATGAGGCCCTGGATTTAATTGCCAGCACCACAAAAAAAGTAAAATAAATAAAAAATCATGAATCTACTGTTTTCCACATTTGCCTTTTTATTTGTTGTAATTATTCTGATGCTTACTTATTCATTGTATAACTATTATACACTTGCGCTGTTTCTTGTTGTTAATAATATATTATGCCACTATTTTTATAGAAATGTTTTTTCCACCTTCACAATAGATAAATAAAATGAATTGCTTATGCAACAGATAAAATCAAAAAGATTAAAAATCATAATATTAGTAATATTAGCTTGGCATGGTGACACACACCTGTAATCCCAGTCACTCAGCAGGTTGAGGCAAAAGGATTGCAAGTTCAACGTCAGGCTCAGCAAGGAAAACCTGCCTTAAAATAAATAAGTAAATAGGGTAGAGATGTAGCACATAGATGTGGTACATTGTCCCTGGTTTCAATTTCCAGTAGTGTAGCTGGAAAAAGAGAAGAGACCTCATTATGAAATTATCATGTAGGACACATACAGTGGTACATGCCTGTAATCCCAGTCACTTGAGAGGCTGAGGAAAGAGGATTGAAAATTTGAAGGCCAGTCTCATCAATGTAGTGAGATTCTATCTCAGAATAAAAAATAAAAAGTTTTGGGGATGTAGCTCAGTGGTAGAGAACCCTGTGTTTAATCCCCAGTACCCCCCCCAAAAAAAAATCATAGAACTCAACACTAAAACTGGCAAATTATATTCTACATAAGTTTTACTTAGTAAACATGACTTACAAATGTTTCCAGCTTGTCATGGTGGTACTTGCTGGAAATCCCAGTGACTCAGGAAGCTGAAGCAGAAGTATTCCAAGTTCAAGGTCAGACTGGGCAATTTAAGGAGTGCCTGTCTAAAACAATAATTAATAGGGATCAGGGATGGGGAAGCAGCTCAGTGGTAGAGCACTGACCTAATTGGTGACTCAACCACTACCCACTTCTGTCTTGCTAGAAGCATAAGCTCCATCAAGGGGCTTTATTACATACTTCCCTGCAATACTGCCTGCAATAAAGCCTGATAAATGTCTTCTGAATACACATGAAGATTCGGCAAAGCACAGTGGATGTTGACCAGGCAGCAATTTTATCAAGTTTTGATACTATAATATGGACATCATGTTCCCAATAAGGGCACAGGCATATAAAATGGGTTATCATTTTCTACAAATGTACAAGGCAGACTTTATATTAGATTTGGATGTTATAGTATGGATATCATATTAACATAAAAGGCCACAGGGAAGCAATGGTATTAATTTTACATGCTACATAGTGATGTCAAAATAGTATTATAACCAGAATAAATTATATTAATTTCATTTGCTAAACTATGGATATTTTATTATGTTATTATTAAAGGGCATGTGGCAGCTGTTATATTAGCTTTAGGTGGTTATTAGCATTAAAACCACAGGTCATATGTTAATTTCTTTTCTTATAGTTTGGACATGATGTTAATAATTAAGCACAGTACACATGAAACATGGATTATCATTTTAGTGTGAAAGTCTGCCGTGTAACTATTTCATTAATTTTGGATGCTATGTCATGTATATTATATGGACATTAAAGGCTACAGGGAATCTAGCATATTAATTTTACATGCTATACTATGGATATCTTGATAATAGTAAAACCACAGGGCAGTTATTAACTTTACATGCTGTGGTGTGGATATTACTTCAATATTCACAGCCACAGGTTAGCTCTTATGTCTCTCTTAGATGCTACAGTATGGATAGTTTATTAATAATAAAGTTCACAGGGCAGTTACAGTATTAGTTTTAGAGTTTATATGATGGATAATATATTAGTATTAAAGACAACAATGCAGTTACTATATTACTTAAGAATATACACATTACATAAGTATTAAGAGCCAGTAGACTGCTATTTTTTTAGATGCAGATGCCATAGTTTGCATATCATGTAAGTATTACAGGTCACAAGGGAGCAATTACATTATTTTAGATTGGCTATCATAGTAATATGGTCATAGGCAAGCTATTACATTAACTCTAATTGCTATAGAATGGATGTACTATATAATATAGTATTTAAAGATCATAGAGCAGCTACAGCTACTATTTCATGTTCAGGGAGCAAGTTTTGATACACTTTTAATATTAAAGACCACAGAACAACTATAATATTAGTTTTAGAGGTCACATTGTGGATATAATATTAATATTAAATGCCACAGGATAGATATTATATTATAGGCTACCTTAGGCATATTGCATTAGTCATAAAGGCCACAGGACAGCTATTTTATGAGTTTTATATGCTACTGTATGGATATTATATAACATAGAAAGGCCATAAGGCAGCTATTTCTTCAGCTTTTAAGGTCACAATATGTATTCATACTAATATTAAATGCCACAGGGTATCTCTTACGGTATTTTAAGATGCTATAGTACACATATTTCATTAGTATTATAGTCATACATTCAGCTATTGTGTTTGTTTAAAATGCTATATTGTGGACATTATATTAGTATTTAAGTCCACAGGGCTGCAATTATACTAATATTCAATGATACAGTATTGATATCATGCTAGTATAAGGCCCTGGGTACCATATTAATTGTACATACTATGGTATGAATATAATATTACTATTAAAGACTATAGGGCAGCTATCATATCACTATTAGATAGTATAGTTTGTATATTATATTAGTATTAAAGGTCACAGTGTGGCTATGATATTAGTTTTAAAAGCATACAGCAGAGTTGGATGCAGTGGCACAGGTCTGTAACCCCAGTGGCTGAAAAGGCTAAGGCAAAAGGATCACAAGTTCAAAGTCAGCCTCAGGAACTTAGCTAAGTTCTAAGTAACTTTGCAAGACCCTGTCTCAAAAAATAATAATAATAAAAAAGAGCAAATAATGTAGTTCATGGGTTCAATTTCTGGTAACAAAACCAAAAATGAACAAAGGAAAACTATTCTTTACTATAGATGGTTTTGCTAATATTAAATATCACAGTGCAGCCATGATGCTATAGTATAAATGTTACATTAGTACTGACATCCATATGATAGTTATCACATTAGTTTAAGAAGTATATTATATATTATTTAAGGCCACAGAGCAGATATTGGATCATATGGCTATACATGGATTTTACATTAATATTAAAGGCCACAGAACAGCTAATATATTAGTACAAGATGCTGCAGTATACATGTTATATTAATACTAGAGGCCAAAGTTCAACTATTATATGAGCAATGTTATTGCATCAATATTACTTTAACACAAAGGCCAGAAGACAACCATTATATTAATTTTCAATGTTGTTCTCTGTGTACAATATTAGTATAAAAAGACATATGGCAGCTATTATATTAATTTTAGATAACAAAGTATGGGTATTACATTAACGTTAAAGGTCAAAAACAGCTATTTCATCAGTTTGAGGTACTAATGTCTGGTTACATATTACTATTAAAGGCCACAGGACATATATTAATGTAAGATGCTATAGTATGCATATTGTATCCATATTAAAAGTTGCAGGGCAGTTGTTATGTTTATTTTAGAAGTTATAGTATGGGCATTATATTAGTATTGAAGGTCAAAACACAGCTATTTTATTAGTGTTAGATGTGAAAATATGCATGTATTAATGTTAAAGGCCACAGAGCAGATATCACTTTTCCAGGATATAATATGGATATCATATCAAGAATAAGGGCCACAGGGCAGTTGCTATATTAGTTTTAGAGGCCAGAGAATGGATATTTGACTAACATTGAAATCTGGCAGCAATCACATTAGTTTCAGATGCTACTCTATGAAGATTATATTAATATTAAAAGGCACAGAGATGCTATTACATTAGATTTACATGCTATAATATGAATATTAAATTAGCATTAAAGGCCACAGGGAATCTATGTTAGTTTTAGATTAGAGATATGGATTTAAATTAATAATGAAAGCCAAGGACAGATATGTTACTTTTACACTGTATAGTAAACATGTTATATTAGTATTAAAGTTCAAACATCAACTATTATGTTAGCCTTGGACACAATAATATGTATATCATATTAGGATATAAGTTTACAGAACATATATTACACTAGTTTAAACTGTTTAAGTAGAGATATCACATTAAATAAAGACTACATATCACATTTTATGTTAGGTTTTGATTCTATAGCAAGGATAGTACATTAATATCAAAGGCCCAAGGTATCCACTGTATTAGTTTAAGATGCTTTAATACAGATATTACATTACTATTCATAGCCACAGGTCAGCTATTCTATTTGCTTGAGATGTCAGAGTATGGATATTATTTTACTACAAAAGGATACAGGTCAGTTATTACATTAGTTTTGGATTTTATAGCATGGATATTGTATGAATATTAATAGTCACAGGACAGCTATTATATTATTTTTAGATGCTTTATTATGGATATTACATAAATATCAGAGGCCACAGGACAGGTATTGTATTAATTTTAAAGAATGCAATACATTTATCATATTAACATTAAAGGACACAAGTCATCCCTTATACTAGTTTTAGATCCTAGAGTAGGGATATAATATTAGTACTAAGGGCACAGGATATAGATGGTATTAAGATGTCATATTATAGATATTATATTAATGTTTAAGTCCATAGGGCACCTATTATATTAGGTAGATATGCTGTCATATGGATATTAAGTTAATATTAAAGAACACATGGCATCTATTATGCTAACTTTAGAAGCTGTAGGATACATAGCCTATTTAAGGTCACAGGCAGCTAATATATTAGTATGAGATTCTGTAGTCTGGCTATTACAGCAATATCAAGGGTCACTGGTCAGCTATTACATCAGTTTAGTTATAGAGGCTATGTAATGATATCACATAAGTATTAAGGGCTACAGGGCAGTTATTATATTCACATTAGACACTTCAGTTTGGACATCATATTAGTATTAGAGGCAAATATACTGGAAGTCAGTGTTATTGATGGATATTACATTAGTAGTAAAGGATGCAGGGGCATCTATTAGATTAGATGTGATGAGCCAGTTTGTATAGTACATTAGTTTTAAGGTCCACAGGACCTTAGACTGAAATGGTACATTGTGTATATAATACTACTGTAAAAGATTGCAAAGCAGCTATTTTATTAGTGTTGGGTGCTATAGTATGGATATTTAGTTTATATAAATACCACAACACAGCTCTTTTATTAATCTTTTATACTATGGAATGAGTATTATAATACTTTTAAAGCCACAGGACAACTACTACATTAGTTTTAAATGGCAAAGGATGGACATCTGTAGTATTAAAGACCAAAGAATATAATACCTATTCTATTAGCTTTAGATTTTACAGAATGGATATCATTAGTATTAAAGATCACAGAGCATCCATTATAAAATTTCAGTACCATAGTGAATCTCAACTAGTATTGAAGGTCACACAGAAGCTATTATACTAGTTTTAGAGGCCACAATATGCATACTATATTACTATGAAAGGCCACATAGCAGCCATAACAGCAGTTTTTGATGCTGTAGTATGGATATTATATTATGATTAAAGGCCATGGACAACTGTTATATTAGTTTCTGGGAACACAGTATTGTTATTATATTACAGTTAAAGGCCTCAGGAAAGTTATTATACTAGTGTTAGATGCTATGGTATGGATATCATATGCTTATCATAGGCCACATGGAAGTTATTTTATTAGTTTTATATGTTACACTATGGATATTATAGTAGCACTAAACCAAAAGTCAGGTATTATATTGAATTTAGATGCTCTAGCATGGACAATACATTATTATTAAAGTCCACAGGCCAGCTATTAGAATACTTTAAGATGCTATTACATTAGTTTAAGATTAAATATTATAGATATTATATTACTCAGAAAGGCCATGGGGTACCTATTTTATCAAGTATAAATGCTCTACTATGGAGATTACATTAGTACTAAAGTCCAGTGGACAAATATTACATTAGCATTAGCTGCTATAGTATGAATATTATATCAGTGTGAAATGCCACAGACAGTTATATTAGTTTTAGATGCCATATAACAGATATCATATTTATATGAAAGGTCACAGGACAGCAAGTATATATGTATAAGATGCTATAGTGTGGAGATTACTTCAATATTAAAGGCCATGGGACAGCTATTATATTAGTTTAACATGCAATAACATTGATGTTTCATTGTTGTTAAGGGGCACAGAGATGCTATAAATTAGCTTTAGATGTTAGAGTATGAATATTACCTTAATTTTAAAGGCCACAGGGTAGCTATTATATCAAACCCTTCATCCTTTTCATGGGGTGACACAATGGCCTTGACAGATGTCCTCCATTGATCAGATGACTTCTACACTGTCTTCTAAGTCCATTCCTAATTTCTTTTTCACTTCTATGTTTTCCACCTTTTGTTCTTTTCTATGAGTAACATTTTGTTTAGATTTTTAAAACATTTTGAGCCAGGTGTGGTGGTACACACCTCTAATATGAGCTACTCTGGGAGGTTAAGGCAGGAGAGTCACATGTTTGGGAAACCCAACCTGGGCAGCTTAATGACAAGTCTCAAAGTAAAAAGGACTGTGGATGTTGCTCAGTGGTGGAGCACTGGCAGTATGAGGGAGGCCCTGGAGTCAAACCCCATCACCACAAAATAAACTAAAACACTATTTTAAAATAATTATAGTCTTCCAGGAAGTTGGTAAAATAATACATTTTGTATACTCTTCACCCAGTTTCCTTAAGTGGCATTGTTTTACATAACTAATACTAAACCAGGATATTGACTGTGCTGTGACTGGTTATGAAAGGGAAATGTTCTTGTAAAAGCAAACTGGTTTTACCATATGTGTATTGACAGTGATTAGATGTAGCTTGGAAGGAGAAGCAGGTCCTGATCTCAAAATCTATAGCTAATTGTAATCCTGTTGATGTTATACTTTAGGTAGCCTGAGAATGAAGATTTTTGTAAAGAATTATATTTAAATATGTAGTTGGTGCTTAAGCTAGATTATGGCAATCACACCTTTTAAGCTAAAATATCAGAGGAATGAGACTACCTCCCTCATCTTGGTGGCCTCATGCTAGTTAATAAAACCAAGAGATGAAACAAACAAAAAGAACAGATGCAATGGGTAGAAGCTGGGGGTGTAGCTCAGTGGCAGATAACTCACCTGGATCCTGTGATGCAGTGAGGATGATCCTCACCACCACTTGAAAATAAATAAATGAAAATAAGGGAATAATGTCCATCTGCAGCTAAAAATAAATAAATAGATAAATAAATAAACAATACCTAAAATATGTGTGTATATATATATATTCATTCTAAAAATATGTTGGGCACACTTAATTGCCAGATGAAAAGTTTTTAAATAGAAATTTGTTTATTATTAATTAATTAATTTATTTACTTTTGTACCAGGGATTGAACCCAGGGGTGTTTTACCACTAAGCTACACCCCGGAACTTTTTGTTACTTTATTTAGAGATAGGGTCTACGTTGCTTAGGGCCTCACTTTGAACTTGTAATTTTTCTGCCTCAGCTTCCCAAGCCACTGGGATTACAGATATGTCCCACCATACCCATCCACCCATAACTAACTGAATAGATAAAAAAATGGGTTGAGTGGAAAGCACTTGTGCAGCAGAATTTCAGATAATTGGGGCACACATTCAGCCATCAAGAGGTGGAGCTAACTCCCTGTTCCTTATGTGCAGGCCATGCAGGGTGACTTCCTCCAGAAGATCACAGAAAATGTGGACACAAAGAAACAGAAACTTCCCAATGAGAAACCGGAAAGGCCATGCCTCAGCCAGGTGAGCACAGTCAGTACTAACAGTTTCCCCTTCAGGGCCTGAAAACACAGAGATGCTGTCCCCTTCTGTGACCTGCCTCTCCCAGACCCACATCCCCAGTATAAATATGAAGATAAAATTAAACCCCAATAGAAAATGATGTAAAAAGTACCTGAAAGGTCCTTCTCAACCTTGTTAAGGTCATAAGAACAAGGAAGGTCTGAGAAACTGTTCACCCACAAAGAGAAGTCTATAGGGACAGGAACTGAATGTGATTTGGGATCCTGGATGGGGTCCTGGAACAGGAAGAGGCAGAAGTGAGAATCCAAAGGAAATGCAATTGCACTTAGTGATAGCACACTAGTGTTTGTTCTTCATGACAACTTTCCTAGGATGTTAACCTAGCAGAGACAGTGCACATAAATCATATCAGAAGAAAAATGAGGATGAGGCTACCTGGGAAATCTCTGCATTCTCTTTGCAATTTCTGTATAAAGATAAAATCTACTCAAAAATCAATCCTTAAGACATGGTGGGCTAGGGAGATAGCTCAGTCGGTAGAGTGCTTGCCTTGCAAGCACAAAGCCCTGGGTTCAATCCCCAGCACTGCAAAAACAAAAAATAAAAATAAAAAAGACATGGTTATATGTTTTTAAACACTTTGTTGTTTATACAATTACAATTGCTGATAAATGACATTCTAACTAGTTCTGTATTTTACTATGAATTCAAAAAGTACTTTAACAGAAAAGTAAACTATTTCACCTAATATATGATTCAAGATAGCACCACTTTACAGGTTTTATGTTGAAATAAGAACACACATAGGTCAACTTATATTTTTATGAAGTCACTAGGTACTAGATGTGGCTTCTAAAAACTTTGCCACTTTGCACTAAAATAACATTTTAGAGACTATTTCAACACATGACTGAACTTCCTCAACAGAGGGACTTTTACTGTGACTAGATCAGTTATTCCCAAGAATCCTTGTCCTATTTTTATTTCTATTCATACTCTTTAGCAGTAATAGATTCAAAATGTTCATTTGACTAATAGTCAAAGAGAAGAAAAAGATAAACAGGATTGGCAACCACAGTGGATGTTGCCTTGTGTGAAGAAGAGGTTAGAATGACACCAGAGTCCATTGCCTCCAGGATGCTCTGCAGGAAGTGAAGAAACTGGGGAAATATAGTCCATGGATGATCTTAGATGCTGCTATGTTTTGGAAAATTACTTTTCCTTTTAGAAATAACAAAACATTTTTGGAGGTCCAAAATCTTGAATGGTTCCAAATTGAGTTGAACTTCTAAGTGATTTATTATCAATCTATCTGGTCATAAAATTTATGATAACTAAAAGATCTAGTTGCTGGGGATGCAGTTCAACAGAAGAGCAATTGTCTAGCATGCAGGAGGCCCTGGGTTCAACCTCCAGCACCACAAAAGAAAAAAAAAAAAAACTATGTCTTAATTACATAATCAAGTACAAAATGAATAATCACTTCTTGTAACAAAATGTGTTAGACCTGAAATAGTGTATGCTATCAAAATATAAATATTCCCTCAGAGTGGATCACACACCTAGACTATAATGAACAGTAGTGTCTCATCATAAAGCATGTTCATCTTAAATGTACATCAAAACAACAAAAAAGCCTTTACTGACTGTTGACAAGGGAAATGGAAAAGGCCTAGCTTAGGAAAGGACACGTTAGAATCATATAATACATCAAATCCTCCATGACAATTCAGGTACTTTGACACCAAGTGCTATTACCCCAGCACTTGGCAGGCTAAGGAAGGGGGAAAATACATTTGGGACCCACCTGGGCAATTAGGCAAAACCTTGTCTCAAAAATAAAACATTTAAATGGCTGGGGATGTATGTAGCTCAGTGCTTGCCTAGCACATGCTACAATGGTCACTTGGTTCAATTCTCACTGCCAAAAAATGGTACAGGCCAGACATTTGATCACAGAACAGGGCAGAAGTCATTATGCCAACCTCCCAAAATGCTCAAAACTAAATTGCACTGTGTTCAGCTCATGATATAACATGTTAAACCCCTGCTTTTACTAATTCAAATTTGATGATGTTTCAAATATAATAAAAATTGTGTGTTCTTTGTTAATAAATTCAACAAATATGAGAGGTATACCTGACTTTGATCTGAAAGCCATAGGGGCACTGGTATTATGATAAAACCTAGTCACAGCACTTCCTGTGACAATAGGCCCATCCCCTTGATGGCAAGGAATAAGAGAAAAACTTTCTGATGAATGTACAACTTTAGGAAGACAATTGGTTACACTTTATAAGTTTGAAAATTAGAAAAGAAAATAATTTTTAAAAGATTGTCTTTATAAATATATCTGAATTACAAAACGTAACTGCTGTCTTGTCTCTTAAATACTATAATGATTTGAGTCCTGAGGAAATTTCATAGAGTGGTCTTAAATATCATGCCATATAATAGCTGACATTAAACATATCACCATTCTGCTTCTATCTTCTAATAAGGATTTGAAATTTTTTCTTAGAATAAAGTCATCTTAATTAGGAAGATTTATTGTGGTGTGTGTGTGTGTGTGTGTGTGTGTGTGTGTGTATGCACCCACACTGCTGAGAACCAAGCCAGGGCTCTCACATGCTAAGTAAGTGTTCTGCCACATGACTGTGCACACAGTTGACCCACCCTGAGCAGCCTTCTGGTAATTTCCCAAGTGGCTCTGCCCCTTCCCTGCATGCCCCAACCCCCAACCCACTCTGCTCTGTCTTGCTACTCCTTGCCCTGCCTTGCACTACCTTTTCCACCCCGCAGTGCCTGGCCTTGTCCTGAACCGAGAGTTGCCTGACCCAAGAGCAGTGACCTTACCAAGAGAGGTGCATCACCGATGGCAGTCGTTGCCAAAGAATGGATCGAGCACGTGGAGTCCCTGGCCTCCCGTAGGTCTGTGCCCAGCCCCTGAGGCCTTCCTGTCCAGGATCCCCGACCTTCAGGTCTAGAGCCCTGGGGTCAGTCTCAGATCGAGCTCCTGTTGCCCCAAGACACATCAACCTGAGACCCCAAGGAGGGTGGAGGCCTTCCCTGAGGGTGGTCTGACCTCCTGACCCAAGGCATGTGGAGTGAACTGGCCCAGGGGGAGTGGGGGGAGGCGGCCTTCCCCTAAGGCAGCCACGTTGCCCAGGCGGCCTTACCTGAGTGTGGCAGTAGGCACCGTTCCCCAGGGGCAGCAGCCTTACTGGAGGGAGGCTGTCTTTCCTGAGGGTGGCCTTCCCTGAGGGCAGGGCGACCACAGGTACAGGTGCTCCAGGCAATATTTCTCCACCAGCACTGAAGCAGCCAGATGCCAATACCAGACATGAAGTGGAGGCCTCCAGAGCTCTGGCACACATGGAGTGGGCAGGTCTGGACCTGCGCTGCACATCTGCCTGTGCAGCCCCACCTGTCTCAGCTGCCTGAGAGCTGGGCATGCGCAAAAAGCAGAGCGGTGTGGGCACGTCCCTGCGTGGCTCTGCCTGCTGTGAACTCGCAGCATGTGTCTGAGTCCTGAACCATGGGACCCGAGGTGCCAGCAGGGAGGAGATCCCACGAGAGTGAAGGGCTGCCCCAGGCCCTCCTGCCCTTGTCTGGGCACTGATGAGCACACGGATGCACTGAAGGTGGTGCCCAGCCCAGCTGGTGAGCTGGCGGTACAGCAGCAGAGGATGGCATGAGCCGTGCACCCCAGACTGAGACTGAGCAGCCCGAATGGAGGACAAGCCTGGCTCAGTCTTGTAGTGGGAACCTCCTTCAAAGGACAGGATGAGCCCTTTGCTAATCCCCACTTTGGCATGCTACCTGGAGTGAGTGTGCCTTGTCTCACACAGCTCGACTTCACCTGTGGCCCTGCATCCTCTGGCAGGGAGACCACCAGTAGGACGCCTTATTTGTGGTGATGAAGGTTGTAGTTGTGCTTATTGATGGCCACTGTGATAAGCATCATCATTGTCACTGTTAGTCACCCATTGTATGAAAGGTTCCAAGGAGCACAGAATTAGACCTATCCTTGCAAATGGGCTCTTAAGTAAGGAATGAAAGAGGGACACCTCCCTGGGCTCCCTAGGAGAAATGCATTCTAGGGAACAGCAACACCCAGCTCCCATGGTTGGGAGTTTTGGGATTTGGTGAAGTCCAACATGGTACCTTGAGCACATTAGAAAAATGGAAGTAGTATTTCCTAGTAAGGAAGTTGGCTGCTTTGTTCTGGCTCTGCTGTTAGTGAGTCATAAAGGGCAGGCAAAGGGGAGAGGCTGGATAGGTTTTGTTTTCTTTTATTGGCACACAGACAGTTTTGAATGTTAATGCATTAATAAATCAAATCTCTTCAAGAGCTAAAGTAGCCCCTGAAATATATGCTATGCAGAAATGTGGCGGGCGAATCCCGGGGCCCAGGGTTACGCCACGTGCATCTAAAGATGGCAACTGGCAGAGAGCAAATGGCATCCTGATTATGCCTGGAGAAAGGCAGGAAGCGTTTACAATTGGCTGTATGATAATCAGGTCAGCCGCCTAGCACGTGGACAGATATACTTTACATGTATGCTTGAGCGAGTGATCGCTTGACCTTTAACAGGATTGGATGGACATATCTGGTTACAATTGCTTATGCATGAGACTGCTTATATATTGAGAGTGTTATTTGAATAAGCAGGAAGCTGCTTCATGAACTTCTGAAGAGTACGTGTCTTTTGTCCCGCTGGTCGGACCGAAAGAGTAAGAAGTGGCAGTGGAGCTGCTTGGAGCAACCCAGGCTTAGAAGCGGCAGTTTTCTGTACAGAAAGGTCAACCTCAAGAGCACTTGGGTCTCACAGTTACATGGAAATCCAGCCTCTGATCTGGCAAAACGATGTGGTGCAGCTGGGCCATGGTCCTGCATGATGACATGCCCCTCTTCAGGCACTTCACGAGCTGCTGGGTCACTGTGGCATCCCTGGGCACACTCACTAGCACTTGCTTCCACAAACCTGCTCTCTGTGGAGGCATCAACAATGCCAGCCTGTGCCCTGAGAGTAGCAGCTCCAGCCAGGGACGAGTTCCACCCACAGAGGCCATTCGGCAGTGTCTGGAGATGTAACTGACATCATACAGGTTTGTTTCTGTGACAATGTTTTTCTGTGTGCTCCGCTTTTTTTTTTTTATTGACTGAATCTTACCAGTGCCACTACAGACCTGCCTGTGGTGTGGTAGATCACTGGGTTCAAGGAAGGAAAGCCTTCTACCCGATGGTTCCTGGTTGTACACACAACCTTTCATTTTCTGCCCCAGCAATTTTCTCCTGTGCATAATTGGGAAGAAGAATGACAGCACTCCTGACCTATTAAGAATGAAGGGATCTACATTGGTTCCACAATCTGGCTATTGTGAATATAAACATTGTTGTGGCTGTATCTCTGTAGTATGCTGATTTTAAGTCCTTTGGGTATAGGCTTAGGAGTGGGATAGCTGGGTCAAATCGTGGATCCATTCCAAGTTTTCTAAGGAATCTCAACACTGCTTTCCAGAGTGGCTGCACTAATTTGCAACCCTGCCAAAAATGTGCAATGGAGAAAAGATAGCCTCTTCAACAAATGTTGCTGGGAAAACTGGAAATCCATATGCAACAGAATGAAAATAAACCCCTATCTTTTACCCTGCACAAAAATCAACTCACATTGGATCAAGGACCTTGAAATCAGACCAGGGTCCAAAAACATAGGTCCAAATTTTCAACATGTTGGCTTAGGATCAGACTTCCTTAACATGACTCCCATAGCACAAGATATAAAGGCAAGAATGAATAACTGGGACAGATTCAAACTAAATAGCTTTCTCTCAGCAAATGAAACTATCAACAATGCAAAGAGAGAGCCTACAGAGTGGGAGAAAATTTTTGCCACTCATACTTCAGATAGAGCACTAATTTCCAGAATATATAAACAACTCATAAAACTCTACACCAAGAATACAAATAACCCAATCAACAAATGGGCTAAGGATATGAACAGACACTTCACAGAAAAAGATCTACAAGCAGTCAACAAACATATGAAATAATGTTCAACATCTTTAGTAATAAGAGTAATGCAAATCAAAACTATCCTAAGATTCCATCTCATCCCAATTAGAATGGCAATTATTAAGAATACAAGCAACAATAGGTGTTGGTGACGATGTGAGGAAAAAGGTACACTCATACATTGCTGGTGTCTAGTATGAGAAAATTGTATTTATTTGGGTTTATGCCAGTGTCCTCTATTCTGTACCATTGATCTACCTGTCTATTTTGGTGCCAATACCATGCCATTTTTGTTACTATTGCTTTGTAATATTGTTGAATGTCTGGTATTGTGATAACTTCTGCTTCACTTTTCCTGCTAAGGATTGCTTTTGCTCTTCTGGGTTTCTTATTCTTCTAGATGAATTTCATGATTGCTTGCTCTATTTCTGTTAGGTACATCATTGGGATTTTAATTAGAATTACATTGAATCTGTATAGCACTTTTGGTAGTATGGCCATTTTGACAATATTAACTCTGCCTATCCAAGAACATGGGAGATCTTTCCATCTTCTAAGGTTTTCTTTAATTTTTTTCTTTAGTGTTCTGTAGTTCTCATTGTAGAGGTCTTTCACCTCTTTTGTTAGATTGATTCCCAATTATTTTATTTTTTTGAAGCTATAGTGAATGTAGTAGTTTTCCTAACTTCTCTTTCTGAAGATTTATCACTTATGTATAAAAATGCATTTGGTTTATGAGCATTCATAGCTGCTCAATTAACAATAGCCAGATTGTGGAACCAATCGAGATGTCCCTCAATTAATGAATGAATAAAGAAACTGTGGTATATATATACCATGGAATATTACTCAGCCATAAAGAATAATATAATTATGGCATTTTCAGTCAATTGGATGCAGTTGAAGTGAGATAAGCCAACCTCAAAAAACCAAGGAATGAATGATCTCACTAATAAGTGTATGTTAACACATACAGGGGATGGGAAGGGGGCAAGAATGGAGGAAGAAGGGACTCTATAGAGGGATAAGAGGGGTGGGAGGGGTGGGGTGAGAAAAAAATAACAGAATGAATCAAAAACTGTTACCCGAGGTAAATGTATGATTACACAAATGTTATGCCTCTACTGCATGTACAAACAGAGAAACTAGATGTATCCCATTTGTTTACAATAAAAATGAATTAAACATAAAAAGAATGAAGGCATCCTCAAGTTTACCAGGATGACTTCACTCTCACTTGGTTTCCAGCTGATCTTTGAGCTTTTTTACTCATTATGCTGCTCAACTTTTCTGAAATTCAAAGGAAAATGTATTATCTAGGGCAAACCCATGATGACTCATAGAAGTTTAGTGTCTTGGCCAAGACCAGAGAGCAGGCATGGCCAGGTGTGAGACCAGGTCTCATGGCCAGTCCCCTGTGCCCCAAGCATGCTGCCTTCAGAGGGCCCATTAAAGTCTGGGGGCACCAGCAAAGTATGAGCTGGGCTCTCACTGTCAGAAAGCAGTTCTTGCTGATTTTATTGTATTTATTTTTGTTCAGTAAGTTGCCCAATGGGGATACAGATCTCTTAAGGAATGGCCATTCACTTGAGAAGTCTGGCATTGCTGCTTTACATCACACCCACTGTTGTGTGACATGAAAATCCCTTGGCCAGAATGGGTTGGTTGTTCCATGTCCATAAGGACAACATTCCTCTTCCATCTCATGTGGCACACTGGAGCTGGTGGCTCTCTCTGGAAGAGTGGCTGACTCACTCTGTACAAGAGATGGTCACATTGTAGGCCCCTTGTTGGAAATTACAATGAAGGTCTTGTTAGAGTACCTAGCTGTATGAGGGGACATTGGGGACTCCATGTGGGTGCAGAGATAATCCCACCACACTTCCACATCTGTTGGCCAGAGGGCAAGGATTTCCCAAATTCTTGGATGGCCTTAGAGGACCATTTGCTCATTCACACTGTCTAACACTCTGAAGTAGTTGTCTGGAAACCAGGGCCTGGTGTGGACTTTTCCTCCATGAACAGGTTTCTTTTGTGTGTTAGGACTTTATTTCAAGAATGGGTTTTTCCTGGCCTTGCTTTGGCTCTTGCAGACCTGTTGCCCCAGGGCAGTTTGTGGCATGTAATTCAGGGACCTCAATAGTCCTTGGCCTTTGGAGAAACTCAGGTCAGTTATTGCCATCCATCTCTGTAGGGTTCCCAATTCTTGGGATTTGGGTTTTGTTCTCTCTCTGTGATCACTAGATGAAGAGTTCTTCCTTTTTTAACTTTCCATTCCCACTTCCTTTCTTTCCCTCCTTTCCAGGGAGTGATGGGGACCAGAGCTGGATGAACTTAGGCAGGAGTCAGGTGGAGACCCAGGCCCTTGGGCTTCTGCTTCTCACTGCCCACCCCAGGACTGGGCACAATTGGAGCAGAGGGGAGACCTGTTGGAGGTGAGCCAGGTTTCTTCTCAGTTTCCTAGTAAAAACCTGTGTCCATCGGTCTTTGGTGAGGGGACAGGAGCCCTTGGTGTGTGGCAAAGTCCTTGGCAAACCTGATTATGTTGAGTTGTCCCATTGTGTCCTCTATAACAGTGGTCTTGCTTTCTCCTGACTTTTGAAGGGCTACCTGGGCTGCTACATTTTCTGTGAAGAGCCTCATACTTGAAATAGCTTACATTTGTGTAGAACCCTGAACTGTACAGCACATTTTATTCACAGGATCAGATTTGAACTTTAAAGCCACTGAGGTAGAAGGAGAGGTATCCTTACCAACTTGAATACCAAGAGAAGGAGGTGCCATTACCCAGTTACTCCAGCGGGCATGAGGTCCACATGAGTCCTTCTCTGGCCACTGCTGGCCCTGCTGCTGGACAGCATCTGTGTGCTCCACACCCTGGTTCTGTCTCCTCTTGTACTGGGTTCCATTAGAGAAGCAGCTTCTTCCCCTTCCATTCTCTCCCTGAGATCTGACATTCACACCACACCATAGCTCTGCTCCCCTGAGGCCAGTGTGAACCCCAGTTCCTGTGATTCTTTCTTGACAGAACTCAAGTTTGACCCACAGTCTCCTACCACCTGGCCATAGTCAGCCCTTGATTTCACTTCCTGTCTTTCCTCGAACCAGTCTGCAACTGCTGGGCACATGTTATCTTGTTATATTACAGATTCCCAAGTGAATATTTTGTCAGTGGCCTCTTTTTAATTTCAGTCCTTTCTGGGGAATGGTTAATAGTTCAAAATCATCATTTTTCTTTGAAGAGTGGAGATTACAAAAGCTGCCTGGCAGGGACTGGGGCCCAGCATGGCACAGGATGCCTGGTGACTCACCACTTGCCCTGTGTGATGAGCTTGAGGCTCAGGGGAGCCAAGGCTGGATGGCAGAGTCCTCTGAATGTGCCCAGACTGGATGTGCATGCTGGCTGGCCATGCGCCCCAGGTCCTTCTCTGACTGCTTTTCTATTTGTTTGATAAGCAAAGAACAGACTTTATATAATCTCCTCCCACATTTCTTCTCTTAAAAAGCTTCCGTGCTCTTTGGAAACAAGCCAACAAACATTGAAACTAGTGAATGTGCTGCTCAGACCACAGGGCAACACTTTTTCAAAAGTGAATTTTAGCTCAGAGCTGCTGGTACAGAGACAGGGCCATGGCCAGGCCCCTGACCACCAGAGCCAACTCTCCACTTCCCAGCACTTTGATATTATGCTCTAGTATCCCAGTCTTGAGTTTGTCCCATTGGAACAAACACCCCAGGCAGAATCATGGAGAACTTGGGTACTGGAGCAGGGTATTGAGTCAGACATGTTGAAGCCCTAAGGTTGGACCCAGTCCACAACTGTGTCCTGCTTCTCAGCCCAGTTCTGCCTGGCACCCTCTGCCAGGGAGCACAGATGTGGCTTTGGCACACATCCACTCAGAGGCACCACTGCTCTGTCTGCCTTAGCATTGTCTAGCCATCCAGCACCCAGGATGGGACACAGATTGGGGTCTGTTCTCTCCAGGACCTTCATGTTCTGCATGCAGTGGCCATGACACCATCCCTCAAAGGGCCCAGCAGTCTGACACATGTTGGCCTCTGTACGACTGACCCAGGCTGATCCAGGAGGGAGCAATACCGGCACTCCTGTCAGAGGCCAGAGGTGTCACTTTTTTACCTGCAGGACATTCACATATCCTAAGGATGGGCCCTTTTGCTCTCCAGTAGCAGGCTCCTTGCTGAACTTCTGCATGGCTGCTGTGGAATCCCAGGCTCCCCATTTAGCAGCAGCCTATGGAGCCCCAGCCAGCCCAGCTCCCAGCTGCCATCACTGAAAGAACTAAGGATGCAGCCCCATGGCTAATGCCAAGGCCTTGGAGGAGCTGCTGCTGCTTCCCAGGGAGCCTCACTCACTGACAGATGAGCCCCTGGTAATGGGCAGCATTCTACCCACTCAGTGGGAGATGGGAGGCAGGGCCATGGCCAAGTCTCCTGACCACCACAGCCATCTCTTCAGTGCCCAGCACTTTGATATTATGCTCTAGTTCTCTTAAGTGGTGGTGGACTTGCTGTGAACTGTAGCAGAGAAACATGCTGGCTCTTCTCAGGAGGAGGAGTTGGGTGAGGGACCTCCTCTGGCTATGGGAGGAGGGCCCCAGCCTCTGAAGACAGGCCTGCCATTTACCTGGGTGCCATGCCTGGTGCCACAGCACAGGAACACTTTACCCTCCCTGCCACTGCTCACTCTGGGCAGACCTGGTAATTCTCTGTTGCTCCAGGATGATGAACTGGGATTGTTGTATGTGGATGCTCTGAAGTTGGGGCACCCTCAACTCTGGGTTCACTTTCCCTGAGTTTGTTCTAGAGGGCCCTGAGTACCTTTGACAGGGGAGTTAGGTAGGACATTGCCCTCCTCTTCACACCCAGGGCAGAACCAGCTCCTTCCATATCCTGACTGGGGGCTCACCATCTTCCTCTCAGCCACACACCCAGTATTGATGCTGGGGAAAGATAATCCTCAATGGTAATCCATTTAGGTAAAGATGTTAGTTAAAAATCATCTGTTTACCTTCCTTTCTGCTGGAGGAGACATAGTTCAAGTCTTCTGTCTGAGGTTCCACTCTTGACTGAGGGGACTCCTCACGGTGGCCTTGGGAGAGAAGCTGCCTGACCACTTCTGTCCCCCTGTTCACAGGGCAAGGTGGGCTGAAGGAAAGAGCTTCTAGAATGGAGGAAGGCCTGCTGTGGTGCCTGCCACACCCACCACCCCAGTCAGGCCTGGCTCTGCCCTGGGCAGTGTGTTCTTTTCTTTACTCTACTTGAGTTTGTTCTTTACTTCAGCACTCTAGGGAAAATGCTCTACAAGGGTTGTTGTAGTGGGGTTTTGATTTTTTAATTTTCTTGTTTATTTAAATTTCTGTAACAGGGTTTGGCTGTGTAGACAGAGGCCCCACCTGTAGTTGCACCCTACACATACACAAGGCCGTGGGTACCTAGCGGGTCAGCCACCCCAGGCCCTTGTTGCCTCTGGCTCCACCTTTCCCACCCCACTCAGAAAGTGAAACCAAATTGCCTGACTGCACAAAAGACTCTGGGCTTTGAGGGGAGCTCTCCAGGCACCTAATTTCTTTCAGACTTCTTTCTGTCCTCAGAGGTCCCAAAGGTACTTGTAGAATGTTTGCTGTTAAATGGTTGTAAATTAGGGGCTGAGTGTTTGGAGCATTAATGTAGGCTGAGATTGTAACCATTCCATCCCCAGGATGGCTGAGCTCATTCCAAGGAGTCCCTCACTGATGCCTGAGTTCCTGAGTATCAGGTTTCAGCCTGGCTTTCTTCTCTTTTTTTCTGTCCTTCCCCTGAAGCTCTTTTCCCTATCCCTTCTTGTTGCCCATCTCTTCCCTTCCTTCCTCCAAACCCACTCCCTCTCCTTTCTTATGTTTCTAGAAGCCATTATGAGGAACAGAGTGGAATAAGGAGACCAGGGAAGCCTTTCTCCTTTCCCGCGTGTGGCTGCTCCAAAGAGCTTATTCCACTTTTCTTTTTTTTTTTTTTTTTTTTTTTTTGGCCAGGGTATTTACTTCATTTCTTTCTCTTGAAGCCGAAGTCAGAATTGATGCATGTAAAAGGCAGAAGGTTTGAATAACTGCTTGAGTGAACATGGAAAAATTTCAGCTCTGCTCCCTATATTAGAAACTAACATTAGAGTATAATGCAACTTGGTCCTGGAGGCCTCAGCCAGAGGAGTCCTGGGACCACCACAGTGCTGATATATTGTCTTTGTACCTGGCAAGGGGGAGTCTTTGTTTTAAGCAGCTCTATTATGTTGGCATGTAGAGTCCAGGCTAAGCACACAGAAAAGATTCCCACATTTCCACAAGTCTGCACATGATTCCATGAGATGCATGTCTAAGCAGCAGTGCACAAGCTACACAGGATGGGTTCTTTCTAGAAAGTGGATTTCAGAGCTTGATTCAGGAATGATCACCTTTATTCAAAACCCTCTCTGCTCAGAGCACATCCCACCAATTTCAGGGAGAGCACCTCTGCATCTGCTCTTGCATATTCCATTTTTCCTAGCAATGCCAACTGTGCACATGCTGAGAATTAAGTTTAATCTGCTGGGTTTTTAGTTAGTAAATATCAATGGCACTTGTGAAATAATAACAGGTAATTTCAAGCACATACTGCTCGGCAGACAGGGAGCAAGACACTCCAGGCATCATCTTGTGTAATTCTGTTCTCATTCCCCTTTCAGGAGGGATTGAGAGTGGCCAGGACTGCCTATTGGCTGGGCAGCATGGCCACTTCTTGCCTCTGCACCAATCTTGCAGCACCCTAACCCCACAGTGATCTCCTTACTCTCAGGCTTACAGTGTGACTTCTGAGGTCCCTTCTACTCTGATAGCAATTCATTCATCACTTAGTAGTCACACGTATTGAACACCTGCTGGGTACCAGGATGCTAGCCCTGCCATTCAGGGCAGTACTTAGTGACAGCTGCTTGTCACAAGAGCTCATGATTTAGCCTTAACAAATCAGGAGGGGACATGGCCTTTCACTTTGTCCTGTGAGATATTGCTTATGCAGGACACTTATTACCGTGGCATAAATAACTTATCAAAATAGTCATAAAGAACTTGGCAGATGAAATGAACTTTGGGGAAGACTGCATTGTTTTAATAGGAGGGATTCTAGTGATATGTAGGATGCATCCCAGCCTGTGGCTCCATCTTTCCTCCCAAGTCTCTCCTCCCACCTTCTCATATCAAGGACTTATGTTCTTTTCATTTATAAAATACTGCATTTTTATATAAATTGTTGTTGAAGTATCTCACAGTTTCCAAATAAAGAAAGAATGGGAAAAGGTGAGACAAGCATCCTCCTCTGTTGTGTGGTAGAGCACCTTCTGTATGATAGGCAGTTCATGGTACAGCACCTTCTGTATTCCAGGCAGTGTGCCCCATGCAGTATGCCCCATGCAGGATACCAGTGGTCACAGTGTCAGGCTGATCCCAAAGAACTTGTGTGCTGGCAGGCAGACAGGAAGAAGTCCCAGGACAATGTGGTGGGGACTTGGACGGTCATGGGAACATGCAGGATCTGTGAGGTCATGTGATGATGGTGAGATGGTTGCAGGAGTCCCCTGTAAAGAGGGGACACACAGCAGGAAGTTTGCTGTGAGTAGGGACTCACATAGTGGAGGGCTGCAAGGGGTTGGAAATCAGGGCATTTTTGTCAAAATACTTTTGCTCTCTGAAGGATGGCTTTCCTCCCTCTAGCCTGCCACACCAGAGCTCCCAGGACTGTGAAGTAGGTTGAGGGTCCACAAGCAGATAGGGTATGCCTCAGCCAGGCTAGTGGGTTTGGCCTCCATAGGACTCCTGAAGCACAGGGCTCCTTGTGGCCAGGGTGGCAGGACTGACGGCCTCTGCTCTTCGTGGTGTTTGCATGGCACCATCCCGTGGATCCAGGCACCTGGGTTTGAAATGTTCGGTGATTTATAAAGCCTCCCCATAAAAAGTGGCTGACCAGGCATGTAAGACTATTAAATTAATAATTATGTATCGAGCATTTAAATGTGTAGGGTCCTGAGTTCATGTACTCCAGTTTGCCCTGGGGTATCTAATAGCCAGTTTAAAAAAATCAACTTTTAAAAGGCTTTATAAAGTGAAGAACATTTATCTGCCTACCGAGTCCCTCTTATGCTGTATTTTCAAAAGCAGGTCTTGATGGTGCCTCTTTGTGGAAGCAATTTATCAGCAATTAGCATTCATTTATCATGAAGTTTACAATTTTGTTTTTCACTAAATTGTTTAAATTCAGACCCTCTAGTAATGCATTCTGGTCTCTCTGGTCAGGAAGGCTTTTCTATAGGTACACTCTTTTCTATAACAACATGCATGTTGATGGTGACTGTGGAGAAGGGCATGAGCTGGGTAGGAATGATTACTTTCAGCTTTTGGAGATTTAAAAAAATCACTCGTTATTCAGGAGTTACAATTTTTGTGTGTATTTGAAACAACTCTCATCTTCTAGTTACTAAGTGAATCCTGCAGCCCATCTAGGATTCCTAGTAACTGGGTGTTCTCTTTGCTTGCCACTGGATCTCACCTGCCCTCAGAGCAGGGGCTTTGTGGCTGTGTGTGTCCAGCAGCCAGGTCCCTGCTGCAGGCAAGGGGTCTACTTGTTTAATGAATAAACAAAATGTTGGTTCCCTTTTTGTGCATGGGAACTTTTGATCCTTGCAATTTTGTAAAGTGGATCATGTCGACCTTAATACTGCCTGGCATCAAGCTTGCTTTTACTGAAGAAAAATCTGAGTCCTTGTGAGGTCCTTTGTTTACTTGGGAAGTGGGTGATGACCTCACCTTGAGGTGCTGGGAGGTGGGCTGAGGTGACCCTGGCATGAGATGTCCAGCATCAGAGTGGGACAAAGGCTGGCAGGTAGGTGGGGGGCCAGGCTGAGTAGCAGAGGCAGGTCCTACATTGTGCATGGCCTCTCCAGGGCCATGGCAGGCTGAGCAGCCTGGGGCCAGTTCATGCCATGCTGAAGATTTGACTTTGAAGGCCACATGAGTAGTGTTATCTGAGATTGAGGGTAGCAGGGGCAAGACCACATAGTTTTGGTGGCTCTTGGGAGGGTGGATTAAAGTGGTGGGTAAGGGAGGGAAAAGAAATCAGTGAAATGAGAGGTGGTGTGCAGTGGAGCGAATGAGATTGAAAAGCTTCTGGTTTGGTATTGGTTTTGGGGCTAGAGGTTGAACCAGAGAGCAATTTACCACTGAGCTACCTTCCCAGTTCAGTCACTTTTATTATTTTATTCATTAATTTTATTTATTTTTTCCCTTTTTTTATTAAAAATCATAAAATTACATGGGGCAATGTTGTTTGATTCATTTTGTAATTTTTTCCCTTCTGACACCCCTCCCACCCCTCTTTTCCCTCTATACAGTCCTTCCTTCCTCCATTCTTACCACCCTCCTTATCCCTAACCCTAAACCTAACCCTAACCCTAACGCTAACCCCACCAACCCCCCATTATATGTCCTCATATGCTTATCAGCGAGATCATTTTTCCCTTAGTTTTTTGAGATTGGCTTATCTCACTTAGAATAATATCCTCCAATTTCATCCATTTGCCTGCAAATGCCATAATTTTATCCTTCTTCATGGCGAAGTAATATTCCATTGCATATATATGCCACAGTTTATTTATCCATTCAACAACTGAAGGGCATCTAGGTTGGTTCCACAATCTGGCTATGGTAAATTGAGCAGCTATGAACATTGATGTGGCTGTATATCTGTAGTATGCTGATTTTAAGTCATTTGGGTATAGGACAAGGAGTGGGATAGCTGGGTCAAACGGTGGTTCCATTTCCAGTTTTCTGAGGAATCTCCATACTGCTTTCCAGAGTGGCTGCACTAATTTGCAACCCCACCAGCAATATATGAGTGTACCTTTGTTCTCACATCCTCGCCAACACCTATTGTTGCCTGTGTTCTTGATAATCACCATTCTAATTGGGGTGAGATGAAATCTTAGGGGAGTTTTGATTTGCATTTTTCTTATTACTAGAGATGTTGAACATTTTTTCATATATCTGTTGATTGCTTGTACATGTTCTTCTGTGAAGTGTCTGTTCATTGCCTTAGCCCATTTGTTGATTGCATTATTTGTATTCTTGGTGTAGAGTTTTTTGAGTTCTTTATAAATTCTGGAAATTAGTGCTCTATCTGAAGTATGAGTGGCAAAGGTATTCTCCCACTCTGTAGGCTCTCTCTTCACATTACTGATAGTTTCCTTTGCTGAGAGAAAGCTTTTTAGTTTGAATCTATCCCAGTTATTGATTCTTGCTTTTATTTCTTGTGCTATGGGAGTCGTATTAAGGAAGTCTGATCATAAACCAACAAGTTGAAGGTTTGGACCTACTTTTTCTTCTGTATGATGCAGGGTCTCTGGTCTGATTCCGAGGTCCTTGATCCATTTGAGTTGAGTTTTGTGCAGGGTGAGAGATAGGGGTTGAATTTCATTCTGTTGCATATGGTTTTCCAGTTTTCCCAGCACATTTGTTGAAGAGGCTATCTTTTCTCCATTGCATATTTTTGGCACCTTTGTCTAGTATGAGAAAATTGTATTTATTTGGGTTTGTGTCCATGTCCTCTATTCTGTACCATTGATCTACCTGTCTATTTTGGTACCAGTACCATACTGTTTTTGTTACTATTGCTTTGTAATAGAGTTGAAGATCTGGTATTGTGATACCCCCTACTTCGCTCTTTCTACTGAGGATTGCTTTAGCTATTCTGGGTTTCTTATTCTTCCAAATGAATTTCATAATTGCTTGCTCTATTGCTGTAAGATACATTATTGGGATTTTAAATGGAATTCCATTGAATCTGTATAGCACTTTTGGTAGTATGGCCATTTTGACAATATTAATTGTGCCTATCCAAGAACATGGGAGATCTTTCCATGTTCTAAGGTTTTTTTAAATTATTTTCTTTAGTGTTCTGTAGGTCTCATTGTAGAGGTCTTTTCCCTCTTTTGTGAGATTGATTCCCAAGTATTTTTTTTTTTTTATGCTATTGTGAATGGGGAAGTTGTCCTAATTTCTCTTTCTGAAGTTTGATCACTTATGTATACAAATGCATTGGATTTATGAGCATTGATCTTGTAACTTGCTTCTTTACTGAATTCACTTATGAGTTCTAAGAGTTTTCTGGTGGAATTTCCAGGTTCCTCTAAATATATAATCATGTCATCAGCGAACAGGGACAGTTTGAGTTCTTCATTTCCAATTCGTATCCCTTTAATTTCTTTGGTTTGTCTTATTGCTCTGGCTAGAGTCTCAAGAATGATGTTGAATAGAAATGGTGAAAGACGGCATCCCTGACTTGTTCCAGTTTTTAGGGGGAATGCTTTCAGTTTTTCACCATTTAGAATGATATTGGCCATGGGCTTAGCGTAGATGGCTTTCAAAATATTAAGGAATATTCCCACTAACCCAATTTTTACTAGTGTTTTGAGCATGAATGGATGCTGTATTTTATCGAATGCTTTTTCTGCATCTATTGAAATAATTATGTGATTCCTAACTTTTAGTCTGTTGATATGGTGAATGACATTTATTGATTTCTGGATGTTGAACCAACCTTGCATCCCTTGGATAAAACCCACTTGATTGTGGTGCACTATCTTTTTAATATATTTTTGTATGCGATTTGTTAAAATTTTGTTGAGAATTTTTGCATCGATATTCATTAAGGATATTGGTCTGAAATTTTCTTTCCCCAATGTGTCTCTGTCTTGTTTAGGTATCAGGGTGATATTGGCTTCATAGAATGAGTTTGGAGGGTTCCCTCCTCTTCTATTTCATGGAATACTTTGAGGAGTATTGGAATGAGCTCTTCTTTAAAGGTTTTGTAGAACTCGGCTGAGAACCCATCTGGTCCCGGACTTTTCCTTGTTGGTAGGCTTTTGATGACATCATCTATTTCATTGCTTGAAATTGATTTATTTAAGTTATGTTTATCCTCCTCATTCAGTTTAGGTAATTCATATGTCTCTAGAAACTTGTTGATGTCTTTGAGGTTTTCTGTTTTTTTTTTTTGGAGTATAGATTTTCAAAATAGCTTCAAATTATGTTTTGTATTTCACTCTTGTCTGTTGTGATATTTCCTTGTTCATTCTGGATTTTAGTAATTTGAGTTTTCTCCCTCTTTCTCTTTGTTAGTGTGGCTAAGGGTTTATCAATTTTGTTTATTTTTTCAAAGAACCATTTATTTATTTTGTTAGTTTTTCTGATTGTTTCTTTTGTTTCAATTTCATTGATTTCGGCTCTGATTTTAACTATTTCCTTTCTTTTACTACTTTTGGTGTTGGTCTGCTCTTCTTTTTCTAGGGCTTTGAGCTGTAGTGTTAAGTCGTTTATTTGTTGATTTCTACTTCTTTTGTAGAATGCGCCCCATGAAATAAATCTTCCTCTAAGTACTGCTTTCATAGTGTCACAGAGATTTTGATATGATGTGTGTTTCTTCTTTTTTATGTCTAAGAATTTTTAATTTCCCTCCTGATGTCTTCTGTTATCCATTCATCATATAATAGTGCATTATTTAATCTCCAAGTATGGGAGAAGTTTCTGTTTTTTATTCTGTCATTCATTTCTAATTTCAATCCATTATGATCTGATAGGGTACAAGGTAGTATCTCTATCTTCTTGTATTTGCTAACAGTAGCTTTGTGGCATAAAACATGGTCTATTTTAGAGAAGGATCCATGTGCTGCTGAGAAGAAAGTGTATTCGTTCTTTGTTGGATAGTATATTCTATATAAGTCGGTTAAGTCTAAATTGTTGATTGTGTTATTGAGATCTATGGTTTCTTTACTCAATTTTTGGTTGGATGATCTATCCAGCGGTGAGAGAGGTGTTTTAACATTGCCTATTATTATTGTGTTGTGTTCTATTTGATTTCTGGAATTGAGAATGATTTTTTTGACGTACATGGATGAGCCCATGTTAGGGGCATAGATATTTAAGATTGTTATGTCCTGCTGATTTATGCTTCCCTTAAGCAGTATGCAATGTCCTTCTTTATTCCTTCTGACTAGTTTTGGCTTGAAGTCCACATTATCTGAAATGAGGATGGATACTCCAGCATTTTTTGCTGTGCCCGTGTGCATGGTATATTTTTTCCCATCCTTTTACCTTTCGTCTATGGGTATCTCTTTCTATGAGATGAGTCTCTTGCAGGCAGCATATTGTTGGATTTTTCTTTTTAATCCAATCTGCCAGTTTATGTCTTTTGATTGATGCATTCAGGCCATTAACATTCAGGGTTATTATTGTGATATGATTTGTTTTCCCAGTCATTTGACTCATTTTTGTTTTTTTTGACATGATTTGGTTTCTCCTTTATTTGGCTATTCCTTTAGGCTAGTTCCTCCCCTTACGGGTTTGCATTGTTATTTTTCATCTCTTCCTCATGGAATATTTTGCTGACAATGTTCTCTAATGTCAGCTTTCTTTCTTTAAATTCCTTTAGCTTTTGTTTATCATGGAAGGATCTTATCTCATCATCAATTCTGCAGGTAAGTTTTGCTGGGTATAAGATTCTTGGTTGGCATCCATTTTCTTTCAAGGCTTGGTAAATGTTGTTCCAGGCCCTTCTAGCTTTTAGGGTCTGGATTGAAAAATCTGCTGATATTCTTATTGGTTTCCCCCTGAATGTAATCTGATTCTTTTCTCTCATGGCCTTTAAAATTCTGTCTTTATTTTGTATGTTAGGTATTTTCATAATAATGTGCCTTGGTGTGTGTCTCTTGTAATTTTGTATATTTGGAGTCCTATAAGCCTCTTGAACTTGGTTTTCCATTTCATTCTTCAGATTTGGCAAATTTTCTGATATTATTTCATTGAATAGATTGTTCATTCCTTTGATTTGTTTCTCTAAGCCTTCCTCAATCCCAATAATTCTTAAATTTGGCCTTTTCATGATATCCCATAATTCTTGTAGATTCTGTTCATGATTTGTTATCATCTTTTCTGTTTGGTCAACTTTGTTTTCAAGATTAAATATTTTGTCTTCAATATCTGAGGTTCTGTCTTCCAGGTGTTCTATCCTATTAGTTATGCTTTCCTTGGAGTTTTTAACTTGATTTATTGTTTCCTTCATTTGAAGGATTTCTGTTTGGTTTTTTTTTTCAGTATCTCTAACTCTTTATTGAAATGATCTTTTTCTTCCCATATTTGCTCTTTAAACTGTTGATTGGTGTAATCATTTAATGCCTGCATTTGCTCTTTCATCTCCTCCTTCAATGCCTGCATTTGCTCTTTCATCTCCTTGTTTGCTTCCCTGATTGTTTTAATTATGTACATTCTGAACTCCCTTTCTGACATTTCTTCTGCCATGCTGTCATTGGGTTTTATTGATATAGTATCTAGGTTTGTTTGGGACATTTTCTTCCCTTGTTTTCTCATATTGTTCAGATGTCAGTGGGACTTTGTGTTATTGAAGATTTCCTCTATTAACTTATAGTGTCCCTGTAGATTTCCAGTGTATCACCTCCCATCCTTCAGTAGCCTGAAATCTTGGAGTAACTTGATAATGCAGTTCTTCTGAAGAACCTGGCCCCTAGCCTGCTACTCGTTCCAGGGAGAGAGACCTGGAGAGATTTCTCGCTGCCCTACCCTGGTCCCAGAGACTGCTTGTGGGTCGGAGGTCTCCACTGGCTTGAGTACTTGTGGCTGGCTCTGTGTAGAAAGGCTCTCACTGGATGGTTTGCTCCGAGAAGCTAGCCTATATAGGCATTTCCCGCTGGAGGAAGCCGGGCTGCTTGGGGAAGTCTCTGGCTGCCCTGTCCTGGTCTCTGAAGCAACCTGCAGGTGGGCCAGAGCTGGTCTTGTGCTGGTTCTGTGCAGAAAGGCTCTCACTGGGGGGCCTGCCTGGGAAGCTGGAGAACCTGGCCCTGGTGCAGGAGCCCACTGCCAGAGTGCTCAGGGCTGCCTGGGAGAGACTCTATCTGCCCTGCCCTAATCTAATAAGCCACCTGAATCTGGGCCTGCCACCCAGCTGAGCTTAACCGGGTAGTGGAGACTCACTCCGTGGTTCTATTTTAGTCGAGTCTCTCAATGTCTCCCCTTCTTGAATCCTGGGTTCTGGAGCTACTGGAGATGCAGTCACCCTCTAGTCCACCATCTTGGATCACCCTGTGGAAAAAGCCTGCAGGTGGAGGGGGGCAAGGCCCCCTGGAGAGGTCTCTGGCTTCCCTGCCCTGGTCCCAGAGGCTGCTTGCGGGTCAGAGGTCACCGCTGGTTTGGGGACTTGTGGCTGGCTCTGTGTAGAAAGGCTCTCACTGTGTGGTCTGCTCTGAGAAGCTAGCCTAGAAATGCACTTCCTGCTGGAGGGAGCTGTGCTGCTTGGGGAAATCCCTGGTTGCCCTGTCCTGGTCTCTGAAGCAACCTGCGGGCGGGCCAGAGATGGCCTCGCGCTGGTTCTGTGCAGAAAGACTCTCATTGGCGGGCCTGCTCTGCAAAGCTGGAGAACCTGGCCATGTGGGAAGAGCCCATCACTGGAGTGCTCAGGGCTGCCTGGGGGAGACTATCTGCCCTGCCCTACTCTAATAAGCTGCCTGAATCCGGCCCTGCCACCCAGCTGAGCTTCACCGGGAGGGGGAGACTCAACCTGTGGTTCTATTTTAGTCCAAGTATCTCAATGCCTCCCCTTCTTGAATCCTGGGTTCTGGAGTGACTGGAGATGCAGTCACCCTCTAGTCAGCCATCCTGGATCTGGAGTAAATTATTTATCCTTAGCACTAGTAATGACATGTTGACAACTTCACTTGCTGTATCTGAGTTCTTTCATTTCCTGGTGCTCAAAAACCAGGCCTGTTCCCTGGGGTTCTTCACCACCCCCACAGCAGAGCAACCCAGGACTACAGAAAATGAGAATGAATGCTAGTACTGAATGGCAGTAATCCATTTATTTTATTTTGAGACAGGGTTTCACTAAGTTGCTTAGGGCCTCACTCATTTCCTGAGGCTGGCTTTGAACTTGATCCTTCTGCCTCAGCCTCCAGAGTTGCTGGGATTTCAGATGTGCACCACCATGCTTAGGTAAATTTAAAAGTTGCTAATGGGGAAAGAAGTTGAGGGAGAAGGATGAGTTGATATACAGAGCAAGACTTATAATTTGCAAGTTTGAATGGGGATGTCTTCATGGATGTCAAGATTATTAGGCTGCAGAGAGCTGCCCAGGAGGGTTTGGAGAGGGAGTCAGTGAGCTTGGTTCTGAGTGGCCTGCTGGATGTTGGGGTAGAACTGTCTGGAAGGAAGCTGGACATGTGTTTGGAGTTTCAGAGGAAAATCAGGGCTACAGACATATATTTGGGTGCATTGAGCTTGTATATGGAAATTGATGTCTTTAAAAGGAATTTGATGATTCAAGAGAGTCTAGACAGATAAGAACTAGGGCAAAACCCTGACAGAGCAAAATTCATTGGATAGGGAGTGGAGAGAATAAGAAAGGAGCAGCAGGGAGGAGAGAAAAGAGGAGCAGGTGGGAGGAGGGAGCAGGAAGGAAGAGGAGGGAGAAGAGAGTGAGGAGGAGCATGTAGGAGGGAGGACAGAGAAGAGGAGCAGTAGGGATGAGCAAGGGGAGAGGTGAGAAAGCCATGAGGAAGGAGTGAAGAGGAGTGAGGAGGGAGTGGAGAATGGAGGAGAGTGAGGAGGGAGAATAGTGAGAAGGAAGAGGGAGGAGAGAGTGGGGAGGAGCATGGAGGAGGAGGTAGGAAAGTGGGGAGAAACAGGGAGGAGGGATGAGAGAATGAGAAAGGAGGAGGAAGTGAGGAGGAGAAGCAGGGAGCAGGGAGGAGAGAAAGGAGCAGGAAGGACACCTGTAGCTCCTGCCCCCTTGGAGTGTGGGTGGGTGCACCCCAGGCTCAGGAGGCCCTGCCCACTGCAGCCTTCCTATGGGCTCTTTTATAAGCATCTCTTAACAGACCTCAGGCTGCACCTTTCTCTCTGGCCCCTCTGCTCTGTGAAGGCAGGGGCAGCATGGGTGCCCCTTGGTGACGAGGTCAGAAGAACAGATGGGTTTAACCACGTTCTGAGTGCTCTGAGCTGAGTCTGAGTGCTCCAAGCTGAGTCTGAGTGCTCTAAGCTGAGCCAGGCTCAGTGATTCTGGTTTACATTCAGGAAGGGTCCTCGTGGTGGCTTCCCTGCCTTTTCCTTTTCTGTGTTAGGTACTGGTTCATTCAGTTTTCAGCACATATGTACCTAGCTCTGGCATGTGCCCAGTACTGTGCTAGGAGCTCAGTAACTGCTCATTGAATAGTTGAATGGTTAAGAGCTTGGCCTCAGGTTCACACACAGTCCCACCAACTGAAGGCAACTGAAGGAGTGTGGCCCACACCTGTGAGTGAGCAACTGGGTAGGCACACCTGCTCTCACCCCATCTTTGCATCCAGGGGGAGAGGCAGTGTCCCATCTCTGCTGGTGGAAAGGTAATAGAGACACTTACTCTTTAACTAGGAAGAGAACCCAGGTCTGACTCCCACTTCAGCTCCTGAAGTTACAACTTGGCACCATGAAGTGTAACTGGGCTCTTGGGTAACCAGGAAACCCCAATACTCCAGGGTCCAGTGGGATTTTCCACAGAACCTAGTGGGCAACTGACAGGGACTGGGGTTGGTAACAGTGGGCAGGAGGGAGGGCAAAATGACTGGCTCCAAGAGGCTTTGTGGCTCCCAGTTCATGATTCATGATTCCTTCTCTGTAGCTAATTTTTGCTAAGTATAAGAATTCCAGGAATCTTTTAGGATATGGGGAGATGGCTCTCTCCTTATAAAACATCTGCTTTTGGGCTCCTCGCAGCTCCACTGTCAGGGGAAAAAAGGAGAACAGCACTGATATAAAAACATTGCTTCAAACAATAAATCCCCCTTCATTGATTAATGGGAAAACAAAGTGAAGGCCAGAGGTGTGGGGCTACTCAGGAGTCCTCTCGCAGCACTGCCTTCTGTTTTTTTCCTGAGAGCCATAAGTTCAGAATGGAAGACCAAGTCACTGGAAGAAGATTTGAGGTGTCAGTGGATGTGGCTGCTCCCTGTGGTCCACTAGCCTCAGCCCATGGGGCAGTTTTATTTTCAACCAGTGCCTTCTTCCTGGTGGTCATGGACTGAGCACTGAGGGACAGGTGACAGGGTGGGATGAGTCAGGCCTCTGAGATTGTGCAGAGAATCCTGCAGCACCCTTCTCCATCCCAAGGTTCTTTCTCCACCTTCCCCACACTGCTCAGTCCCCACACCACCTCCCTGCATTGTCCCAGGTTTTCAGCCTCTCCCGTGGTACCACCAGTGTGACCCACCTGAAGTTCACAAGACCACCCAGAAACTTTCTGCTGAGTGTGGCAAGAGCCTAGGAAGTGTGTTGGGAGTGAGCAGGTTTCCTGGCAGGCATTCCTCCTTAGCCAAGTGCTGTGCTCCCTGCACCAGATCCAGTGCCCAGTTTGCATCAGGCTCTCAGACTCTGCTCCGTGACACACAGCAGGTTTGGAGGGATCCAGAAAAAGAACAGTTGGACAAGTCCTGGCCATCTTCAACAATGCAGGACAGTGTGGGGCTGGGATGTCAGCACAAAGCCCTCCCTGCAGTAGCAGAAGCAATCGGAGGCCCCAGGACTGGCACTTGTGTGCCTGGGGCTCCATAAGTCCATCTTTTCTGCACCTTGCCTTTGCTATGGGATGCCCAGGACTGAGGGCCTGGTGGCCACTCTTCTGCCTGCCCTCCCCACATCCCTGCTGGCTGTCAGCCCCAGTATGGCTCTCTCTGGCTCTGAAAACACTACTGAGCACTGGAAGACAGACTTGGGGAATTCAAACAGTGAGGAAATCAGCTCTGAGCTTGCAGGGTGGTCCAGGCCCTCCTCCTCTCTATGAAGCATGGAGGGCTGCTTCCAAGCCTCTGTGGGAAAGCACTTGTGCCACAAGGCACCACCCACTTTAGTTGGGGGGTCTCTGTTGTGTCCCAAAGAAAATGTGGTGAGGTTAGCATAAAAGCAGAGTGTGACAACCTGGAACCCAGCAGTCTGTGTGGCTGCTTATGATGCAGCCAGGATAGACCAGGGGTGCTGGAACAGCCTTTAAAAGTGGCCACATGATTAGCACCCAAGGGTGGAGTCCCAGGAGAGCCACCAGATCCCAATTGCTATGTCCAGTGCTCTCTGGTTGTGGGGAACTGAGGCCTATCATCCTTAATTTTCATGGGGCTGCCTCTCCTTACTGAGGACCAGTGAGCAGTCTAGAGCACTTGGCCCTCCTGCCAAAAGTAGGCAGTTCTGCCACAGATGGCACATGTGCCTGCTCTGTGCTCCTCCGGGGCTGAGCTGGGAGATGGGGAAAAAGAAGAGAAAATCAAATTAGATGTTTGACCAGCAAAATGAATTCTGGCTCCAGCCAGGCTGGCTTGCATTTGTCTTGCTTTTTATTTCCTGAACTTTCTCTCAACATAAATCCTTTGCTTGGCCTTTTATCTGCAGACAGTCTTTAATCCCCCTGCCAGTGCCCTACCTTGGCTGCTCTGTCCCTGCACCCCTCACTTCCACCCTCCTAGTGCCACTCTGCTCTCCTGGCCCCACCGCCCTCCCCTGACTTCCTTTGTCTGGCAGTGTGCAGCATTCCTGGCTGAATGGCAGGTGTGCACTTGGCCCTTCTTGTTGAGATTCCTCCCTCCAGCACTGGGCCATGTTCAGTCTGTCTTTCAAACGTGGCTCTGGCCTTTTTGTGCGCACAACTACCAGGGGCCTACTTCTCCCTTTGGTTGTCTGTTTAGAAAAGTGAGACTTGCTCAGGAAAAAAAAGTTTTCCCGAACTTCACCATCCTGTTCTAACTATTGCTGTGCTTTGCGTCCTGGGGTTGAGAAGACTTGACTTACTTACCCTGCCTGGAGAATAGGAGCAAGGGTGGCAGGCTTCACAGGAGGGGGATGAGGTGGGAGCAGTCCCTGAACCTGAAGGAGTGGGCATTGGGCCTGTTCTGTGCCTGGCCTCCCACTCATTTCTCCAGTTCACTTTAACTCCAGACCAGCAAACCTGACCTGACCAGGTAACATGATGTAATGTTATTTCTTAGAAAATAACATGTAATGTTATTTCTCAGGAGGGAATTTTTTGCCCCAGGTCAGAAGAATGCCAGCTGATTTTTGCTGAAATGAACCATGGTATGGTCTAATATATGGGCTCCTGGTTCAAGGAGGGGCCCGGGTGGCTGCTCAGGCTGAATTTGACAGTTGGAAGCAGGATATTTTCCTGCTTGGTCCCACCTTTGGGTGCTGTTGGGAAGTGCCCTGGTGAGGCAGGCTTGGGAGCCATCCTGTTCCTGCCCTCTCACCACCTCTTCCTTTTCAGTGTGTTGGTACTGAGCTGCTGCCAGCCAAGACTGAACTGGGAAGTGGCACCTGAAAGGCCGGTATCTGGGCGACTTCCCTGGCCAGGCCTGGCTTCCCTGTTGTGCTAGACAGTGCTGCATGCCTGGTGGTGGCAGGGCACACTTCTCTCAGTGAGCTGCCCAGGCCTTTTTTGGGTAATTCCTGTGGTCCTACATCTCCAGAAAAACCCTAGTTCTGAGTCTTATGCTTGCTTATTTTGAATCCATAGTTACAAAAGATTCTACAGGGAGAATTGCCTGGCACCAATCAGGAATGAACAGGGTTCCCACCTCCATCCCCAGCACTCTTTCTGGTTCTGGGGGCTCCTCAGATGCCCAGAAGCACAGTGGTAAGAGCACTGGGGACAGAGTCCAGCCCGGTGCCTGCCAGACCTGTTGTTGATTGAAGAGTGATAAGCAAGTTATGTGAGCTCTCTGGCACATCTGAGGAGGAGGAAACCTTACAGGGTTACTGGGCAGGTTAAATGAAAATACACAGAGTTTACTGCAGCATGTGGCTCCTGGAGCACCACAGGAGGATTGTCTTAAAGACCCTCTTCCAGAAATATTTTTTACAAAATATTTTTATGTATATAAAATATTTGGTACCATGGATTGAACCAAGGGCACTTTACTACTAAGTCACAACCCTAGCCAATTTTTTAAAATTTTGTTTAGAGATGGGGTCTCACTAAGTTACTTTGGACCTTGCTAAGTTGCTGAGGCTGGCTTTCAGTTTGTGATCCTCCTGCTTCAGCTTCCCAGGCCTCTGGGATGTGCAAATGGTAGAGTACTGTGCATATTGTTCTAGACCTTACCTTTTTAAAAGATTATTTTTGCCTGCTTGTTTCTTAGCATTTATGTCTCAAAGATTTAGGTGATGGGTTTAGTCCTATGTTCTGATTTTTGTTGTAATGTCCTGTTACCTTTCTGTGGGCTGGTCATTGAAGTCAGCTATGGATGTGCACCACAGAACCATGCTGGGTGAGGGAGGGGCCATAGCCCACTGCTCCACCCCTGCCTCTTCTTAGAGCAGACTGTCCTTTGCTGAGTCTCAGCCTCTACAGGGTGTCCTTTGCCACAAGTGTCCCTCTGAAACTTGCAGACCCACCTACACTCCCCTGCCAACCAGCTCAGATGCCAGGCTGCCACACTGCCATTCTTGACTCTCCAGGTATGCCTGTCAGTCCTGGCTGGTTGTTGGCATCTGCAGGTGTCCGTAGGAGCCCCATGCCCTGATGACCCTAGCAGTCAGCACAGTGCCTGGTATGTAGCCCATGTTCCATGGTTTTAACTGATCAGTGAATGGGAACTTCTGGGTGACAACATGAATATTTCCTTGCCTTCTCCATCTCTGGAGAAGTTGCCTTGGGAGGAAACAAAGAAATCAAAGCCCACTTCAGGAGGTGACTGACTTTGAGCCTGAGACAGGGTCTCTCCCAAGCACACTCTGACTAGTGTGGTGTTGCTGCTGGCCTGCCACTCAGGCACTTGGAGACCCCTTGGCTGAGAGAACCTCAGAAGACCTAGAGGCAGGACTCTGTCTTGCCCTGAAGAATTTGAGCAGGGAGCCCTGTCTGCCAGGGATGGCCTTCTGGGGGCACTTCTGTGGGATGGATGGTTGGGGTTGAGGACCTAGGAGCTGAAGAGCCCAGGCCCAGTATGATCCCTGGCATGGTGGTATGAGGGATGGATGTGCAATTCCATTTCTGGGAACTTCTGTGTGGGTGGGGCATGCATGACCACAATGCAAGGTGTGTTCAGGGTAGTGTGCTCTGGAGATGAACTGGTGCAAACACATTCATTTTACTGATGGGGAGAGTGAGGCACAGAGACCAGAGGCCTGGCTGAGGACACACCCCTCTCTGGCTGCAGGACCTGGGAGCCATATCTGAGGACTGTGACGCCTGCTGTGTCCATGTTCCCTCCTAGAGCCTCTGGCGGGCTTGCCACCCACTGGTGGTGGGTCTGGCCAGCTTGTGCTCCAAGTATGGCAGCCACTATAAGGCATGGGCTGCACAGGCTTGCAGTTCTTACTGGGCACAGTGAGGACAACCATGTCTTCAGGACACAGCTGGTGGCAGTGGCTCTCACCCATGCCCCTGGCTAGCGCAGACCAACACTATTTGCTCCATGGGGAGAAAGGGAGTTCATGGGCCCCATTTCCACATGAAGTGACCCCTAGGAAAGAGTGGAAGACAACCATGCTCCTTTTTCTCTGGTTCACCTTCTGAAGTTTGGCCTGCTCTTGTTGAACACAGGATTTCAACTTCTACTTGTGCCTGAAATTATCTTTTAAATAACCCTAGGAATTTTAAAAAACAAAGTCATTGCCTTTCTCTCTAGGTTCAATTTTCTTCATCCTAAGAGATAGAGTTATAAAAGGATCCCTGTACTTTTCTAGATCAGCATCTCAGCACAGAGAGGGGCTCCCACTGCCTTCTCAGTGCTGAGCACCATGCTGACCTTTTTGATCAACTGACTTCATCAACCCCCGCCCCCCCCACCCTGCATTAATGGCTGTGGCCTTGATGTGAGGTGCAGTGAACATGACCAGGGTACCAGGCTGACCTGGCTGGTGTTGATTTTCTGGACAGGGACTCTGTGAGAACAGCATTTATTTGTGCCTGCCCAGCTAAATAAAGCCCCAAGTCAGTCACAAGTGGCCTGGCACAGAGGGGAGTGGGAGGAGTGGAGGGTTGGGCAGGGTGGTGAGCAACCACAGCCCTGTTACCTGTGGGGTTTGGCCTCCCTATGTGGGATGTGCCTGGCAGGGTCTTGGAGATTGGGCCAGGAGTCGGCACTGCCCAGGGCAATGGCATCTTGGTTTCTGGGGGCCTTCCCAGGATCCCCTGTGGTCTCTGGAGGTGGAAACCCAGGCAGTGTCAACATGGACTGGAATGTGGCCTTGTGCACCTTGGGTAGGGGCAGGAAGGTTGGCTTTGTCTCTGCACATGGGCCTCTGGAGCAACTGCATGAGATCCCCAGTGAACTATGGAATGGTGGTTTTTCCAAGGCTGGGCTGTGGGAATGGGCTTTAGTGCCCAGGCAAGGATGACCCTGTTCCTGTCCACCCCTCAGTCCTGGTGTCCATCTTGGGTGTCCTGCTGCTCCCTGCCTCCAGATCATCCTCCCCACCTTCCCTTAGTCCCATTCCTCTGGTGTATAGTGGCTTACTGATCTTTCAGTGCTGATAGAAAACATGGGTCAGGATGAATCACAGCTGCATTGGGTGAGCCTCCTGGGAGGGTCCTCCCTGGAGTGCCAGTGAACAAGAGAGGAAGGCTTCCATTGGCCAGACCATATCTCAGAGCTACTGAGGTCACCAACCCAGAAGTCCATTCACAAGGACAGGCTGACCAAGGCCATCTCAACCTAACACTGAGATTCCCAGGGAAGGCTCAACAGTCACGTTTTCTGACGAATTCCAAGGCAAAAACATTTCATGTAACAGTGAAACAAAAATCCCCAATTGCATTTCTATGATGCTGACAAGAGGCAGCTGCATTTTTTTAGGTGATCGGGTCCTTTTCAGTGAAGTGATAATTGCTGATATTTATTGATCCTCATCATGTGCTAAGGCACAGAGGTTATAAGACATGGATTATTTCACATGATCCTCATCATGACTTTTCCAGGAATGGGATATGTTTGTCCTAACCTGCAGATATTTAGGTGGAGGTTCAAGTGAGATGAATAATTTTTCCATCCTAGGACTGAAGGGTGGATCTGTATTGGAGCCTCTGGGACCTTCCTGATGCCTCCTCCCCACTTGCCTCCACCTGGGCTGTGCCATGGCCCTGCTTGACTTCACATTCAAGGGCCACATGCACTCCCCTCCTCAGTCCTTGGGAGATGGTGGCCCAGCCTGTGGCTGGGTGGCCTGGTGGGTGGAGAATTGGGAGCAAGGTGACAATGTCCAGCCCCTGTGAGTCTACTAGTGGGCTGTGACTCTTGGTCACAGGGTTGACCTTTCACCTTGGTCACTACCTTCAACTGCCTGTTGTCCATCATACAGGGCCCAGGGGCTATGGATAAAACAGGTGGTCACCTGTCTAGCCACTTGACGCTGTGATTGGTGGTTCACTAATGTCATCTCTCCAGTTTGAAACTAGATATTATTGCCATTTTTTTGAAAGTCTGATCTTATTTATTTATTACTCTTAAAAATTCTTATTTTTGACTGGACTCAGACTTAGAAGCTCTCAGAGAGGACAGCCTGTGTCTCTTGGCAGTCTGTTCCTGGTGTTTTTCTTTGGCTTCTTTATTCCCTTGGCTAAAAGTTTGGCACATTCTGCAGCCTCTTTCTTATCCTTCTCATCACACTGTTTCTTTAGAGTGATACACCAGCCCTGTGTTGCAGGACATGTGGAGAAACAAGACACTGAATCATGCTTTGGTCCTAGATTTTTTTTACCTTCCTTTTTTAAGGGTCTTCTGACAACATATTGGTGGACAACATCTTCCTTAGAGAGATTGAAAAGTTTGTGGATTCTACTAGCTCTTTGTGGTCCCAGTTGATGAGGTACAGTAGTATCTGTAGGTCCAGGGAAGTTCTTCTCTCCTTTTTTTACAATAACCAAGTTGAGATTGCTCGGATTTGCACCCACAATGCAACCTCAAACAAGTTGGCACACTCTCTCCAGTTCACCTTTGTCTATGGCAGGAGTGTCCCTTACTCAGTAGCAGGTGAACTGGTGCTGAATTGAGACAACTGCTTCAAGGAGAAACCTGCTTGTCATTCCTGCCACTGATCTGTACCACATAACCCTTCCCATCTTCACCCAGTGCCTCAGCAGCAACTTCTGTGCCCATAAGCTTCTCAGGAAAAGTATGAGGTTTGTGTTCATCTTTCACTTCAGTGAGTATCTGGCAGGTAGGGGCTGGGAAGGAGATATTCAGCCTCATCTTGGAGCAGCTGAGTGCCCACAAAGCACCACAAAATAGTGTGATTGCCATTTTCAATAAACCTGTGCTACTTCTTAGTGTGCCCATGTATGAGAGAAAAGGTGTTGTTGTCCAACAGCTCTGTGAGTTCAAGAGCTCTCAATTGCAGGGTGTCTCTGAGCTGTATCATGTCCTCCTCAGCTGTAAATCTCCCAGAGGGGTATGCATGACGCAGTAGTCAGCACCTCACGATTTGTCTGGCTGGGGGCCCTTCTCCCTGGACCAGTGTTTGTGTAAGAGGCCATCTTAAAGTTCATGGAAATTGATTCCAGATTCCTTGGGCAATTGATTCCAGGACCCACTCCCTCTGCCTTTTCCAGGATGCCACAGTCTAAGGATGCCCATGTCCCCATGTAAAGTGGCATAGTTAGGTGTGTGCCTGTGACCTGTGCCTGCCTCCCTTATACCGTCAGTGACCTTTAGAGGACTTTCAATACCAAATGCAATGCAGATACTGGGAAATAGCAATGCTGCCTGTTCAGGGAGTAACACAAAGGGAAGGTCTCCTCATGTTTGGCACAGATACAACTTTTTTTACTATTTTTGGTCTGTGGTTGGTTGAATCTGTAGACATGGACCATTGCTGTGTTCGCCCTGCCGTCCGGTCTGTAGCAGCATAGTGCTTTCACATCAGGGGCTAGTTAAGGATGAGTGCACACATTTCCCAAACTTCTTCATGGGTGTCCTTTCAGTGGGTTCTGTCTTTGCCCCAAAACACTTCAATATCTCTCACCTCCTTTCCATCCAGTTTCTGCTGCTGGTGGTGGTGCACCCTGCTCAGCAGCCCTGCAGGGACTGAAACTTGGTTCCTGGGCTGGCCCATGACCCTCTCAGCCTGTGCTGCCTCCCAGTGGATGCGGCACTCCCTGGCACAGGGATCCTGGTGCTCACCCTTCTGGAAAGGGCTTTCAAGGTTTCAGAGCATTTCTTTCACTTTTCATAGCTCTTAATTTGTGAAAAGTGACATTGTCTAAACTCTCTGGCAAGACTGAACAGCCCCACCCCAGATGACTCCATTACAAACACTTACAAGCACTACTTTAGAGGTCTAAGAGTAGATCTACTGTGGACTTTGTACCTGGACAGGGGGCTCTAGAGGTGATGGGTGCCAACTGGCCTCTCTCAGGCTGGAACAGGGCTGAGCTGAGTGCGTGCACTTGCAGCTTCCTCAGTGGCTCTCTCCGAATTCAATCACACCACTTCATTTCTCCTCACTTCTCGAGAGTCCTCATTGTGTGCAGGCTCCCGGGGTCCCGCAGCCTAAAGGGCCTGGCCAAGAGGAGCTGGTCCCAGGCTGTGGATGAGGCTCCAGCCCTCTTTCCTTCCTCTGTCTGCAGGAGGTGCAGTGGCTGTGTGTGGGGAGGGTGGGTGTCCTGAAGGGTTGGGGGTGAGGAAGCAAGGAGGAAGGAAAAACTGTAAAAAATTCACTTATTAATCACTGAATATATAGCAGTTCGGTCTGAAATGCTGTTGCTATGCAAACACCCGGGAGTTTATTTTCTTACTCCAGGAAAGAGCCTTGGTCCCTGCTCCTCTGCTGTACCATTTGAAATTTCGCTGGCTGCCATCCCCTGCTCCCCTGTTGTGCCATTTGAATTTGCTGCTGCCATCCAGCCACCCTGATGTCTGTTGTGAGGCATGGGGGTGGGGAGGCCGCCAACCACCAAGGCAGTAAGATGAAAGCAGCAAGGGGCCTTTCTCATGCAACTTAGTAAAAATTACACAAATTAATATACTCTCCTTAAAACAGACCAAGATTAATTGTTCGCTTTTAGTGCAGCTTAGCCTAACTGTCACTTTACAGGCATTTGTCAGACAAAATCGACACTAATCAACATTTATTCTCTCTTGCCCTGGGTCCAGGGAGTGTGGCAGCTGTGCCTGCTCAGCTCCTCTCACCACACTTTTCGCCCTCCATCCAGCCTCATCATACATCACCCTTCCTCCCAGTGCCTCTCCTCACGCCATACCCAGACTTAGTCATCAGGGCACATTAGAGGCATGATAGATTTTCTGTTTTAATTTACATCCATTACATTACCATGTAGCCAATCTTGATTCAGTGGAGACCAGCATCTCCCATCACCAGACTCCCTGGGCAGGTTCATGGTTCACTTATTAAGGTTACTTAGGGTGCCACTGCTTGTAGCCTCCCTGGCCTCCTGCCTCCCTTGGGCTGCTCAGGAAGATGTCGGGCGCAGCTCTTCACAGCTCCCTCCTGTGTGCTTGACTTCCTGCACACACCACCAGGCAGCTGGGTCCTCACCTGATGGACTTGCTAAGCCTAGGAGCTGAGTTCACTGGGCCTGGTCTAGGGATGGACTTGCAGATCAGTCAGAGGATCCCTCCAGGCTGCAGTCCCCCCCTCTCCTTACTCCATCACGGGCATTCCCATCTCCACCACAGTGACGCTTGTGGAGAAATGTGGAGTTGGGAGGAGGCCAAGCAGGCTGGTGGCCAGAGAGAGTCTGTGCGGGCCTGGCAGAGGTCTTCTGCTGTGGGACTGCCTCCCAGGGCAGGAGGAGGCCCTGGGCATGTCTCACTTATGAAACTTGCCTTCTGCCCTTCTGTCCTACTGCCTTCACCAGAGTTCCAGTGTCTGAGCACATCTTTACTTATTGACATAGAATATGTTTCCCCCTGATCTTTGGTTGGACTGGGGCATTTTATTTTATTTCATTTATTCATTTATTTTTGGGTGTGGTGCTGGGAATTGAACCAGAGGTGCTCTACACTAAGCTACATCCCCATTCCTTTTTATTTTCTTTGAAACAGGACCTTGCTAAGTTGCTGAAGCCAGCCTCAAACTTGGAATCTTCCTGCCTCAGCCTCCTGGGTCACTGGGATAACAGGTGTACACCAGCCTGCCTGACTCTGGAGTGTTTATGACTACTGACTGAGGCCTCATTAAATTTTCATCCATGCAGAGAAGAGATTGCTAAGGGCACAGAAATCCCCCATCTGCCTATGCCTTTTTACCCTGTATCCCTTTCTGAGACATGGTGGCTATGGGGTTCCCAGGGATACTGTGCCTCTGTTCTCAAATCACCACGACCCTAGAACTCCTGGCCTCTGAGAAGGCCAGGTTCTTCATTTGTTTTAGTGAGCTGTTGCTTCAAAACTGTAGTGAGACTGTGGCCAGAGTACAGAGAAGCACCATGGCTGTGTTGGGGTGAGTGGTGTGGTTGGTGTGTTTGCATGAGGCTGCCCAAGTGTGAGATGTGCTAGGAGGATAGCTCAGGACTTCCATTTTGGTTTCTTATTACACAGCAGTAAAGTAAATGGCACTTAGTCTAACTAAAGTTACAGAACTGTAGCTCAATTTGAGAAACAGGACTCCACCAAGAGGAGTGCATAGTATCTTGAGCTTGGGAAACTGATCTCATTAATTTAATGAGTGGAAACATCCTCCAGCTGGGTCTGAGGAGGAATGAAACACCAGTGAGTTTCTCACTTGGGGTGATCTCACTGAACCCAGAGTGTCATCAGAATGAAGCCCGGAGAATATTCCAAGTCCTGTGGAAAGATGGAGAGGAGAGTGCTATGCCCTGTACAGTACTGAGATTGCCTTTCCTGGTAGGCAGGGAGCTGTCTGTATGGTCCCTCCTCATGGGCTTACTGAGTTTACCCTGAAAAGTTGGGCCTAGAGAAGAGTGCACCTAAGGTTCTGTGGTGTAAATCCTGTGAGGGCAAGAAGGAAGGCAGGGAGCTGTCTGGGGTGATGGCTGATTAGAAGCTTGGGCCCATGATCTCCAGTGTCCAGCAGGACCCCAGCTTCCTGTATTTCTTTATCATAGAAGGCAGGATGTTACTGGAGGGAGTCTTGGGATCCAGTAGGTAGCTATTTGGTGTGCATAGTAAGTTGGAGGCCTTGAGAGACTGACACACTGACCAGTGAGCTTCAGGTGACCATGTGACAGTCAGCAGGGGAGACTCCTGGGTTCCACTGGCACACTCACTGTTGCAAGTGTTGGGCCCATGGAAATTGCCTAGTCCACTACACGCAGGCCCTGGGGAGACCATGCACCCCCGGCTCCTCGGAGGTATAGGTGGACAGCCCCACCTTTCTTCCAGTGTCCTGGCTCACTGACCCAAGCTGCTTCCCTGTCTCTGGCAGGTCACTGCCCTCAGCAGACTTGTTGCAGCCATGAAGATCAGACTCTGGTTAAACGGAGCCAACACACTGTAGAAGCTACCGAGCATCAGTGGATTGCCCAGGGATCCTCTGGTGCTCATGAGCTCCCTGATGTTCAGCCCTTTTCTTCAAGAGCTCCAAGACAACAGTGAAGGGCACTTATGCTATGGCTGTGACTGTGTGTGATGGAAATGCCATTTGCCAAGCAGCCAGGAATGGAAGATCGCAACTGCTAGCAACCAACAGCAGCATGGTCACCTTGCACAGGCTCCTGTGCCTCTTCCCTTTAGGTCTGCAGCAAAATGCAGATGGCTTCTGTGGGCAGCCCTCAGCCTGAGCCACCATGGGACACAGGAGGATGTTAGCAGGGCACCTAGGGCATAGTGGGTGCCGATGACCACTTCACAAGATTCACTGGGAGAAGCAGGACTTCTGCATAGCACTGGTCACTTTTCCCCAGCAGGTGTTTTGTGCATTGGGTGGGTCAGCTTCAAACCAGAGCAGGGATCTGAGGAAAGGCCAGGTCTCTGGGTGCCATCCCACTGCCTGGCCAGCCTTTCCTCTGTATGTGTGGATACAAAATAACCAGCTTTCTGATAGCTACAAATATCCATGTGCCCCAGGTGGAAAGAGCAAGTGGAGCAGAAGGTCTACTGGCAGTTCTTGGAGCCAAAGAAACAGAGCCCTGCAGCTGTCACTGCAGTGCCCACTGGCCTGCCTTTCCTCAGCTGACCATTAGGGTGACACTTCTCAGTGAGGTCACCTGCTCACTGTGGATTCTGAAGAGGTGGGCAGTGGAGCCCTCCTGGGTGAGGGAACCGGCCTTCACTCCATGGGTGGGGGTTGGCCCATGGAATGCCCAAGAGAGGGGCAAATCAGGAGTCAAGAACAGGCTGTGGACACTGCCTGCCCTGTCCTCCTAGGGGCGAGTCAAGCCCCCAAGTGGGTGTGGCATCAGGCCAAGGCAGGCCCTCCTGCTGCCTACCAGTGGTGTGGCTCCTTGAGAGTCCCAGTGAGGACAATGGCCTGCTGCTCAGAGTGAGGTGGGTCTAGGGCTGACCATGGTACCAGGGCTCTTCTCTGCAGACAGCTCCCTGCACCACAGGATCCTTGGGAACAGCATAGCCACACCAACCAGAAGGGCAGCATGCACTTGCTCCCTGAGGCTGAAATGGACATGGTGTCCAGACAAGCTACAGCAGAGCTGACCCTCTGTGAGGGGAGTGTGGGCCCTTCTCCCGGGTTGAACCCTCTGGGACACAACGAACCACAGAGCTCCCCCTTCCCTGGCTAGCCCCCCTTTGCTCCCCCATGAATCACTCTGGGGCTTTGAGCAGAAACTTTTGGCAGGGATTCCACCTCCAGGCCACTCTCCGGGGTGTGGACTCTCTGACTTACCTCTGACCATTGCTCCCCTCTCTGAGGCACCACAGGCTTGTGGTGCTCATCCCTGGGGTCAGGAAGGAGGAAGAGGGGCATAAGGAAAATGATGGAGGTATGGGGATGTAGAGATCCCTCCGTGCATGCAGGGAAGGTGCTCAGGCCAGGAGGCTGAGACTACAGCAGCAGAGCAGGCCAGGCCTCCTCCTGTCCAGATACATCCCTGTGCCCCTGCCGCTGCATCTGGATGAGGACTGCCTTCCTGGCCCTGCCCTTCCCTGTGTGACCATGGCAAGGCCCCATTGCACCAGAAGCAGGTGTGGTGTGGCCTCAGCTCTGGCTTCAGAGCCTCACCTGCCTCACTTGAGGGCTGGGACCCCAGGCCAGGACAAACCCACATCCTCTCCTGAGCTTCTGGCAACACTGTTGGAGGTTGGAAAGCACCTGAGGAAGCTGCATCCAGGAGTCTGGGCCCCTCAATATGTGAAGCCTTTCCATGGTAGGTTCTCCCAGGGGCTAGTTCCACCAGGCCAGGGCGACTTTTTTGGATTTTTTAATTTTTATTTTTTAATATTTTTAGTTATAGATGGACACAATACCTTTATTTATTTATATTTTTAAGTGGAGTAGAGGATCCAACCCAGTGCCTCACATGTGATAGGCAAGTGCTGTATTGTTGAGCCACAACCCTAGGCCCAGGGTGGCTTTTTGTATTCAGTCCACACCATCATTTAAGGTTTGAGTACTTGGTAACTCTTAAGACTTTCATTCAGGAAAATGAGGCCCAGCGAGGGAAGTGCTTGCTGTTTGGTGATGGAGTTGCTTTCTGCCTCTGTTGCCCCTCCCTCCCTTGCTCTCAGCACAGATCAGCACAACTCTGCTTCCAGCTACAGCCCCCACCCCAGATGCATGTCCATCATGCCTGTTTCTCGGTGGCATTTCCCTGTGCTTTCTTGTCACCATCTCCAGTGAAGCTAGTTATGACCAATGTCAGGCTGATCAGGGACTGGACCTGTTTGGCCAAGGGGTCATGGCTGTGAACAGGAAGTGGAAATGAGGTGAGTCAGATGTGACCCCAGTCTTCTTACCTGGCCCTGGCCACTCTTTGTCTCCTTTATGTCACAGACCAGGACAATCAGCATGCCTCTCCATTTTTGAGTGGATAGTATCCAAGCCTGGCTCAGAGGCCATGGAGACCCAGCCTTTTGGGAATATTCTGAGCCCTGTCAGAGCAGCCCTCAGCTTCTGAGGCTGGCCAAGCAAATATGCCCTTGTCCTGGGAGTCTGGGTAGACAGCAAGGCTGTGCAGCATTTATTGACTTGACCAAGTATCCCTTGTGATGGACACAGTTCCTGTGATTCGCCCACAGAAAATGGGCATGCAGGGTGTGGACCAGGAACAGCAGCACCACCTGCCTTCCAGGAGAGTGCAGTCAGCTGGTGAGATATACCTGAGAACCGCCCACCAGGCGGGCCTGTGTCATGTGCCAGTTAAGGTGACAGGCATGCCTGAGCTGTTCTCTTCCCCAGCCCAGGGCTTCAGGAGAGGACGGAGGGCAGGCATCTGTGGGGTGAAGGTGGTGTTTCATTTTAAGATTAAACGTGGAGGAGACTGATTCATGAATGATGAAAAACTGGGAGGTCTGGGATGAAGCTTCATTCCAGGGCATCAGTATATTTCCCTGGGAGCCTCCTGGGCATTAATTCTGTGGTTAATTTTGTTATTAGAGACCTAGCCAAACAAAGGGAAGTGGCTAACTGCAGGCAGATTTAACCTTGATGAAACAGTGATTTCACCAGAATGATGTTCCCCATCTATCTTCATCCATCAAGGCTCTGCTGAAATATGCTAATGAGGTCCAAACATGGGCACACTGGCAGTGAAATGGGGCATTGCTGATGCTACCTGTGCCCACCAAAGGTTGATGCCACTTGCCATCCAGCTCCAGTGTAGGCAGGAGAGCAGGCTGATGTGGTTTCAGGACCATCGAGCTCATTCCAGCCAAGTCCCTGCAGAAAGGAAGGGTGGGATGCAGAGGCACATGCCCAGAACAGGACAGGCTGGCTTGCTCTTGGGGGTTGTGGCTCTCAGTTCTGTGGGATCCATTTTCTGGCCATCTATGTCAGAGCCAGGTATATGGTGCACTGCAGGCAGGAAGTGTTTGTCTGTAGGTTCCAGCATGTGACCTCTCACTTGGTGCCAAATCAAGTTATCTGTCACCATGTCAGTTTGTATCACCGTGTCTTTTTCCAATCAGCAAATAAGAGAAAACCTGGACTGGTACACTGCCGCTCGCTGGGAACCAATGACCTTCTGGGCATGCAGACATGTCGTGAACCTGGTATGCTGGGCTTGCTTCATGTGCCTTGATTTTTAGTCTCACACCACCCCTGAAGAAGTGACATTCCGTGCATGCATTCACAGAGGGGCTTGGGAAGACACATCCACATCCAAATCACAGAACTGGTAGGTGCTATGATGGGGGATTAGACACATGTTCCAAAGTTGCTGCGGGAACTCATCATGGGCTGATGGCCCTGCACAGGGGGAGCTTGGACCAGCTTGACCATGAGTTATATCCTATTTGGATCCAGGGTGACATTCACTTTAGTGTTCTGGACACAGTTCTTTCTGAATTAGACCATCATCTCGGGCCAGGACAGGACTCTGTCTCAGCACTCCAGTGCTGGCTCCAGCTTCAATATGGAACACCTAACTTTGAGCTCTATGCTTCCAGTGGCTACTTGGGAAAGCTGGCCAGCTATCTCCTGATTTCATACTTCAAGTGGAAGTCACTGGGATTCTGTTTGTTTTTTCAAGTCACTCATAAGCTACCACAGTAAAATCCCAGGTGCCTGGAGTTTATTGTTATATATCTTTAGTTTCCTGCTGGTCCCCTTGAGTCATCCAATGGAGTCTGTGTCTTGCCACACAGAGAAAAGGCAACAGCAATGGATCTCCTTTCTATTTTCTGGCATCCTTGGGCCAGTTGCATTAGAGCCCCAGACACTGTGGGCTCCCAGAGGCTGTCCTTTCCACCTTCCTCCAAGATGCAGACCCTGAACTGCAGCCACTCAGGTGCAAAGCAAGCACAAAATTCCCAAATCTGAAATACATGTTGTCTTTTTTCTTAATGAAGAAGGGCAGAAAGTGGAATAAAACCATTTAAAAAAGATGCTAATTTTCCTGAAATAAACTGAACTCGAATAAGAGATGCAACTTGGCCTTTAAGTCTCTTCTGTCATTTATTAAATCAGGTGTTGACCTTGAGGACTACAGACTGTGATTAAAGAGTTAATAACCAAAGGTCTGTCTGCTGTTCAGTGTGCCTTGCCAAAAGGTAGCATTGGCCAGAGGGATTGGTTGGGCCTGCCATCTGGCAGGTCTGTCTCCCTCAGTTGCTCCTCCCATTTTTCTTTTGTTTTTAAGGAAGAAACCCACCATCTCCTTTCCACTGAGTTATGCTTCTAGTGAGTGGCTCCCATTTATTATTTTAATCAAAGATTGTCCCTCTTCTTCTTTTTATTTTTGCATACTGGAGATTGAAACCAAGGTGCTTTACCACTGAGCTTCATCCCCAACCCTTTTTATTTTTTCACTTTGAGACAGGGTCTTACTAAGTTGATGAGGCTGGCCCCAAACTTGCCATCTTCTTGCCTCAGCCTCCTGAGTCACGGAGATTACAGGCATGCACCACCATGCCTGGCACCTCTGATGTATTCTTAACAACATCTTCCTTGTAGTTTGGGGAGCTTTTTTTTGAACACCTATCCTCCATCTATTTATAAGTTGTCCATGGTCCACATTTGGCTTCTTCAATTTTTAGAAAGCTATGTTTTTCTTGTAATAACCTCTTTGCTTCTGATAGATAGTGGTGATGTAAATTTAACAAAGGCTAATTAGACTGGTGGATTTTCCATTCACATGACACCCCACAAAATTTGTACTTAGCAGCAGTGTTCTGCAGTGTCCAGGAAGCTGGGGGAAAAAAATCTGAGCATTTGCAGGAAGCTACTACCAAAGTACAGGGTTAAGAGTCTCAAAACTCCAAGGCAAATCATATTTCTATGAAAAATTGATGTAGCATCAAACAATATAGCCTGAGACATTTCAGTGAACTCACGTTGTGAAGGTGTAATTCTTGTGTTTTATACCTTCAGACAGTAAAAGTATCAGGAACGTCTGAAAAGCCCGCCTCATTACTTAGACTCTTAAATTGCCAATCTGCATTTTAAAAAGTTACATAAAAGAATGGATTTGTGATAGAAGGAATGCATTGATTTCTCCACATTCTGTCTCTGAAATGAAGAAAAAAAAATGAGGCAGTATTTTAAAGAAACATCAGATTCAACGTTTATGACAATAATAAAAACTTTTTCATACAGAATGTTCTAAAGGATTTGAATTTTTGTACTAGATGCGATACAAGACTAGGACAATAAGTTTATAATAATAAGTTATTTGGAAAACAATGAATGCTTTCAAGCAACTCTGGATGATTTATAAGCAAAAATAGACCCTCACATAGCAATAAAAGGAGACAACAGAGTACCCCCATTACAATATGTATTTTTCACCCAGAGATGATCTACTTCAGTTTAGGCCATGTAGTGTGCTCAAGGCCACTCACCAGGAAGTTTTGATCTTGTTTTACCCTTAGGAGTTAGAAGAGGCCACCAGTGTGATTGATTTTGTTGAGGGATTGTTGCTGCTGCCTGAAGTCCAGGTGTGGAAGACTCACTCCATTCCTGGCAGCATCATCTCTACTTCATGCAAGACTCTGGAACTTTGCTTTGAATGTTTTTCGTTTTTCTTTTTTTTTTTAATGTTTGAACATTATGTTATGTTTTTCCTTCCCGCCCACCCCTCCCACCTCTTATTTCCCTCTATACAATCCCTTCTTCCTCCCATTTTTTGACTTGAAGTTCATATACAGCAAATCTTCCTCTAAATAAAGCCGTTTGTCAAATATGACTGTGGACTAGGGACTTTTTTTTTTTTTCTCCAAATGCAACAACTGTTAAACATGGTGCATCAAGCATGTGTGTATGTCTTTGTTTAATTTTGGGTTTTCAATCTGAGCAGACATAATGAGTGGGAGGGTTCCATTGATTTCTTCCTGCCCTAGAGGCAGCCACTGGCTTTGGGAATAAGGCTTCCAGCCTTTAATGGCTTGGGCTCCTGGGGCTTCTCACTGCCAAATAGTGCAGGGTCTCCCTCTTTGGGTGAGATAGAACTGTGGAGCCCATGGTGTTACCCAGCAGATGTCAGACCTTTGACCCCGTCTGTCCCCACTATGTGGGGAAGGCTTTTCTGTGCCCTCCTCTCTGGCCCTTCTATCACTGTGACTGTTCTCAGTGCTCTGGAAGCATTAATTCCCTACAGGGAAAAAAGTTCACAAAAGAATTATGCATATGAATTATGCATATGGAATTCATTTCCTTCACAAACAGGGAATCCAACAAACTCCACAGCTGTTTGAACTTTGGGCCAAGGGGAAGGGTCTGGATTGAGGAGGGCAGTGGGGGCCATCAAAAGAAGCTGGAGAGGGGCAGCAGGAGAGAAAGGATGGCAGGACATGGAAAGGAGCAGTCAGGAATGTTGTGGCCTAGGAAATATTTTATGGCCCATTGTGCTTGCCAGCACACGTGCACACACGCACCTCACTAAAATCACATGGGAACTTGTCCTGGGGGAATTGTAAGGTGGTAAGATCATCCTGGGGAGAGAGGACAGCAGCTCAGGGGTCTACCCCTCCGGCAGGGAAGTTCTGGGTGGATTCCTGACATGCCATGTGCAGGTGAGACCCCCATGCAGATGAGGTGTGGTGGGAGCACACAGCCTTCAGAAGTGGACGGCTTGGGTCCAGACCCTGGGACCCCAGTGCACTTACCTTGGGGAGTGGCTGGCCATTAGCTTCCATCTCTTCTGCCACAGGCATTACGCCAGTTGCCTAGTGGAGGCACCACCAGGATCAAGCAGAAATGCTCTGCAAGTAACACAGAATGCAGACCCTCAGGCCCGCATGTTCCCAGTCCATGTTCCCTCTTCTTCATGACTGTGTGTGTGGTGACTTGGCCTTTGCGGCAAGCCAGGATTTCTCTGCAGCAGAAGCAAGAAGAAGTTGATTCAAGAGAAATGATATTGTTAAAGTAAACAAAATTCAGTCACAGCACTCATCTCTAATATGAAAACTGTTTGAAATGATCCATTGGATATTTCTGGCACATGGAGCCCATGGTCACTTGTGGCTGCTACTGTGTGGCCAGTGAGATAACCTGCAGCTGGTGACACTTGCACTGTGGAAGCACCGAGGTAGCTCTGGGTTTCTTTGTGGGCTGTGACTGGGAAGAAGCAGGATCTCCCTGAGGCTCTCAGCAAGTGTCTTGGGTCTGGCCTTCACCTCAGGCTGCCGGGGCCGCACAGGTCCAAGCCTCACCAGCCTACGTCAAGGCATGTCAGCATTCCAGAGGTGTCCTGGTTTGCAGCCAGCTGTTTCCCAGGGTGACGATGTGCACTGGGGTATCTGCCCACCACAAGCGTGTGCCCACATGTCCTGTGGGCCCCTATGAGGGCCACATCTGTGCAACTCTGGGCCCCCCACCTCAACTCCAATCCCACACTTGGGCTTCACGGATTTTGTTTGGCTTTATGAGTAAGAATCTGCTTTTAAGAAATGCTGAAACTCAGTGATGCAGAGAATAGACCAGTGCTTATCATGAATTATTTATTTATTTATTAGGATTTTCATGGCCCCTTCTCTCTCAAAGACCAATATAGTATTTGCAGCACTTCAAACAGATAGCATTTCACATTAAAGATTAAAAATGGGACCAGTCAACCAGTGCACACTGGGATGGATGAGCAAAGAGGGCAGGGAATGAGCAGGGAGAGGGGTTGACCTTCTAGACCCTGGGAATCCTGTAGCCCAGGAGCAATCATAGAGACTGCAGGCCTGGCTGATTTCACTAAGCCTGCTCCTGAAGGGGAGGCCACCAGCTTGATCTCACAGGCCACTCCCAGTGTGATTCTTCAGGCAGAATGCAAGCTTTCATTTTAAGGTAAGCAGGCCTAGCCCTCCTGACAAGTCAATTTGGTAATAAAAGTGTAATAAATGTTTTTTTTTTTTTTTTTTAATGTTACACGTAAACCTTTCAATAACATATTTGGTACAGAGTGGTTTTCAACCCTGGCTGCACACTAAATTCACCTGAGGAACTTTTACAAAATATCACCAATGCTTGGGCTCCATGCTGCCACAATGAGACAGTCCCTCTGGGGCTAGTGCTGAGTGTCCCTCTGTCCCACAGCCCAGGTTTTTGCATGGTCACCAGGGTGTGGGACACTGCATGGGGGTTGGGGTGGCACTCAAAGGGGGGAGAGAGCTCCAGATGTGGGTGTGCTGAGTGCCCTTCTGTGAGCCATGGGGAGGGGTCTAGGTCTTGCCACAGGGTCCTCGAGTTGTAGGGTGTTCTTAGGGAATGTTGCCACTAGGCAGGCTTAGCTCATTGCCCACATTCTTCAGGCAGGGGACTTTGGAAGGTGGCAGTGTCCTCTGGCCCCATCCTCCACACCTAGTTCCTGACATAAGCCAGGCATGACCAAGGGATGTCACACAGGATGTTCTCAGTGGCATATGGCCTTTCCCCACACCCTGCAGAGGGTCAAGCTGAGGCCCAGAGAGGCTGACCCTTTTGTTGGGGTCCCCACCCTTGTCAGTAGTGGGGAAGGGATTGAGCTGGCTCGCCTGCTCCAAAGTTTTGCCTCTTTCTACTGCCTCCAGAATCACCTGGGACTGGTGGGTGTCTGCACCTTCTTTTCGTGGGAAGGTCTTTGGCTTACTCCTTCCTGATAGGTGAGGAAATTTGAGGAAAGAAATCTGCTTCTGCAGCGATGACCTCAGAGACTACCAAGGCAGCATGTACTCCCATCAGGCTATGTGTGGGCCTGCAGTCCTGGGGCAGTGGTTATTAGGATTGCTCCTAGAGAAAGAGAGCTTGGGCTGTGTGGGGGGTAGCTGGCCTGGTCTGGCCACTGCTCTCTGCCCCTCTCATTTTCATGGACAGGCCCAGATGGAGCATCCTTACTCCAGAGGGCTCCTGGACCCAGCCTTTCATGGCTGTTCTGGAATGTGGAGTCCTAGCTAGTCTACTCTGGATCCCTCTACCTCTGTGGTCCTGAACAAATGGGCAGTGTGTGTCTCCTGCCCTTGATCATATTTTCAAGCTTGAAACACAGTTAGTCTTTTAAATATTAAATGCTCCAAAGCCCCTCCTGAATGGACCCCTCTCCTGTGGGTGATGGTGCTGTTGGGGGACTAACTCACCTGCTTCCTGCCTCTAGGGGAGAAAAGAGGTGACTGTTTTAGAACAGACAAAACTTTTTGGGGAGTCTGTAGGCTTTAAATCAATTCTTCCTTGACAAAATTGTCCTGGCCTCCAGAAAGGATGGTACCCAATCTAGCAGCATTCTTCTAGTAGTAGGGACAGTGGGCACCCCAGTCCATGGGTGGTGCCTAGGACTTAGTCTGTGCATGTGGTGGGCCTGGTTGTGCCCTGCTGGGCTCCAGCAGGAGGAGCACCCACTTTGCTGCACATGTCTACCGTGGTCTTCTGCCTCATGGCAGCCTCTGTCCCATGCTCAAGGTGGCTTTCCCCACCCCTGCCTGGGGTGTGGAAGGCAGAACTGCACTCGTGGCCTCTGCCCTGATATTTGGACTCTGGCCCTGATCCAGTCCCACACTCTGCCTTTGGAATGCTCTTCAGTGCTCACTGATACCCAGGCCATGGCTTTCCTTTCCCTTCTTGTAATATTGACAGCTTCGGGGGTTCTTTGCTGGAGAACTCTGCAACCAAAGACAATAGTGATGTGGCTCTGGTGTACGGCTTTGCTTTCTAGGGTCCTTTCTGTAAGGAAGGCTGAGCAAGAGTCTGGGTTCTTGGGAAAACACAGAGGAGAAGCTGTTGCTCTGGCCATCTGCAGAGTAGGCCAGGAAGAAGGCAGTGCCAACCACAGCAGCTGGCCTCACCTGTGCCTGGCTGCAGGGAGCCAGCCCTCTCTGGAGATGGGCAGATGCAGAGCTGTGTTGGACAGATGCCAAGTTCCTCCACCTGGCCCCCTGGCCTTCTTCCCTGTGTGAAGTCCCTCAGCATCTGTGGCCTTCTTGCAGTGACCTGTGGACACCTCTTTGTCTCTGGATGGCTGGTGATGGGAACGGGCCTCACCCCTTGGTATACACACCACACCAAGTGAGTGCAGCCCAAGAAAGTGATTCCAGAACAGGCATGAAGAGTTCCTTGTCAGCCTCCTGGGCTCCCAGCCTGGAGAGGAGCAGGAAGCATGTGCGGGGCCCTTGCTGCTCTCCTCCCCTCCTCCTCCTGCATCTTCTTTCACAAGGAGAAAAAGAGTCATGGTGGTTGAAGGTGCAGAGTAATGTTGCTCAGAGGAGAGAGAGAGCGCACACCAAGTAACATCCTAGAGAGCTCCAAAGTGGGCACAGAGGAAACTTCAGTGCCACACTTGGCACCTCAGGCTCCTGAAACCTCCTAGTTGCAAAGGACGGTGATAAATTTGGTCTCTGCCAACATTAAACTAATAAATGAAATTTGTATATTAGAGCAATAATAATTTGATTGTATTTTCTTTCCTTCTTTCCCATTTGCACCTCTTCCTCACCCACCTGGCTCAGCTTTTGGCTTTTGGGAGGCAGGGAAGGCTGGGGGAGGCTTTGCAAGCTGTTGGTTTACATTGTGTGAACAGGTAAGGTCTCTTCCTGGCTCGTTTTGTCCTCTTTGCTTAGGCAGTCACTGCTGCCAGTCCTCATGTTTATTTCATTACATGTGGTAGCTGTCTCATTTCCCTACCCCTGATGTTATTATCTCACAGAGAGTGGGCCCTGCAGTGTTGCACCTAATGAATTCCACTGTGTCTGCTCTGCTCCCCACCTTGTTGCCAAAGCTGGAGGTGTCAAATTAAACCCAGCCTAGAGAGAGTAAGTAATTGCAGGAGAAAGCCCAGAGCAGGAAAGCAGGAGGTGGGGACTCATCAGTTACCCTGCCCTCTGAGCAGTTGAGGTGCAGTGAGGACTGGAGGCAGAGGCTGGAGAGGGCCTGCAGGAAGTGACTGCTGTCTCTGGTTCACTTGGAGGGACACCCCACACCCTGCAGGACCTGATGCACTGCTCCTGGCCCTGTGGGCTTATCTCAGTCCTGGCTGTGGTGTGTCGCCTTCCCTTGTTGCCAGGCTGATTTATTATCATGGCTTATTCAGATTGGGTGCCTTGCAAAGCAGACAGTAAGTGGAACATTGGGGCAGCCTGAGCTTGTGGAGGGAGAGCAACCATGCACAGTGTGTGCAAGGAGTGTGGAGGTGCATGTGAGCTCCTGGCTCAGTGGCTCTGATCACCCACACAAATCCAGGTTCCAAGATGGTGGCAGAGGCACTCACCACATGGTCCAGTGTCTCAGTGAGTGCTCCCCAGATGCCCTCCCTCAGTGAATCTGGCAGAGTGTTGGTCCCTTCATCTCTGATTCATAACCTGGTGTCACTTACTCTACACAGTACTGGCATTTTGTCTTCAGAGCACTGTGATCAAGATAAGCCTTGGTATTGACCACTTCAGATGGGCAGGTGTGGATAGACGCTGTGACTCAGTGCTCAAGATGACAGAGGCTGAAGTGGAAATAGGGTTACCTTTCAGGTTCTCTGCTTCCAGAACTTGAAAATTTTTTTGCTTAGACCACTAAATTCTCTAGATTTTGTGAGGAGAGGGGAGATTGGTAGCTTGTAAAATAAAAAAATAGGAATTAATCTGTGCTCAGTAAAATGGATAGACCTGAAGTCTGCCGTTGGTATGTTCTGCAAGTGTAGACAAAACTGCAGTTAAGTGTGAGACTCTACCACCCTGGAATGCTTCTTTCTGCCCTCTCTGCCTCAAACAACCTCAGGCACAAAGTATCACTCACCTTCTACTCTATGGAGTTTGTCTAGTCTCACTTTTTATACCAGTTTGATGTTTAACACATAAATGTTAGAGAAAGCTTTGGGGCACATGGACAACTAGCCCTGTCTGCTCTAGACTCAGTGACTGACCAGGCTGCCAGGCAGTGGGGAGGGGCTAGCTCAATCTGCCAGGCAGGAAGGATGGATGGGCTAGCTTGCTCAGGCTGTGTGGCAGGAGAGATGGATGGGCTAGCCCAGGCCACCAGGCAGGAGGGAGGAGATAACTCAAGCTGCCAGGCAGGAGGAATGGATGAGCTAGCTGTGGTCACCAGACAGGAGGGAGGGGCTAGCTCAGGCTGCCAGGCAGAAGAGATGGATGGGTGAGCTCAGGCTGCCAGGCAGGGGGTATGGTTGGGTAAGCTCAGGCTGTCAGGCAGGAGGGAGTGTCTATCTTAGGCTGACAGGTAGGAGGGAAGAGCCAGCTCAGGATGCCAGACAGGAGGGAGGGTCTAGCTTAGACATGGTGTGCAGAGGTTCCTCATCGCTCAGTTCAGAGTGACACTTGATGGCCTGGGCTTGTTTTCTCTTGGCTAGAGTCCATGCCCTGAAGAATGGGGAGCATGGTGAGAAGGCAGCATTTTCCTTCCTCAGGGTTTTCTTTGTGGATTATTTGATTTTAAAATTCTGGTCCTTTTGGGGATTAAAATAGGATTTTATTTTTGAGAAATTTAGATCCTTTTCTTTCCAAACAGAAGAGTCAATTTAAAAGTAGAAATCTCTGGCAGTTGTACTTAAACCCACTGCTTTGGGAAGAGGACTGTGACACCCCATGGACAGAACAGTCTGAGGAACTTGGTTTTGAAGTAGCAGTGAAGCCCAGTTCCCTGACTTACAATTCAGTGTGGTAACTGAACCACAGGTGTGACGGGGTGACACATGCATGCCTGTGGTGCCTGAGTCCATCAGTGCTGCTTACAGGGACAGAGAAGAGCCAGGTCTGGGCCCTGGTTGGGGTTGACATCAGGACGAGACCCCAGTCCTGCATTAGGGTTGATCTAAGCTCTGCTGTATGTCCTTGTTGGGTCTTCTTCATTCAGTTCTCTGCTGGTCACACTGGAATGCGGAACAGATGGAGAAGGGTCTGAAAAGATCAAGTGAAGCAGAAATGCAGGAATTTAAATGCTCAAACCCTCTGAGCTTCCCTGTTGGGGTTTGTGCTTTCTAGAGTCAAGACCCTAACCTCTGGGCATACCCTCATATATCTCTCTTCCCTGCCCCTCACCCGTAAAATTCACAAAGAGAAATGCAGGTATATAGCAATTCAGGACCTATTTAGGAAGGGCACAGTTGTAATCTGTTGATGGAAAAACTCAAAGGAGTTAACTAACTAATGCATTCATGTGGTCATTTGGCACCATCAAACTGGGTACAGAAAGTAAACGAAGTAGCCTGATGTGGTGCTTGTAATCCAGCCACTGGAGAAGCTCAGGCAGGTGGACCTCAAGTCCTGGGCCAGCCTGGACAGAGTGGCAAGACTCCTCTCAAGACACATACTTATAGAGGGCTAGGCCATAACCAGAGGTAGAGGCAGGACCAGCTCTCTGGAGCCCTGGGTCCAACCCCAGTACTGCAGAATAAAAACACCAACCAGTCCTTCCCTTGAGCTCACGGTTGACATGAGGGGAGATGAGTACAGCACCTTCACAGAGAAGATCCCAGGTGTTGGGAAGTCTCCCCCGTGGCCTGCTTGGATCCAGGCAGCATGTTTGGCAGGATAACTCGGGGATGGAGCTGGTGCCATGGGTTGCAGTCAAAGGAGCAGCTCACTGGTTGAGCATGCCCCCCTGCCAGGCTCCAACCTACCTTTGAGGTCCTTCTGTGGGGTCCCTGCTGTGGGTGTGCTCTGGTGTGGTAGTGGCAGAGTCCTTAATTGAATGGAGAGAGGTGCTGAGGATCTGGCCTTGCGACCACTCTGAATCTCCCAGGCTGAGCTGCTCCACATGGTCCTAGGGCCACAGTCATAGCTTTCCCATGTTTCTGATGCCAACGAGCCTTCTCCTTGTGACAACCCAGTGCCCTGCAATGTGGTCATGTTTTCTCTGTTTGCACTGGGCTCCGAGTCTGTGAGCTGTTTTATACAGTTGTGTCCTGTAGTTGCCCTGAGGTGTCGCAGCATGGCCCTGTGTTTTACATGGTTGGTTTTACATGAAGATGCTGCATTCGCTAAGGTGTACATGGTGACTTGGTGGAGTTTTCATGTGTCCAGTGAGTCTGTGGTCAGCAGGAATATGGAGCTGCTTACTGTGACCCTTAAGTCCTGGGACTGCAATGCAGGCAGGGAGCCATCAGCAGCAGGTAGGGGTGAAATGAACAATGTATGTTCCTATGTACTTCAGAAATCATACTTTTAAGAGAATCAAAATAAGACACTCTATCACGTTAATTGACTAGAAATTAAACTGCTTAGTATAACTGGATTATTAGGATCCATCAGCATAGCCACTTGATGGTAGGACATGTCACATGGTCATTGGTTTAACACATATGCTGTTGTGCTGCTCTGACCAGGTATCCATGGCCTACCTGAGGTCTAACAGCAGAAGCACTGGGTCCTGATGACATCTTGGCTGCACTTGAATAGCTACCAGAATCGGGGTCTTTCCCAGGCAGTGATTCAAAAGACAGATGCTTACTCTGTCTCTTGAAAATGTTTTCCCAGCTACATTTGCCCAATAGAACATGTGTTCTTCTAATTACTTTAATTCATATTCTACAGAGTCAGGAAGTTAAAGTAATAATAGAACTCATCTCATGTGAATAGTTTAGATCAGCCTCTGGTCATGTCAAGCCTTTCCTCTTCCTTGAAACAAAATTCCATAAAAGACTTCTTCACAGCATTTCAAGACCAGGTAGGCTTCCAAATCTGTACAGGACCCCATCAATGCTGTTTCCTTCACCTTAAACAAAGGATGAAAAAAAAAAAAAAAAAAAAAAAAAACACCTGGAATCTGGAATCTGGTGGAGCCATGGCATGCCATTTGATCTCACTGGAGGTTTGCAGTGTCAATTTAGGATTGAGTAGTGGACACAGAGGAAATGAAGGGACAAGCCTAATGTGAAATGGAAAGTATAAGAGACAATAAGATGCCACAAGGTCCAGGCAGTCCTTGCCACTTGCCTAGCTGTGTGCAGCTTGTGGACACCAGTTCTTCCCTGGTGTCTTCCTGGTATGTATGTGACATCTGATTCAGCGCATCATATAGTACACATGTAGTAAATCCTGCCAAGCTTGATGGTAAGAACTATTGCCAGCTGGTGCGTGGCATGCAAGTCACAAAGGGGTGAACTGGATTATGAGTAGGGTAGCAAGCTTGTGTTAAAGTAAAAATTTCTATGGATATTTGACTAAAGCAATAATATTAAAGCAATAAACTCCAGTCCAGACGAGTTGGTGATGTTCTTCTTGATGCAATGCAGTGCCACACAGTGTGTGCTGCTGGTGTTTCCACAGAGCACTTGCAGAGATAGTGCATTTCTGCAAATTGTGACATCTTGGAGGACTGAAATGACCAGGGCAGTCACATTCATTCTTCTTTTAAGACTTGGGAGGTACATCCTGCATGATTACCTGTCAGAGGTGGGGCATCTGCTGTCTGATGCATCATATTATAATGATGCGCTCTGACTGGATTAATCAAAGCAGTAAAGCTAAAGCAAAGCTGGTGCTTGTGCCTCATGCTGCATGTGGGTAAGCTTCACTTCAGCAGCAGTGTGCAGCCATGATTGCTCAGCTGTAGCACACCTCCTCCGTTACTGCACTCGTGATTGACACAGGATGCTGGTGCCAGCTTGGCTGCTCCCGAAATGCAGTGTTTGCACTTGCTGATCTGTGCTACTTGACCCAAGGGGTCCTACTGGTTCTTTTTCTGGGATGGGGTCCTGCTCAAGTAGAAAGGACTGCCCAGGAGGCTCCACTTTGATAGAGTGGTCCAGAAAGACCTGTTCTCCCGGCTGCCTAGCTGGGCTTGCTGGCTTGCTGCCTCCATTCACTCATGGCCCTGCATGGCTGTGTCCCATAACACCTTCAAGCCCAGGGAGAAGGCCAGGTACTGGGCGGGTCTGCTGGTTTAACATCTAGCTCCTGTGGGTCCACCACTGTGGCCTCACCACTGTGGCCCACTGTGGGCCACCCCAGTGGTGATTTTGGGGTGTCCTTTTAAGACACCTGGAGAGGCTCCTCCTTGCTACTCAGTGTCTATGCCATCACTGGCATGTGTACCCACCATTAGGCAGGTGCCCGAAAAAATGTTGGGAGGATCGCTGATGGTGGGCTGTGGGCTGGAGACCCAAGGCTCGAAGTTGCAGCCTTCCTCTTTCCCCTCCCAATGGCACTCAGAGTGGTCAGTTACAAAGAAAAAGCAGAGGAGAGGGACAAGGAAGGAAGGCCATTGGGGGAGTGCCCAGGTTGCCAGGCCAATCTTCTAGACCATGTAGCCCTCACTTGGCTGCTGTATGAAGGAAGTCTGTGCCCAACAGCAGTCAGCCTGATGTGGAGGTGCTTCCCCTGTTGGGCACAGAGTTTCTGGCCAGATCAGTCATGTCTCCATAAGACTGACTGCAGGAAGTGCAGACAACTGCTGGAGGAGAGGTGCTGAGCTCTGTTACCTGCCAAAGTCACTTTCCTCTGTCCAGGGAGCAGAGTAGGCCTGCTGTGTGGTGTCCTGAAGGCAATGTGCATGTTTAGCTTCCAACCTGGGTGTGGCATGCCGGTTCTGCTAGGCAGCCACAGGGAAGGTCCCACTTTCTGGCTTCAGACAGACTCTTTCTGTTCCCAAGCCTCTGTTGCACATCTGTAAGATGAAGTTTCAGTAGTCACTATTTATTGAGCATGTTTAGGCCCAACACCCAAGTGAGGGATACAGGAACCATGGGCACAGCACCTGGTGCAGGATGGTGTTGAGCCCTTCACAAGTGCTTTGCCATGGACATGGAGGAGGAGCTTCTTTCCTTGAGAAATGGGAGTTAGGTTTGCTCTAGAAGTCATGTTCTGGGACCGTGCCATGCCCAGGTTTGAAGATGCATCTGGATTCACACTGTCTCCCCTTATGAATCTGCCTTATAACTTCCTGAGGAGGCAGGGCCAGGGCATACACAGAGCTCTCCCAAGTCTTCAGCACTGAGCATGCATTTTGCTGCTGCCTTTGTGCCGGGGTGCAGCTGTAATCCTTCTTCAATGCCTGTGTTCTCTGAGAGCTGGGACAGCAGCATCTAGGTTTCTCTTGTGTCACCAATTGCCTTGAACAGTACCAGCATGCTGTGTATTCAGATGGTGCTCACTGAACAAAGCAGGGTGCTGGAGTGAATAAAGGGAACTTGCAGCTTGAACTGAGGAAGCCAAGGATGAGTCTGGGCAGGGCACCTTTGCCTGGGAGGGGTTCCCTCACTGTGGGGAGTTCTGGCAGCTGAAGCACATGTCCCCCCCGTGGACCCCATGCCTCCCTGCCAGCTTGGGCATGAGGAGCACTTAGCATTTAACCAATTGGAAGTATGGGCCCAGCCTTGAATTTTGGAAGAGTTAAGCAAAGAGACAGGAGGCTCCAGATGCTGCAGAGGTGGTGCAGGTGAGTCTCCACAGGGGCCAGTGCCAATGCCTGTCCCAGGAAGACTTCCCATGGCAGCACCTGGCAGTGTTCTCAGCTGCAGTTCTTATTGTTCTGAGATTGATCCCCAGGCTTCCTGTTGACTCTGGGAGGCCCTGCCTCTCTGTCCAATAAATTCCTTTTCTGGGTAGGTGAGCCAGAGTCCACCTGTGTTTTGTGCAGCCAAACCCCTGGCTGGCAGAACAGCTCAGGGGAGAGTGCCTGGTGCCTTAACCCTGCTTCCCAGAGGAAAGTGAGGAGAGGACCAGGGGCCCTCCTGTGGGGAGCTTATGGTAAGGACATGTTTCCTGGGTGAGCTAAATATTTTTGTTAGAAAAGAAGGTTTGAGAAAGCTGGAGAAAAATTGCTTCTGGCATTAAAATACAAGGGAATATTGTGCTAACCTGAAATACTGGTTTGGGCTTCGAATGAAGTTCTTTGGGGACCATGCCTGCCTGGGTCATGCTGGGGCCTGGTGCTTTGGAAACATAATGCTGGTTTGCAAAGAAGCTGCAAGGAGCCTGAGGAGTCACCACTGCAGCTTCCAGGGCAGTGCCCAGACACAGGACACCTGCAGGGGAGGTTGGCTCAAGGGCAGGGATGCAGCGGGGTATCCTCTGGGGTGAAGGGCAGGATTGCTACCATTAGGTGAACTTCCATGTTGCTCTTCATTGCCCTGTTCACTAGATGAAAGCCAAAGCAACACCAGCAGAGGAAGGAGGAAGGGGCACTGTCCAGAGGCAGTGGGGCAGCTGTGCTGACACCTGCTGCCATTGCCTGGATAGCAGGCAGGGCTGCATCAGGCACTTCATAATCCTTTTATTTAAGATAATTAGAGGAGGATTTAATAAAGGGACTATTTGCAAGATTTGGGCAGGACACAGGGAAACCATAAGGTTATGTGTAATACCCAAGAGACTAGTAATAGCTTTTACCACTCCCAGATCTGAAGGTCCAGAGGAGGGAGCATTGTAGAACCCAGAAAGAGAGGGTTGTGTGGAAAGGGCAACCTTGAGAGTAGGTCTATTATCAAAAGACTCAACCAACCTAAGATGATATGGTGGGGAGAGAGTTGGGGGAAGAGATGTGTCAACCTCATCCTCCGCCTGTCCTTGTCTCCTGCTGCTGTCTTGACGCCATCCTGCAGGGTCAATTTGGCATGGGGAACAAATGAGTAGCAAGGCTCTTGAATTCAGAATGGTTTATTGTTCAATCAGGAAACCCGGGAACCCTGGCTCTCAAACCTGGAAACTGGAATCTTGAACCTGGAACCTCCAACCTCAAACTTGAACTCAAACTCTGAACTCTGAACCCCGGCGCTCAAGGAGAGCCAGCTTATATCCCCTCCAGGAGGTGAAGGGTAGGAATGATGCTAGTTATGTGAAGATTATGTGGGGAGCTAAATGCCCAATCATGGCAAAGGTCAAAACGAGGAGGCATGATCATGAACACTTGGGAACACTTGTGCACACGTTGTGTGCATGGACTTAATTGAATATGGCCAATGATATGGGTGTGCTTATGTTAATCAACCTCCTCACTGCTGATGTGACCAAAACAACTTCTGGCTGGCTGCCAGGTGTCATTTGGCGAGTCTGCATGGCACAGCCCCCAACAGTGTCTCCCCTCGGCTGTACCCAACTGAAAACTAGAGGGTAACACAGCAAGTTGGTATATTTCAGATAGGTCAGCACTCCAGGGCAAAAGGCAATGTGGAGAAGGGTAGACAAACAGGTCTGGAGAGGCAAATGGAAAATATCCTGTAGAGCAGGTTTCATTTACACGTTAAATAAAGAACTGATATTTCAATCTTGATATCTTAAAAAGGCACTGGAACCTGTGGAAATAGAATAGGCAGCAAGCCTGGGGTTTTTGTTCATTTGTTTCTCAAATCTACTGCATACAATATACAAAGTATTTCCCAGAAGCCCAGAATGGCAGAGGGGTTCCAGAAAAGCAATGTATTCTCCTTCCTGCATGTATTTTTAAGACCACATCCCCACTCCATCAAAGATCTTGTTTAGATCTCTGAATAGTAAAAATGTCCCCACTGGTCTCAAAATTAGATGCTGCTTCTCTGGAAGTAAGAGAGTTCAGGCAAAGCACACAGGTTCTGGATCTTCTGGCTAGAGGCTGGCAATTATGTTCAGGCCATGTTGGAAACCTTTAGGTAGCACCTCAATGGTCACTTTTCAAGCAGGGAGACCAGAATAGGATCCATCCATGTGATTCTGGAAATTGGACCTTCTCTTATGAATGGAGTGGATTGTGGTCTCTCATATTCTGCATCTGGGAAATCATTCACCTCTTTAATGAGGTCCTTCACAAGAGGAGGGAATGGGTCTCCTTCAGTGACATGACTTTGACAAGCAAATCATATCATTCCATTTGTTTCCTCTTTGAAAACAGCAATCCTCGAGCATTACATAATCTAATCTTTATGCCTCGCTGCTTTGTTCTGCCCTCCTGAGGAATTGGCAGATGGTGCCAACATGGAGACCCATGCACATACCTCACAAGCCTCATGATAATAGGAGTGTTGCTCACAGTGTCTGTCTCTTTGCTGTGGGGTCCCTTGCTGGCATTTGCTTCTCTGGATTGATTTGCTCTTTAGCATTCTTTGGGCACTGCTGGCTTCTTGCCTTGGGCTCTCATTCCAAGATTAATTGGAAATGCAAGGCCATCCAAGTCTCACCACATGGTATAGCACCCCATGGAGTGAAGCCTTTTCTTTCAGCATGTCCTTCCATGCCATTCTGGCTCCTGTGTTTGTACACAGTGGTGTCACAGGGTGCCTTCATCCTCCTTGGTTCTGTAGTTCCCTGCACCTCTCATCCTCTAGCCAAAGTTGTACCCCCTGAGGAGTGTATCCTGCATACATTCTGGGGGTTTGGGTGGTTCTGGGGCAATGTGAAAGCTTCCAGGAGTGGTAAAGAAAACTGCCAATGCTATTAGGGTCTCAGTCTCTTTGGGGCAGTTCCAAGCACTTTATTCTTGACACTGATTTCAGAAATCCAGTGTGGTTTTTTTTGTGTGGGGAATATTGGGGTCTGTACCTACAAATGCACAAGGGATTAACTGTTTATTCTACAAATGTTTTTTTTTTTGTTTTTTTTTCTGGAATTTATAGACTCCTCCCTACAAACCTTCTTTTTACACTCCTTTGCCTACCTTACCCATGGAGCCAGGACCTTGATTAAAATCTGCTCTGTTTCTGGCTGGGGAGGTGCCCAGATAGTCGCTGGTCACAACAGCAATGCTGTTGGAGGGGACACTTGGCTGGTCGCCATGTCTGCACACCTACCTGATCAGACATAAGCTGGTGGACTCAGGAGGAAACCTCTTTTGTGTTCACTCACTCTTTCTCTCTGGGCAGCACATGTTGTAGAAGCTGGGACCTGCTGTGGCCTTTTCCCCTTGCTTCTTCAGCAGCAGAGTATTAGAGAGAGAGGGGGCTGCGCATTGCACTTCTGTGAATGAGGCCCACAGAGGTCCTCTTCTTGGGTGTCTGCAGGGCCTCTGTCCTGTGTCACCTGTAGGAGGAGAGCCTGTGTCCCCTTGGTGTGGTCTGGGTGCTACTAGCACTTTCACTGTAAGCCAAAGTAGATGTCATTTTACCTTGTCAAGCAGCAGTGCATATTGGTTATAAACTAGGAAAAGAATTCTTAATAGCCGAATATACCAGGACTGCCTCGCTTGCCTGAGAATTTCTCCTCACATGCTCTCCAAACCCTATTGAGTCAGTTCCTCCCAGACATGAAGAAAGAGCCTTTATAAAAGGCTCCTCCTTTGCTTTGAGATGTTTGACCTGATCAGACATCAGAACTCCTGGGAGATAGGTTTAGGCAGCTCATTGGAGGCTAATGGAATCCTGGAGCCTGGAGCAGCTGGGGTTCCCTCTGCACTGTGTGGTTTCATGTCAACCCTAAACCCCCAGGATCAGTGTGACAGGTGGATGTCACTACAATGGCTCAGGGCCAGAGGGTGCATGTGCAGCTCACTCCAGACAAAACTGGATCAACTGGACCCAAGCATCCCTTGTGAAATCCTCGTGTGTGGGCCTCAGTATCCCTGGGTTGGGGCCTGTGGTGGGGTCTGGTGGCAGGGGTGTCACCTGGCTGGACTTGCCTGTGTGACCATCACATTCACGTGTCCTCCTGTGCCCACCCCTCTGGGTCCTGCCTGCACACCAGCATGAATGCCTAGTGGAGTTTTGGTAGTGGGTGGTTAATGTATAGAAATTTTATCAGAAATAAGTATTTTCCTCCTCTTGAACAAGAAGCACTTTCCTCCTTTAGTCTCATGTTTCTAAGTTACTAAAAAGAGCTGCAGCACTCAGACACATGTGGCAATCCCACAGCGGGTGCCCAGGCCACCCTGCTTTTTGCCCATGCCCAGTTCTCAGGCGGCTGAGACAGGCTGGGGCTGGACAGGCAGATGCACAGCACAGGTCTCAATCTGCCCTCTCTATGTGTGCTGGAGATCTGGAGGCCTCGACTTCTTGTCCTGTGTTGGTGTCTGGCTGCTTCAGCACTGGTGCAGACATATTGCCTGGACCACGTGCTTCTGTGGTCGCCTGACCACCACCCTGCCCTCGGGGAAGGTCGCCCTCGGGAAAGGCAGCCACCCTCCAGTAAGGCCACTGCCCCTGTGTAACGCTGCCTATGGCTGCACTCAGATAAGGCCTCCTGGGTAATGCAGCTGCCCAAGAGGACGGCCGCCTCCCTTGCATTGGGCTGCCCTTGGGGAAGGCCTCCAACATCCTCAAGATCTCAGGTTGGTGTGTCCTGGGGCGGAGGAAGTGTGAACTGAGACCAACCGGAGGGATCTGGGCCTCGAGATCTGGGATGTTTGACAGGGAGGCCTCAGAGGCTGGACACATATGGGAGGCCAGGGAATCTGCAAGCTCCACCCATCCTATGGCAGTGACAACCATTGGTGATGTACACTTTCTTGGTAAGGTCTCTGCCCTCAATTCAGGCCACCCTCAGGTCAGGGCAAGGCCAGGCAGGGTGGGGCAGGGCAAGGCAAGGCAAGAAGTAGTAGGGAAGGGCAGAGTGGGTTGGGGTTTTGGGTAGGGTGGGGAGGGGCGGAGCATCTTGGGGTATTACCAAAGGGTGGTTCAACTGTGTGCAGTCATGTGGCAGAACACTTACTTAGCATGTGAAAAACCCTGGCTTGGTTCTCAGCAGTGTGGGTGCCTGCACACAGACACACACACATAGACACACACACACATACTACAATAAATCTTCCTAATTAAGATGACTTTATTCTAAGAAAATTTTTCAAATCATTATTAGAAGATAGAAGCAGTGTAAGGTTCCATATGCAGTCCGATCCACACCAAAGATGGCCCCTGAGCGGCTTCTTCTTCCCATAAGTCTCAGCTTCCCGCCACCTATTTTCCCGCTGGCAGCAAGCCGGACCAATCAGAAACCCACACGTCACTTTCTCCCTTAACCCGGAAGCCCCAAGAGTATATATGTAAGCTTCATCTTGTAATAAAGCGGACTTCTCCGGTGACTTGCCAACCGTCTCCATCTTTTATTGGTGCCGAAACCCGGGACGGAGTTAGCCTTCAACGGCACTCCGTTCCTCTGTTGGCAGGCCACCCTTGTCCTCTTGCTCCGGCGCTGGCTCTCGACACTCAACACCGGCTTCGAAAATTTGTAAGTTTCCCCCTGGAAGAGCACACCTTACCTCAGCTATACGCGGGAGTACTAGCCGTGACACTGATGCATGGCTCCTCCACCCGATTGGAGTTCTTTGCATCATTTTCTTCCTCCCCTGTATCAAGCCCGCGGTTCCATTCCGGCAGCAGACTGGCAAGTTGCACACACATGCCTCCTGTTCGCCGACACCGGTACCGTCCGGTAGCCTCCCGACGCTGAGTTAAGGGGGGACAACCTCCCACCACGACCTTCATGGTCACAGTGGACCCCTGTGCACTTCAGTCAGAACACAAAAGAGGCCAATAGAAGACACTTTATGAGGAGTGAGGAGCTTAATCTACCCACGGGGAACCGCAATCACCTTTCCTCTCCAACTGCCTAAATCCAGTACTGGTAACCTCGTGGCCATCCGGGTTCCTTACCCCTTTGGGAATAGCGATCGAGGTGACAATCTCCATCGTGCTTTCCCTTCCGTTCCGTCTCCGGAACCTCCGGATCCTTCTCAAGGCATTGGGGACGCCCTTTACCTTGTAGATTGATCCCCCTCCGGGTCTCTCTCGAGGCATTGGGGATGCCCTTTACCTCGCAGACTGCTCCCTCCTCGCCCGAGGTCTTCCGCTCCCTACACCCTTCTTCCCTCTAACCATGGGGACCTCCCCATCTTCCCCGGTGGCAGACACGCCCCTCCAGTGTCTCCTCAAAAATTTAGGACCTCTTTCCCTTAAGCCTGACATCAAACCCAAATTATTGACAAAATTCTGATCCAAATCTTTTAAGGGACCTTTTCAACTATTGCCAGCGCCTGAACAAGTGGAAGGAGATCCCTTAAGATTGCTTTCCCATTGTCCTCCCCTCCCCCATCCTCCTCTCTTGATTCTTTTGACCCGGCCGATGAGCCTCCCCCTTATAGAGCCCCTCCTCTCAACCCTATACTCCCGGAGCCATCTTCCTCCCCTCTCTCCCCACCCCTGCGGCCTTGGCTCCCGCGCCCATAGCTCCTACACCCACCGCTCCACCTAGTTCCTTCAGCCCGCCGCTCACGCGCTCCCATGGACCCCCTCCGGCCCCTCCCACTTTTATGGCCCCATTAAAGGAGGTAGCTGGAGCTGAAGGTATTGTCTGTGTCCATGTCCCCTTCTCCCTGGCTGATTTAACACCCCCATTCTGGGTATAAAAAAACCCAATGGTTCCTACCGTTTGGTACAGGACCTCCGCTCCATAAATGCCGCTGTCATACCCATCCACCCTCTTGTTCCCAATCCCTACACTCTACTCTCTCTCATCCCAGCTTCTTCCACTCACTTCTCAGTTCTGGACTTGAAGGATGCCTTCTTTTCCGTACCTCTAGACCCTTCCTCACAGGACCTTTTTGCCTTCACATGGACCGACCCCCACACACGACACTCCGAACAGCTCACTTGGATGGTTCTTCCTCAGGGTTTTAGGGACAGCCCACATCTAACCCAGGGGATCTTGCCTATTCAACCTCCCCTTCTCCCTCCTTGACCCTTATCTCCTAAATGGCTGGGACCATACCCAGTAATCCTTAGTACCCCCACCGCAGCTAAACTCATCCTACCTAATAACGAGACCACTCCTTGGATCCATATTTCCAGGTTAAAACCCTGCCCGGCTGACCAAGGAGACTCACCCCCTACTCCTCTGGACACCAGTTCCGTGGATCCCTCTAATCCTTTGAAACTCTGTCTCTCGTGCCTCACCCATTCAGGAGGAATGATAACTTCCTACCTTTCTGCTTTTTTCCCCTTCTTTTCCCTGACCCTAGCTGGAACTCATTAAAACCCTATATGGACAACCCTGTGCAACTTGCAAAGGGGCCTCAACCCCGGGAGCAGTGACCACCACAGGGAAAAATTATGTAGTTGCCTCCCTCTATTAGGTCCACTTAGTTTTATGGACTTTACGGGGGACGAAGTACCCCCCTGCCCCGGGCCCCTTGACAACGCCCCTGATCAGCAGGAAGCAGCCAGATTGAAAATTCAACGTCCCGAATTCCCATAAACCAAAGAGGGGGGAATGTAAGGTTCCATATGCAGTCCGATCCACACCAAAGATGGCCCCTGAGCGGCTTCTTCTTCCCATAAGTCTCAGCTTCCCGCCACCTATTTTCCCGCCGGCAGCAAGCCGGACCAATCAGAAACCCACACGTCACTTTCTCCCTTAACCCGGAAGCCCCAAGAGTATATATGTAAGCTTCATCTTGTAATAAAGCGGACTTCTCCGGTGACTTGCCAACCGTCTCCATCTTTTAAGCAGAATGGTGATATGTTTAATGTCAGCTATTATATGGCATGATATTTAAAACCACTCTGAAATTTCCTCAGGACTCAAATCATTAATTATTTAAGAGACAAGATAGCAGTTACTTTTTATAATTCTGACATATTTATAAAGACAATCTTTTGAAAATCATTTTCTTTTCTAATTTTCAAACATAGAAAGTGTAACCATTTATCTTCCTAAAGTTGTATATTCATCAGAAAAATTTTCTCTTATTCCTTGCCATCAGGGGAATGGGCCTGTTGTCACAGGAAGTGCCATGAATCGGTTTTATTATAATACCAGTGCACCTATGGCTTTCAGATCAAAGTCAGGTATACCTCTCATATTTGTTGAATTTATTAACAAAGAACACACAATTTTTATTATATTTGAAACATCATCAAATTTGAATTAGTAGAAGCAGAGGTTTGACATGTTATATTATGAGTTGAACACAGTGTAATTTAGTTTGATGATTTTGGGAGGTTGGCATAATGACTTCTGCCCTGTTTTGTGATCAAATGTCTGGCCTGCACCATTTTTGGCAGTGAGAATTGAACCAAGTGACCACTGTAGCATGTGCTAGGCAAGCACTGAGCTACATATATCCCCAGCCATTTAAATGTTTTATTTTTGAGACAGGGTTTTGCCTAATTGCCCAGGTTGGTCCCAAATATGTTATCCCCCTCCCTTAGCCTGCCAAGTGCTGGGGTAACAGCACTTGGTGTCAAAGTGCCTGGCTTGTCATGGAGGATTCTATGTATTATATGCTTCTATCGTGTCCTTTCCTAAGCCAGACTATATCCATTTTCCCTTGTCAACAGTCAGTAAAGGCTTTTTTGTTATTTTGATGTATGTTTAAAATGAACATGCTTCCTGATGAGACACCAGTGTACATGATAGTCTAGGTGTGTGATCCACTCTGAGGGGGTATTTTTATTTTGATAGTGTACATTATTTCAGGTCTAACACGTTTTGCTAGAAGTGGTTATTCATTTTGTACTTGATTATGTGATTAAGACATAGTTCTTTTTTTTTTTTCTTTTTTGGTGCTGGAGGTTGAACCCAGGACCTTCTGCATGCTAGATAAGTGCTCTTCTGTTGAACTGCATCCCCAGCAACTAGATATTTTAATTATCATAAATTTTATGACCAGATAGAGTAATAATAAAATAACTTAGAAGTATAACTCAATTTGGAACCATTAAAGATTTTGGACCTCCAATAATGGTTTGTGGTTTCTAAAAGGAAAAGTAATTTTCCAAATCATAGCAGCATCTAAGATCATCCATGGACTATGTTTCTCCAATTTCTTCACTTCCTGCCGAGCATCGTGGAGGCAATGGACTCTGGTGTCCTTCTAACCTCTTTTTCTCACAAAGCATCTCCCATGTAGTTGCCAGTCCTGTTTATCTCTTTCTTCTCTTTGCTATTAGTCAAATGAACATTTTGAATCTATCACTGCTAAAGAGTATGAATAGAAATAAAAATAGGACAAGGATTCTTGGGAATAACTGATCTCGTCACAGTGAAAGTCCCTCTGTTGAGGAAGTTCAGTCATGAGTTGAAATAGTCTCTAAAATGTTATTTTAGTGCAAAGTGATAAAGTTTTTAGAAGCTGCACCTAGTACCTAGTGACTGCATGAAAATATAAGTTGACATACATGTGTTTTTATTTCAACACAAAACCTGTAAAAGTAGTGTTATCTTGAATCATATATTAGGTGAAATGGTTTACTTTTCTGTTACTTTTTGAATTCATAGTAAAATACAGAACTAGTTAGAATGTCATGTATCAGCAATTATAATTGTATAAACAACCAAGTGTTTAAAAACATATAACCAGGTCTTAAGTTTTGTTTTTTGAGTAGATTTTGTCTTTATACAGAAATTGCAAAGAAAATACAGAGATTTCCTAGGTAGACTCATCCTCATTTTTCTTCTGATATGATTTATATGCACTGTCTCTGATGGGTTAATGTCCTAGAAAAGGTGTCATATAGAACAAACACTAGTGTGCTATCACTTAGTGCAGTTGCATTTCCTTTGGATTCTCATTTCTGCCTCTTCCTCTTCCAGGAAGTCACTCTGTATGGCCTGCACATAAGGAATAGGGAGTTAACTCCACCTCCTTGATGGCTGAATGTGTGCCCCAATTATCTGAAATTCCTCTACACAAGTTCTTTCCACTCAACCCACTTATTTATCTATTCAGTTACTTATTTATATCACTGTGGACATTGGAGAGTTACCTTAGGCTGTTATTTATTATCCAATTCTGTAGTTCCTCATTCCTCAATTCATTCTTGGTTTAACCTTTCAGGTCTTTCCACTGGGATCTTTTTTCCATTATCTCCTGTTGTCCTTTAACATATTTTCTTGCTTTGTCCCAAAGATCTTTCTGATACTTAAATGTTACCCTGGCTTTATACTTACTCTCTTGTTTCTAGTATCTGCCACTTCTTTAAAGAGCCCTGACTCCTTGGATTAGAAAATAATATCAAAATCTTATTTCTGGCTGGGTATGGTGGCACACATCTCTAATCCCAGTGGCTTGGTAGGCTGAGGCAGAAGGTTTAAAGTTCAAAGTGAGGCCCTAAGCATCATAGACCCTATCTCTAAATAAAGAAGCAAAAAGGGGTGGGGTGTGTCTTAGTGGTTAAGCACCCCTGGGTTCAATCCCTGGTACCAAAATTAATTAATTAATAATACACAAATTTCTATTAAAAACTTTCATCTAGCAATTATATGTGCCCATTGAATTTTTAGAAGGATTTTAATATATATATATATATGTACATATGTATATATACATATATACATTTATAGATATATATATATATATATATATTAGCTTTCTTATTTATTTACTTATTTATTTTTAGCTGCAGATGGACATGATTCCCTTATTTTCATTTATTTACTTTCATGTTGTGAGGATCAAACTCAGTGCATCACAGGATCCAGGTGAGTTGTCTGTCACTGAGCTACACCCCCAGCTCCTACCCATTACATTTGGGTATTTTTTTGTTTCATCATCTGGTTATATTAAATAGCATGAAGCTACCAAGATGAGGGAGGAAGTCTCATTCCTCTGATATTTTAGCTTAAAAGGTATGATTGTCATAACCTAGCTTAAGTACCAACTACATATTTAAATTTATTTCTTTCCAAAGATCTCTGTTCTAAGGCTACCTGAAGTATAACATCAACAGGATTACAATTAGCTATAGATTTTGAGATCAGGACCTGCTTTTCCTTCCAAACTAAATCCATTGTAAATACACATATGGAAAAACCAGTTTGATTTTACAAGAGCATTTCCCTCTCAAAACCAGTCACAGCACAGTCAATATGCTGGTTTAGTATTAGTTATAAAAAACAATGCCACTTAAGGAAACTGGGTGAAAAGTATACAAAATGTATTATTTTATCAACTTCCTGGGAAACTGTAATTATTTTAAAATAGTGTTTTACATTATTTTGTTCTGATGGGGTTTTACCACAGGGCCTTCCTCACTTCCAGTGCTCCACCAGTGAGCAACATCCCCAGCCCTTTTTACTTTGAGACTTGTGATTAAGCTGCCAAGGTGGGCTTCCCAAACATGTCACCCTCCTGCCTTAAATCCCAGAGTAACTCATATTAGAGGTGTGTAACACCACACCTGGCTCAAAATGTTTTAAAAATCTAAACAAAAATGTTACTCGTAGAAAATAACAAGAGGAGGCAAACACACAAAATTTAAAAAAGATAATAGGAATGGCCTTAGAAGAGAGTTTGGGAGTGAACTGAGCAATGGAGGACATCTATCAAGGCAATTGTTCCACCCAGTGAAAAAGGATGAAGGGCTTTTTTTTGTGATAGTGAGAAGAGAACCCAGGGTCTTAGGCTTGCAGGAGAAGGTGTTACTCTCCTCAACTGAACAATCTGTCAGGGCTCCAACCTGAACTGCAGCAGCCGACTGCATAGTCTGCCAGGGCCTGGACCTGGACTGCATCAGACAATTGCAGTGTTCCAGGGCTTGACCTAGACTACACCAGCCAACTGCAAAGTGTGCCAGGGCCCAGACCTGAACTGTGCCAGTCAACTGCACAGCTTGCCAGGACTCAGACCTGGATTACACTAACACACTGCACAGTCTGCCAGGGTGAGAACCTCTGAACTGGCAAGTCGACCAGGCTCAGGAGAACCTTTCTTTTTTCTCCTTTTGCAACACCTGCTCCTCTGACACACCTGGTCCACCTGATCCTTGTTGAGAATTTCAACAGGCTTGTACTTCTCATCCTAGAGTCACTTGTCGGCCTTAGGGTATGGCTGGTGAGGTTGGATGGTGCACACATGGGTGGGTAGGTTCAGGTACTGGGCATCCTTGGTGTTGTAGTCACACTCTGAGGCATGCAGCACCCACCTTTGGCCCACAGAGCCTGCATCCAGTATTCAGCCAGGGAGGTTGAACCAGCGGGACAGCAGTAAGAGACAGTGGACCTGGTAAAGTCTGACCTGGGCATGGAAACTGCCTCATACAGGAACCAGCAGAACCCCAAATCCACAAGGCACAGTTGACTGCAGTAACACAGCCAGGGGAGCCTCCGCATCAAGCCTTCATAGTTGCAGTTGCTCACAGCCAGTGCTAGCAGGTGGACAGCTGCTGATGCATCCAGCAGCACCCCGTCCAAGTCTGTCTCACTCCACTGAGTCACACAGCAGAGCCCACAGCCTTGGCTTCACCCACAGCCCCATTTCCAGCCTTAATGCCTGCTTCTCCATGGCCTCAGGACCAAGAAACTTCCCATTGCATCATCTTAGATATGCCTTGGTTTCTGAGCCTTGGTTTCACCATTTGTAAAATAAAAGTGTGGAGGTTTATAACAAAAAAAAAATGAACAATGCAAGATAGTATATATGTGTTCTAATCTCTACCTTCTCCTATGTTGATTTGAGACCATCTGTGTGTATCTTAAGCTAAATGTGAGTCTATAGTGATGTGTAGTTGGCAGATTCTGATCCATTATAACATAGATCACTCTACTATCTCCCCTTGCTATTGTGTGACTTCACCCCCTGAAGGGGGTGACCTAGCTCCTATTTGTACCATGTCATTAATTCATTGTTCCATTATGAGCAATATTAATTTCTGTTCCAGATGAAATTTTGTGACAAAATAAGAAATACCCATTGACCTCCGCCCCCAATTCCTGGCCCAGCATTCCTATAATCTTCATATCCTTCAGTGATCAGGGTGTTAGGATCATTGTTTTTCCAGTGTGGGTTCTTTGTCTTGGTTACTTGCACAGATATCCTAAATCCTGCAGAATCTCTGGGGTGGTAGGAGGGTCTTCTGCTCTAAAAGGGACTTTTGGTGGGCTCTAGGACAGCTTCTGGATGAATGATGGTCATGAGAAGACCAAGTGATAAATTTATATTTCAAGTTCCAGCCCCTGTCCATCGTGTGGGGAAAGGTGCTAGCAGACTGAGGTAATAATTCATCATGTCTACATGATTGCTCTTTAGGAAGTCTCTGAAAGAAGTAGTTTGGGGAGTTCTTGAGTTTCTGAATACAACTATGCACAGGGAAGGTGGTGATCCAGACTCCATGTGGATGGAGGCTTCTGAACTGGGTACCCTCCTGGGCTTCATCCTATGCATCTTCTCACCTGACTGCAAGTTTGACTTTTCTAGAATGTCATGAAAGTTGGACAATGCCGCCTCTTTGGCTCATCTTATTTCACTTGCAGCATACCAGGTAGGATGCACCTGTGTCTTTGTGTAGGTTAGTAGTACAATTGTGCATTCAGCTATGGACGAACATCCCAATTTATGATCTGATCAGCATCACCAGAGCTCTGTTGCATAATTACATGCTGTTTTGTTCTTACATGCTCCTCAAAGCACTTGTCCAAATGCAGTTAATTATAGGCACACCATTGGGTCACACTTTAGACTTATTTTGCTTTGAGTAGAACTGGCACACTGTCCTCCAATGTGGCTGTGCCACATGTTCTCCCAAGAATGCCTGAGGGTGCTGGGGTGCCACATCCTGGAGCTATTGGTGCCATGCCTATTCTTAGAGTCCAGCAGTCCATAATATCTGTGCCATGCTACCTCAGTACTTTTTTATTTGTGATTCCCTGATGATATGAAATTCTGAACATCATTTTGTGCAACTCTTTGCCATCTTTGTGTTTTCTTTGGTCATGCATCTGTTCAGATATTTACCAATTTACTTTGGGATTTTAATTGTTGGTTTCTAAGAATTCTCTGTGGGTGATACAAGATGGCAGACTAGAGGGTGACTGCATCTCCTGTCACTCCAGAACCCAGGATTCAAGAAGGGGAGGCATTGAGAGACTCAGACTAACATAGAGCCACGAGGTGAGTCTCCCCCACTGGGTGAAGCTCGGCCTGGGTGGCAGGCCTGGACAGGGGTGGGTTCTCAGAGCATGGCAGGGCAGCTAGAGTCTTCCCCAGGCAGCCCTGCTCCCTCCAGCGGCTGGCTCCTTCCACAGCCAGCTTCTCAGAGCAGGCCACCCAGTGAGATCCTTTCTGCACAGAGCTAGCTCCAAGTACCAGAGCCAGTGGCGAGCTCTGGCCCACATGCAGCCTCTGGGTCCTGGGCAGGGCAGCCAGAGACTTCTCCAAGAAGCCCTACTCCCTCTGATGGCAGGTTCCTTCCATGGCCAGCTACTCAGAGCCTTTCCATACAGAGCCAGCTCTAGCCCAGGAACCAGCAGTGGGCCCAGGCCCGCAGGTGGCTTCAGGGACCAGGGCAGGGCAGCCAGAGATTTCTCCAAGCAGGCCAGCTCCCTAGAGAGGCAGGCCCATTCTACAACAACATTCTCACAGCAGGCCGCCCAGTTAGAGCCTTTCCGCACAGAGCCAGCTCCAAGCCCTGGAACCAGTAGTGGTCTAGGGGCAGTTTCTTCAGAAGTACTGCATTATCATGTTTCTCCAAGACATCAGGCTACTGAAGGCTGGGAGGTGATATACTGAAAATCTACAGCGACACAATAAGCCAATAGAGGAAATCTGCAATATCTCAGAGTCCCACTGATATCTGACCAATATGAGAAAACAAGGGAAGAAAATGTCTCAAACAAACCTACATACTATATCAATAAAACCCAATGACAGCACAGCAGAAGAAATGTCAGAAAGGGAGTTCAGAACGTACATAAGTAAAACAATCAGGGAAGCAAATGAGGAGATGAAAGAGCAAATGCAGGCATTAAATGATCATATCAATCAACAGTGAAAAGAGCAAATACAGGAAGCAAGGGATCATTTCAATAAAGAGTTAGAGATACTGAAAAAAAAAAAACAAACAGAAATCCTTGAAATGAAGGAAACAATAAACTAAGTTAAAACTCCATAGAAAGCATAACCAAAAGGATAGTACACCTGGAAGAGAGAATCTCAGATATTGAAGACAAAATATTTAATCTTGAAAACAAAGTTGACCAAACAGAAGATGATAACAAATCATGAACAGAATCTACAAGAATTATGGGATATCATGAAAAGGCCAAATTTAAGAATTATTGGGATTGAGGAAGGCTTAGGGAACAAAACAAAGGAGTAAACAATCTACTCACTAAAATAATATCAGAAAATTTTCCAAAACTGAAGAATGAAATGGAAAACCAAGTTCAAGAGGCTTATAGGACTCCAAATACACAAAATTACACAGACTCACACAAAAGCACATTATTATGAAAATACCTAACATACAAAATAAAGACAGACTTTTAAAGGCTGTGAGAGAAAAAAACCAAATTACATTCAGGAGGAAACCACTACGGATATCAGCAGATTTTTCACTCAGACCCCAAAAGCTAGAAGGGCCTGGAAAAACATATATCAAGCCCTGAAAGAAAATGGATGCCAACCAAGAATCTTATACCCAGCAAAACTTACCTTCAAATTTGATGATGAAATAAAATCCTTCCATGGTAAACAAAAGCTAAAAGAATTTACAAAAAGAAAGCCAGAATTACAGAACATTCTCAGCAAAAAATTCCATGAGGAAGAAAAGAACAACAATGAAGCAAATGAGCAATGAGAGGAACGAGCCTACAGGAATAGCCAAATAAAGGAGAAACCAAATCATGTCAAAAAACAAAAACAAGTCAAATGACTGGGAATACAAATCATATCACAATAATAACCCTGAATGTTAATGTCCTGAACTAATCAATGAAAAGATATAGACTAGCAGATTGGATAAAAAAGAAAAATTCAACAATATGCTGCCTGAAACAGACTCATCTCATAGAAAGAGATACCATAGACTAAAGGTGAAAGGATGGGAAAAAACATACCATGCACATGAACACAGCAAAAAGCTGGAGTATCCATCCTCATTTCAGATAATGTGGACTTCAATCCAAAACGAGTCAGAAGGAATAAAGAAGGACATTCCATAGTGCTTAAGGGAAGCATAAATCAGCAAGACATAACAATCATAAATATAAATTCCCTGAACATTGGCTCATCCATGTACATCAAACAAATTCTTCTCAATTCCAGAAATCAAATAGACCACAACACAATAATACTAGGTGATTTTAACACAACTCTCTCACCACTGGATAGATCTTCAAAACAAAAATTGAATGAAGAAACCATAGATTTCAATAATGCAATCAACAATTTAGACTTAACAGACATATATAAAATATACCATCCAACAAAGAATGAATACACTTTCTTCTCAGCAGCATATGGATCCTTCTCTAAATTAGATCATATTTTATGCCACAAAGCTACTGTTAGCAAATACAAGAAGATAGAGATAGTACCTTGTATTCTATCAGAACATAATTGATTAAAATCAGAAATAAATGACAGAATAAAAAACAGAAACACCTACAATAGCTGGAGATTAAATAATACACTATTATATGATGAATGGATAACAGAAGACATCAGGAGGGAAATTAAAAAATTCTTAGCAGTAAATGAGATCAGAAACATATCATATAAAAATCTCTGAGACACTATAAAAGCAGTTCTTAGAGGAAGATTTATTTCATGGTGTGCATTAAACAAAAAAAGTAGAAATCAACAAATAAATGACTTAACACTACAGCTCAGAGCCCTAGAAAAGGAAGAGAAAACCAGCACCAAAAGTAGTAAAAGAAAGGAAATAGTTAAAATCAGAGCCAAAAGTCAACAAAATTGAAACAAAAGAAACAATCAAAAAATTAACAAAATAAATAGTTGGTTATTTGAAAAAATAAACAAAATTGATACACACTTAGCCACAATAATAAAGAGAAAGAGGGAGAAAACTCAAATTATTAAAATTCAGAATGAACAAGGAAATATCACAACAGACACAAGTGAAATACAAAACATAACTAGAAGCTCTTTTGAAAATCTATATTCTAACAAAACAGAAAACCTCAGAGACATCAACAAGTTTCTAGAGACATATGAATTACCTAAACTGTGCAAGGAGGATAAACGCAACTCAAATAAATCAATTTCAAGCAATGAAATAGAAGAGGTCATCAAAAGCCTACCAACAAAGAAAGGTCTGGGATCAGATGAGTTCTCAGCCGAGTTCTACAAAACCTTTAAGGAAGAGCTCATTCCAATACTCCTCAAAGTATTCCATGAAATAGAAGAGAAGGGAACCCTCCCAAACTCTTTCTGTGAAGCCCATATCACCCTGATACCTAAACCAGACAGAGACACATTGAGAAAAGAAAATTTTATACCAGTATTCTTAATGAACATCGACACAAGAATTCTCGACAAAATTTTAGCAAATCACATACAAAAGTATATTAAAAAGACAGTGCACCACGATCAATTGGGTTTTATCCCAGGGATGCAAGGTTGGTTGAACGTCTGGAAATCAAAAAATGTCATTCATCATATCAACAGACTTAAAGTTAAGAATCACATGATTATTTCAATAGATGCAGAAAAATCATTTGATAAAATAGAGCATCCTTTCATGCTGAAAACACTAGAAAAAATTGGAATAGTGGGAAAATTCCTTAACATTGTAAAGGCCATCTATGCCAAGCCCATGGCCAAACTCATTCTAAATGGTGAAAAACTGAAAACATATCCTCTAAAAACTGGAACAAGGAAGGGATGCCCTCTTTCACCACTTCTATTCAACATCATCTTTGAAACTCTAGCCAGATCTATTAGACAAACCAAAGAATTTAAAGAGGTATGAATTGGAAAAGAAGAACTCAAACTATCCCTGTTCACTGATGACATGATTAAATATTTGGAGGATCCAGGAAATTCCACCAGAAAACTTTTTGAACTCATAAGTGAATTCAGTGAAGTAGCAGGTTACAAGATCAATGCTCATAAATCCAATGCATTTTTATACATAAGTGATGAATCTTCAGAAAGACAACTTAGGAAAACTACCCCATTCACAATAGCATTGAAAAAAATAAAATACTTGGGAATCAATCTCACAAATGAGGGTAAAGACCTCTACAATGAGAACTGCAGAACACTGAAGAAAGAAATTAAAGGAAACCTTAGAAGATAGAAAGATCTCCCATGTTCTTATATAGGCAGAATTGATACTGGCAAAATGGCCATACTACCAAAAGTGTTACACAGATTCAAACAATTCCAATTAAAATCCCAATGATGGACCTTACAGAAATAGAGCAAACAATCATTAAATTGATCTGGAAGAATAAGAAACCTAGAATAGCTAAAGCAGTCCTTAGCAGGAAGAGTGAAGCAGGGGGTATCACAATACCATAACTCAACTATACTACAAAGCAGTAATAAGAAAAACAGTATGGTCTTGGCACCAAAATAGGTAGATTAGTGGTAGAGAATAGAGGACATGGACACAAACCCAAATAATTACAATTTTCTCATAATAGACGAAGGTGCCAATAATATGCAATGGAGTAAAGATAGGCTCTTCAACAAATGGTGCTGGGAAAACTGGAAATCCATATGCAACAGAATGAAATTAAACCCCTATCGCTCACCGTGCACAGAAATCAACTCAAAATGGATCAAGGACCTTAGAATCAGATCAGAGACATTGCATCTCATGGAAGAAAAATTATATCCAAATCTTCAACATGTCGGCTTAGGATCAGACTTCCTTAACAGGATTCCCATAGCATAAGAAATAAAAGCAAGAATCAATAATTGGTATAGCTTCAATCTAAAGAGCTTTCTCTCAGCAAAGAAAACTATCAGCAATGTGAAGAAAGAGCCTACTGAGTGGGAGAAAATCTTTGCCACTCATACTTCAGATAGAGCGCTAATTTCCAGAATCTCTAAAGAACTCAAAAAACTCTACACCAAGAATACAAATAACCTATTCAACAAATGAGCTAAGTAAATGAACAGACACTTCACAGAAGAAGTATAAGCAATCAACAAATATATGAAAAAATGTTCAACATCTTTAGTAATAAGAGAAATCCAAATCAAAACTACTCTAAGATTCCATCTCATCCCAATTATCATGGCGATTATCAACAAGCAACAATAGGCGTTGGTGAGGATGTGGGGAAAAAGGTACACTCATACATTGCTGGTAGGACTGCAAATTAGTGCAGCCACTCTGGAAAGTAGTGTGGAGATTCCTCAGAAAGCTTGAAATGGAACCACCATTTGACCCAGCTCTCCCACTCCTTGGCCTATACCCAAAGGACTTAAAATCAGCATACTACAGAGATACAGCCACATCAATGTTCATAGCTACTCAATTCACCATTTCCAATTGTGAAACCAACCTAGATATCCTTCAATTGATGAGTGGATAAAGAAACTGTGGCATATATATACAATGGAATATTATTCTGCCATAAAGAATGATAAAATTATGACATTTGCAGGCAAATGGATGGAATTGGAGAATATCATGGTAAGTGAGATGAGCCAATCTCAAAAATCTAAAGATGAGAGATCTCACTGATAAGTGCATGAGAACATATAATGGGGGGTTGGAGGTGTTAGCGTTGGGGTAGGGTTAGTTTTAGGGTTATGGTTAAGGAGGGTGGCAAGAATGGAGGAAGGTAGGACTGTATATAGGGAAAAGAGGGTTGGGTATGTTGAGGGGGGCAGGAAAAAAATAACAATGAATCAAACAACATTGACCCATGTAAATTTATGATTACAAAAATGGTATGTCTTGACTCCATGTACAGAGAAACAACATGTATCCCATTTGTTTACAAAAAATAAATAAATAAATAAATAAAAATAAAAACTCAAAACAAAATTCTCTGTGTATTTTACATAAAAATTTCTTTACAGAAATGTGTTTTGTAAAACCTTTATCTTGGCGTTTGGCTTGTCATTTTGTTCTCTCTCACAGTATAACTTTTTTTTTTTTTTTTGTATGGTTTTGGGAATGGAATCCAGAGTGTCACACATGCTGGACTTTGCTCAACCACTGAGACACAATCCACCCTTTTTTGAATCTCCCCATCTGGCCTCAAATTTGCAATCCTCCTGCCTCAGTATTTTGAGCAATTGGGATTGGCATGCAGTAAAACATTTGGTAAAATTTTAATCTTTTAAAGATCAACTTATTATTAGATTTCTTCTGTCAATTGGCTTTCGGTATTTGAATTAAAAGTCATCGCCAAGGGCTGGGGAGGTAGCTCATTGTTAAAGAGATTTTCCAGCATATGTGTGGACTTGCTTTCAGTCCCAGTACTAGAATACACACACACACATGCCCTCATCACTAACTCTAAGATTACATAGATTTTCTTCTTTCTCCTAGAAACTTTTAGTTGTCTCAAATTTAAATTATTGACTGTTTTAAGTTAATTTTGTTAAGAGTTTCAGTCTGTGTATATTTTAATATACTTAAATATTAATATAGTAATAGTTAATATAGTCAGTATAGTTTTCTAAAACTTGTTCAATCATCACTTTTTGAGAAAACCATGTGTAATGGGTTTCATTTATATTTGAATTTCTAAAATCATGGCCTTGAATAATCTGGACATAGTACTGAATTTTGTCCATTTGTCAGGAACATCAAGAAGGGCACCTGGGTCCTGCTGAACTCTGGCATCCTGGGCTGAGCCCCAGTGGCCACCTGAGGGACATCTTCCTTCTAGGACCCAACAGTGTCCTGACACTGATGTGGTGGAATGATAATGCTCATGTGCTATCCATGTGCAGCCTCCAATGCTAATCCACCATCCATAGTGACCTTTGATGCTAATGTGTCCATATGTGGCCTCCTGACACTAATTCAGCATCCACAGAGAGGCCTTGCCCATGAATACAACAGCAGCCATAGGGCTTTCAATATTAATACTAATATGTGTACATTATGAGCTCTTATATCAATATATTATCCATACTGTGGCCTCAACACTAGCATATTATCCACACTGCAGACTCTAACACTAATAGAATACCTGCACTGTGACCTGTGATACTAATAGAATATACATTCTGAAGAAGCTAACACTTGTAGCACCCCTCGTGAACTTCAATATTAATATAATGTCTACCTTTTGGCCACCAATACTAACATAATAAACACACTGTGGCCTATAATACTAATATAACATCCATGCAGTTAGATCTAACACTAATGTAGTACATACTCTGTGGCTTTTTATATTAATGTGGTGTCCACACTGCATCCTTTAGCAATAATAAAATAGCTGCACTGTGTCCTTTAATGTTGTTATAAGGTCCACACTGTAGTTGAAATACCAATATAATATCTATATTGCGGCATCTAGCACTAATTTAATAGCTTCCCTATGGCATTTAATATGAATATATTTGCCCTATTGTCTCTATTAAAATCAATATGATATACATATGGTTTCATCTAACACATGTATAAGAGCTGTATCATGATTTCTAATGCTAATATAGACTCTTTTGTGACATTAAAGTAAATAATACCACATTGTGTCCTATAACATGAATATAATAGCTTCCTTGTGATGTTTTATACTAATATATCCATACTGTAGCTCCTAAAACCAATATAAGAGCTGAGGCCTCGACAGCCAATATTACATCCATACTGAACTATCTGAAATTAATAAAATAGATGTGTTGAGGTTGGGGTTGTAGCTCAGTGGTAGAACTATTGCCTAGTACATGTGAGGCACTGGGTTTGATCCTCAGCAGTACATATGAAAAAATAAATAAAGCATTTATGTCCATCCCCAATTAAAAAAATCCAATTCCTCAGGTATTTCATACTAACATATCCATACTATACCATCTAAAACTAACAAATAGCTGCCCTCTGGTCTTTAACTTTAACATATTATTCATAATCTACCAAATAATAACTGCCCTGGGCCTTCAGTAGACATCTATTATGTGGATGCTCTCCCATGGGAATATCTTCCTCTAAAATATGTGATGGGTTTCATTTTTAACCCTCACATGGTGCTGATCACTCTCAACCTGGTTATCTGTGTAGCACACAGAAGGAAATTTGTGTGAGTTGAGCCACTTTTTAAGCAATGGGGGTTTACCCTAGATGAGGGGCTTCACAGGGCAGTGCCCCCCATCCTGAATACATCAAGCCCTTTGAATTTTGGGCACTGCATTATTTGCCATAAACTCATGCAGTTTTAAAAGGAAAATCAACAGAAAAAAAATTACCTCTGCTGTATTTTTATTTTCTGTTGCATAGTTATAAAATATTCATATCAATGAACCATTTTATTTAGATTAAAGCAACTGCTTTTGAAAGTCATGAACACATTCTGTTTGCTAATTTAAAGAGCAGTTGAGCAACTGCTATGGTGTTTATTATGAAGCAATGACAGAAGTGTTCTTGTGGTTTTAACTGTTCTAGCTTATGAGAACTGTCATTAATTTCATGTGTCATATTCCAGGTGAAAAAATGTGCAATGGATAAATAGCCTATACTGGTTTGGCCAGACATGATACATAGTGTGTTCTGGAGTCATTTGTCGCAACTACAGTAATCAAAATAATGGACCTACTATGTGCAGTACTTGGAGAGTGTGAAAGAGCAGAAGTGTGGCACATAAAATGCTCATCAGTGGAAGTTAGAGTCCATCATTGCTGCCACACCTGCTCTGTGTCACAGGTCTGTGCAGATCAGCACCTTCAGTCACAGCCTTGTCTGGGAGCAGGGAGGAGCTCCCATTTCCAGGGCAACCATTGGCTCTCTGCTCCTCAGGTTGCAAGGAGTGAGCCACAGAGTGCACCTTCCACCTGCTTCTTATTTTCAATAGACAAAACAAATTATTTATATTTAAAAATTCTTTCTGAGAGTGTGCAGAAGTAAATTAAACTAAGAGAGGGATTAACCAATCCTTGTGAAATGGTTATATGTCTTCAAGTCAGAGTCTATGAAAACAAAAGTCCTTGAAAGTGTTTGCAATCTTTTGATAAATTATTTTATGGCATTTAAAATTCTTACTACTGATGGGGATTTGATACTGCCACAGAACTCAGACTTCACCTTCCTTTTATTTTCAGATGATTGTAACATTTTTTTTTCTTGAAGTTTGGGAGTAAATGTAGGTTATTGTTGACAACATTTTTTCATGGTATATTCTGGGAACATTACATGAATTTGGCTTCAGGTTGCTTGTCTAGGCTGACATTTATTTTCCCTTAGAAAGAAGTATGTGTTGGAAAAGATCTAGAAATGTAAAAGAATCAGATTTTAGTAAATCCATTGGAAATCTTTTGGTTTAACTTTTGAGATTTTATCCCTTTCACAAACACAGCTGATAAATTCTTAATTTTTTTAATGCCTGATAATTGTGAAACCCAAAACACTTGTGTACAAGGATATCAGTCTTCTTGTTGTTCTCTCTGATTCTCAGCATCTGTAGATGTGTCTCTTAAAACCCCTGGTATGGAAGAGAGTCACTGTGATATCCTCATAGAGTCAGAATGGGATTCAAGGGCAAGGAGGGTTACTCTGTTTCTCACCATAAACTTCTAATTGTATGTTTTCATGTTTTGGTTAACATCAAATGCATGACCTCAGAACTTGTATTCATGTTACAGATGGATGCTGAGGCTGAAGACAAAATGCTTTGGACATACTCTGAAGGAATGGATGGTGAGTTAGTACACAGTTTCCCTGATGCTCTGCCCACCATACTGTAAAACACAGAAGTGCTGGAGTCCTGTTCCTAGCATGTAATCAGATTGATCACACATTCCTCAGACTTTTTTGTTCCAATCAAGCCAAAACACTGACCCTTGGCATTGAGAGAAAAAATATTATGAACCAAGAGTTTAAGGACTCTGGAAAGTCCAAATGATATATGGCACTAATATTTGCAAAATACAGTCATGAGTAGATTTGAATATTATGCAAAACTTTCTAAGGTTCAACAAGGGAGGTATGTTTCATGGTCAGTTCAATTAATAAAAAGTAACCTCAAAAGACCAAGGGAAAAACTGAATCATAAATTTATTTCTAAAACTGATTTTGATTTTAATATTAGCTGCTTTAGTAGCTCCAAGTTTGTACTTTGTTCAAGTAAAATGATGATACTTGTTTCTTACCTATCCCTGCTGGGAATTTCCAGGAGCCCTGCAAAGTAGGCTTGGAAGGTTTAGCTTGCTGTTTATCCCTCTTTTTCTGTAAGCATTGGATGGTAAAGAAATATTGAGATGTAGATAGGTCGTTGGTGATCTCAACATCTGGAAAACAGGATTGAATGACAATAACACCCTGTAAAAATTTTTTTAATATAATTAACTATATTTTTGTGACCCTTAATTTTAAGTGGGAGATTCTAGATTCACCATGGCCCTGAAAGTACTAAGGATGGCTGCTTTCCCCACCCCACCTTGCTTAAGAAGAGCAAAGCCCAGCTGTCACCCTGCACTTATCTTTAAAATCCTACAGTGTTTATCCTATAAATAAGAACAAATTCATGAATATATATATATATATAAAGAGCATACATATGATCCAAAATTACTATTTTAATTCTGAGTCAGAGAAGTAATAATTTTAATACCATCCTCAATAACTTTGTGAGAACCTCTTTCCAAATATAAATAGAAAGGGGCTAAGGATGTAGCCCATTATTACAGTACATCTGGATTCTATCCCTATTATATTTGCATATAAAAATTTACATTACTATGTACATATACAGGATAAAAAAATCAATCTGCATAAAATATAAAATTCATTTAAAAGGTATATTATTTATACAAACAAGTAAAAGCATATAAAATTGTATTGGCAATACAAACAAAATAAGCATATCTTAATTCCAACAATGTCCTAATTTGTGAAATAATGGAAATTGTCAAATATTCATAAAATATAGACAAAAATAAAGCAGTGTTACATGAAGTGAGAAAACCTCTCCTACAACATAAAATGTAGTCTATAAAATGAAAGAATAAAAGGAAAATTTAACCAATCATGGATATATTATTTACAAATGCTTTAATATAACTGCAATCTGCAACTATGACTACATACCACTAAAGAGCATTTATTGTGAAACTTGGCTTTCATTTCACAGAAAATCCATAACAAACATTTATTTATAAAGAGCACATGTAAGTGAATTTTAATGAATAAATATATAAATATTAAACTGCTTTAGAATATTAATTTATTAAAATGGCTTGACCTAGAAGTTTCCAAAAATGTGCATATTATCACCTGGAAACCCAAGAAAAACAAAATATTTTAGGTCATGCTGTTGCTCACTAGCAAAGGGGAGTTGGGTGGTTAATTTAAATAAACTGTGACATCACACACAAAAATTTTAAGATTTTTACAACATGATAAACATAGGGCAGTACATATTCAATGATAACAGGAGAAATAAACCTAAGGTTCTGAAAAATCTTTTCTGCTAGATAACTTCTCCATCAACATTTTAAAGTTTGACTTCTTCCTTAAACTCTGGGCTTCTCAACTATGTCTTCTTATAAGTGTAGGCCACAATATTTTATATCACTCTATTACTCTCAGCATCACTTTTCTAAGTGAAGGATATATAACCTACCGATAAAGGGAAAGATTAAAGATTAAAAGGAATGTCACTAACATTTTATTTTTACTAAAATGCCCTGTTTTTCTTGAAAGCAAAAATCTGAAACTAATTCTTATACAGAAGTTCCCAGAAGATATTCATCAAGGGAAGAAAATTAAACAATCATAATTAATTAAAAATTGTGATGGGAAGTTATGCATACCCAGGAAGTCCAAGTTTCTGTAATTCTCTAACATCACATCTTTATATAAGTTTTGTTGAGATGGCTGAAGGAATTTCCACTCCTCTTCAGTGAAATCAATGGCCACATCCCTGAATGTCAACACTTCCTAAAATAAAAATAGGTCACTAAATAGTACAGAGGAGAAGGTAGCAGCCCGAATTTCATTTGACAGTGACTGTGGACAGTGGATTGACTGGAGGAGACTCTCAATGCATCAGGCCTTGGACTTCCCAGAGAATCTCTGTTGAAGAGGTGATTGTGTACTGTTAGCTTGCAGACCAACTGCAGACCATCACGGGATCACCAGTTGCCTGCTGTTGCCTGGAAGCTCATTGCCACAGTACCCACAGGTTTGTTACATGTGGCTGCCACAATTTTGAGGCAATAGCCAGGACCTGTAAGACATGTAGGTGGACTGACAAAGCCCCATCTCCAGGACCCCTCAGCCCAATTGACTGCACCCTGACACAGGAAAGCCCAGACCAACTGACCACACACCACCTCTGCAACGCCTGAACCACACAGACCACACTCTGATCCAGGACCCCTTCCAACCAGCCACACCCTGTCTCTATGACACCTGGCCAACTACACCCATGCCCTGAACTGCAGCTCCCCATTTGTCAGCATACTTGTAAGCCAATGTGGCCATCTTGGATTATTCCAGAAGTGGAAACTTCCATCTTTCGGTGGGGCAAATCCAATCCTAAGACATCTGCTGGAAACTAGAAGCTCATTGTCATGCATCTCTCACGCAGCAGGCTACCGAAGAATGGGAGCTTTGAATAATATATAAATGTTATAGTGCAGGATTTTTTTCTCCTTTTTGAAAAACTGTAAGTTTTTGTTTCTTTACTTTTCTGCCTCTATTTTTCTTTCATTTACTTGTTTTCTCAGAGTCATGCTAACAACCAACTTCTTTTGATTGCACTTTCACACTTTCTATGATGCTTTCACACTTCACACACTTTCACACACTTTCACACTTCTATATGCTCTTTTCTTATCCCATTAACAGTTACATCCTACACTCCTCCCCATCCTCTTTGTCCTCCATTAGAAACTGCAGAGCTTATTGCAAATTTATCTGTTATATTGTAGATAATAATTGAACTCATTCTCTCTGTTTATTATGACAATATTGGTAATGACTTCAAAGGGGCTATTTGGTTTAGAGCTCCATATTATGTGTACTGGGTGCTGCTAATATTCATCTCTTCCTTAAGGAATAGGTTTTGGAAACCTATAGGGTTACTATAAGCCTGTAGTGGGGAAACTGCAACATCAAAGATCTGTACTGCTAGAGGGGAAGATACATGAACAACATGAAAAAACAAGGGAAGAAAATGTTCTAAACAAACCTAGATTCTATATTCAGAGAACCCAGTGACAGCATGGTACAAGAAATATCAGAAAAGGATTTCAAAATATGCATAATTAAAATGATTTATGAATCAAGGGATGAAATTAAAGAGCAAATTTAGGCAATGAATGATCACTCCAATAAGCAGTTGAAAGAGCAAATGCAGGAAGGAAAAGATCACTTCAACAAAGAGATAGAGATTCCCCCCCAAAAAAACAGAAATACTTGAAATAAAGGAAGAAATAAACTAAATTAAAAAACTCAATGGATATTATCACCAACAGACTAGGTCAATTAGAAGAAAAAACCTGATAATGAAGACAAAATATTTCATCTTGAAAACAAAGTTAACCAAACAGAGAAGATGGTAGGAAATCATGAACAACATCTCCAAGAACTCTGGGACATCATGAAAAGACCAAATTTAAGAATTATTGGAATTAAGGAAGGCACAGAGATACAAACCAAAGGAATTAACAACCTATTCAATGACCAGATATTAAAAAAAAATTGCATAGCCTGACCCCTGCATCGAGGTCAGGCACCATCACAGGTCAGTTGTGGTTGTGGAGTGAGTGGGCAGGTGAGTCAGGTGGCCTGCATCTCAGAACTAGCTCAAGGGCACTTAAACCACCTGCATTGCAGAGCAAGGTGGTAGGCAGCCAGCCCGCCCAACCACCAGCCAAAGTCAGACACAATCACTGAGCAACCCTTCCTGAACCCTGCATCGAGGTCAGGGACTTCACTAAGTGACCCCACCTGACCACCACACCGAGGTCTGTCACCATCGTGGAGCAAGCCAGCAGATGAACCAGCCCACCTGCATCATGGAGTTAGCCAGAGTATGCTTTATAGGCTGGTGCAGGCATTTTGAATTATTCCTGAGTGCATGAACATCATCATTGGAAGGGCAGCTCCCTTCCTGAGACATCTACAGGAGACTAGAGGACCTTTGACAAGATCCAGGAGTCAAGAAGAGGAGGTATTGAGAGACTCAGGACCAACTCAGAGCCACCAGGTGAGTCTCTCCCACTGGGCGATCTCCCCAGATGAGAAGTAGTCCCAAAATGCAGGAAACATTGTGGAGTAGAGAGACCAAGTGAGACTCCAATGCTGGAGCCTTGAACCCAGTCAACTAGAGAATTGCAGAGGAGGCCTGCACAGCCAGAGACATCAAGGCAGAGTGAGGGTCCGAGGCCCAGGTGGTTGCTTCGGTCCCCAAGGAATGTAGCAGAGGAGGGCTGCTCAGCAAGGGAGTCCCTCACAGGGCCTGGCTCCCCAGCCCAAGGGGTAGGTCAAAACTCCTGGGAACACTGCAGAGGAGGGCTGCCCAGTCCAGGTGGTAGTTCTGGACTGAAGGGAACTTCTTGGAGGAGAGCTTCCCAGTGAAACTTTCACACTGCGTGAGTCTTCCCCGCTGGGTGAGGCTTTTCCACCAGGACAGTAGAATCAAAGACACAGTCCCAGGTCAGATGTGCCCCAGTCTGCAGCCTAGTCCCCTGTTGGCTAACCATCAGTCAACAAGTGGAGGGGCCTCTGCCCCTGAGAGGAAATATGCCCCACCTTGCCGGGGTCCAGCCCTAGCAGGAGTCCATGGGTTCCACACTGGTAAACGGGGTGTGGGGAGACAGCATCGGTGATGGATGGAGAATGAAAGACACAGACTCTAGTTCTGGTGCAATCAATCTCACTTTATTCTGGGGAAGGCTGGGTTTATATACACTTTTCTTCAGGCTATGACGAACAGGCTTATGATTAATAAAATCAAAGAAGTTTCCAAAGCATACGCAGAAATTGTTTTTATCGAAAGATTATGAGAAAACAGTAACCTTACAGATTACAATTATTTTAAGAATATTTAACTAAGTCAATGAACTAATACATACAATGTTTATTTCCTTAATATTTAAACTCTATGTGACCTAAGACTATTCTTATTACTTTTTGTGGTAAAGCGATAGACAAATCATGTCATGTGACCATCTCTACTAGGTCCATCTGGTTAATATCTAAATTGCTGAATTAAGGGTTACAGGAGGACAGAGGTCACAGTGGTTCTCATGGCCAAGATTTTTTACTGAATAAATTACCTTATCTTATGTAGCTCCTTTTCCCAGAACAAGGCATTGTGTACCAATGTTTATTATAAGGGTGACATATTCTTTGTAGGAAGGAAGGAATGTTGTGAAAGCTTATTCTTATTCTTTTACCTTACCACCACACATAAACAAAACCATCATCTGGATTAAACCACCCTGTAGGAGGCAGGGGGAGATCTTTATCTACCTTCTCTAAGGGCTTGCCTTTAGGGGGGTACCAGGGCTTTCCATTGATAAAATAAGCTGGTCCATTTCTAGTAGCTACTGTGGGAGGTCCTTTGTGCTCAGAACTTGTGGAAACATTGTTATATATAAATTTCTGTGCCCCAACACGTTCTGGCTGTGCCAGTAAATGCAGTGTTTGATTTTTAACATGATGAAAACATTCTCCTGTAGTGAGCTTAACATCACAGGGTTTCAACATGTGTTTTGTCTCCGTGATGTTTTTCTGGAAATTTCTAGAATTATTTCCATCACCTCTAGCAAGATCCACAGACTGAAGTGAGTAATATATTATTAGGAATACTCCACAGAATAACATCCAAGCTAGGGAGGCATACATCTGGCTACAATCCTTTTAGGATGAGTCTCTGCAATCATCCTTCAGTGGAACTCTGTCAAGCACTGCAAGGAGAGCCAGGCGCCCCTGCAACACCTGAAGGCAACCACCCCTAGAGGGGCAGCTTTCTTGTGGAGCACCACATTATCAAGTTCCTACAAGACTAGCTACTGAAGGCTAAGAGGTGAGTTATTGGAAAATCTACAGTGACAATATTAGTCAATAGAGGAAATTTGCAATATCCTGAAGCTTCATTACGAGAGAGGTAGATACCTGAGCAATATGAGAAAACAAGGGAAGAAAATGTCCCCAAAAAACCTAGATGTTACAGCAATAAAATCCAATGACAGCATGACAGAAGAACGGTTAGAAAGGGAGTTCAGAATGTACATTATTAAAATGATCAGAGAAGCAAATGATGAGATGAAAGAGTAAATGCAGGCTTTGAATGATCACACAACTAAACAGTTAAAAGAGCAAACACAGGAAGATAATGATCATTTCAATAAAGAGTTAGAGATACTGAAAAAAAAAGACAGAAATCCTTGAAATGAAGAAAACAATAAACCAAATTAAGAACTCCACTGAAAGCATAACCAATAGGATATAATACCTGGAAGACAGAACCTAAGACATTAAAGACAAAATGTTTGACCTTTAAAACAAAGGTTGACCAAACAGACAAGATGGTAAGGAATCATGAACAGAATCTCAAGAATTGGGGATATCATGAAAAGGCCAAATTTAAGAATTATTGGGATAGAGAAAGTCACAGAGAAACAAAGCAAAGAATGAACAATTTACTCAATGAACTAATGTCAGAAAATGTCTCCAAACTGAAGAATGAATTGGAAAATCAAATACAAGAGGCTTATAGAACCTCAAATACACAAAATTACAATAGACTCACACCAAGGCACATTATAGTGAAAATACATAACATACAAAACAGAGACAGAATTTTAAAGGCTGTGAGAGAGAAAAAAATCAAATTACACTCAGGGGGAAACCAATACGGATATCAGCAGATATTTCAACCCAAATCCTAAAAGCTAGAAGGGCCTGGAACAGCTTTTTTCAAGCTCTGAAAGAAAACAGATGTCAACCAATAATCTTACACCCAGCAAAACTTATCTTCATATTTGATGACAAAATAAAATCCTTCCATGATAAAGAAAATCTAAAAGAATTTTACAAACAGAAGGCCAGCACTACAGAACATTCTCAGCAAAATATTCCATGAGGAAGAGATGAAATTCAATGATTTAAATCAGCAAAGGGATGAATTATTCTAAAGGAAAAGCCAAATAAAGGAGAAAGCAAGTTGTGTCAAAAAACAGAAGAGCAAAATGACCGGGAATACAAATCATATCTCAATAATAACCCTGAATGTTAATGGCCTTATTCATCAATCAAAACACATAGACTGGTAGATTGGATTAAAAAGAAAGATCCAAGAATTTGCTGCCTGCAAGAGACTCATGTCATAGAAAAATACCCACAAACTAAAGGTAAAAGGATGGGAAAAATCATACTAAGCACAAGTACACAGCAAAAAAGCCAGAGTTTCCATCCTCATATCAGATAAAGTGGACTTCAAGTCAAAGTTAGTCAGAAGGGATAAAGAAGGACATTTCATACTGCTTAAAGGAAGCATAAATTAGAAAGACATAACAATCATAAATATCTATGCCCAAAACAGTGGCTCATCCATAATCATCAAACAAATTCTTCTCAATTCCAGAAATCAAATAGATTACAAAACAATAATACTAGGTGATTTTTAACACACATCTCTCAGCACTGGACAGATCCTGCAAACAAAAATTGAACAAAATAACCATAGATCTCAATAACACAATACATAATTTAGACTTAACAGACATATATAGAATATATCGTCCAAGAAAGAACGAATAAACTTTCTTCTCAGCTGCACGTGAAAACTTCTCTAAAAGAGACCATGTGTTATTCTACAAAGCTAATATTAGCAAATACAAGAAGCATTCTATCAGATCATAATGGATTGAAATTTGAAGTAAAAGATAGAGTAAAAAACAGAAATTATTCCAATACCTGAAGATTAAATAATAAACTATTGTATGTTGAAGGGATAACAGAATACATCAGGAGGAAAATTAAAAATTCTTAGTGGTAAATGAGAACAAAGAAACATCATATGAAAATCTCTGTGACACTATGATAGCACTACTTGGAGGAAAATTTATTTCATGGAGTGTCTTCAACAAAGGATGAAAAAAATCAACATATAAATGACCTAACACTACAGCTCAAAACCCTAGAAATAGAAGAGTAGAACAACACCAATAGTAGTAGAAGACAGGAAAAAGTTAAAATCAGAGTTGAAATCAATGAAATTGAAACAAAAGAAACAATCAAAAAATTCACAAAATAGGTGGTTCTTTGAAAAAATAAACAAAGTGGATAAACCCTTAGCCACACTAACAAAGAGAAGGAGCGAGAAAACTCAAATTACTAAAATTCAAAATGAACAAGAAAATATCACAAAAAACACAAGTGAAATACAAATCATAATTAGAAGCTATTTTGAAAATCTATACTCCAACAAAATAGAAAATCTTGAAGACATCAACAGGTTTCTACAGACATATGAGTTATCTAAACTGAACCAGGAGGAAATACACAATTTAAATAGATCAGTTTCATGTAATGAAATAGAAGGAGTCATCAAAAGCCTACCAAAAAAAGAAAAGTCTGTGACCATATGGGTTCTCAGCATAGTTCTACAAAACCTTTAAAGAAGAGCTAATTCCAATAATTCTCAAAGTATTTCATGAAAGAGAAGAGGAGGGAACCCGCCCAAACTCATTCTATGTAGCCAACACCACCTTGATACATAAACAAGACAGAGACACAACGAGGAAAGAAAATTTCAGACCAATACCCCAAATGATTATTTATGCAAAAATTCTGAAAAATCTCATAAAAATTGCATAAAAACATTAAAAAGATAGTGCACCACAATCAAGTGGGTTTTATCCCAGGGATGCAAACTTGGTTCAACATTTGGAAATCAGTAAATGTAATTCACCATATCAACAAACATAAACTTGAGAATCAAATGATTATTTTGAATAGATGCAGAAGAAGCATTTGATAAAATAGAGCATCCCTTCATGCTCCAAACTCTAGAAAAAATAGGGATAGTGGGAACATTCATTAACATTGTAAAGGCCATCTATGCTAAGCCCATGGCCAATGTCATTCTAAATGGTAAAAACTAAAAGCATTCCCCCTAAAAACTGTAACAAGGAAGGGATGCCCTCTTTCAACACTTCTATTCAACATTGTCCTTCAAACGTTAGCCAGTGCAATTAGAGAGACCAAGGAACTTAAAGGGATACAAATATGAAAAGAAGAACACAAACTATTTGATGATGACATGAGTATATATTTAGAGGAACCAGGAAATTCTACCACAAAACTTTTAGAACTCATAAATGAACTCAGTAAAGGAGCAAGATATAAGATCAATGCTCATAAATCCAATGCATTTTTATACATAACTGATGAACCTTCAGGAAGAGAAGTTAGGAAAAATATCCCATTCACAGTAGCTTCAAAAAAATTGAAATACCTGGGAATCAATCTAACAAAAGAGTGGAAAGACCTCTACAATGAGAACTACAGAACACTAAAGAAAGAAATTACAGAAAGCATTAGAAGATGTAAAAATCTCCTATGTTCTTGGTAAGGCAGAATTAATGTTGTCAAAATGGCCACACAACTAAAAGTTCTACACAGATTCAATGCAATTCCAATTAAAATGCCAATGATGTACCTTACAGAAATAAAGCAAGCAATCATGAAATTCATCTGGAAGAATAAGAAACCCAGAATAGCTAAAGCAGTCCTTAGCAGGAAGAGTGAAGCAGGGGGTATCACAATACCATAACTTAACTATACTACAAAGCAGTAATAACAAAAACAGCATAGTATTGGCACCAAATTAGACAGGTAGATCAATGGTACAGAATAGAGGACATGGACACAAACCCAAATAAATACAATTTTTCTCATACTAGACAAAGGTGCCAAAAATATGCAAGGGAGAAAAGATAGCCTCTTCAACAAATGGTGCTGGGAAAACTGAAAATCCATATGCAACAGAATGAAATTAAACCCCTATTGCTCACTGTGTACAGAAATCAACTCAAAATGGATCAAGGACCTTGGAATCAGACCAGAGACATTGCATCTCATAGAAGAAAAAGTATATCCAAATATTCAACATGTTGTTTTAGGATCAGACTTCCTTAACAGGACTCCCATAGCACAAGAAATAAAAGCAAGAATCAATAACTGGAACAGATTCAATCTAAAAAGCTTTCTCTCAGCAAAGGAAACTATCAGCAATGTGAAGAGAGAGCCTACAGAGTGGAAGAAAATCTTTGCCACTCATACTTCAGATAGAGCACTAATTTCCAGAATATATAAAGAACTCAAAAAACTCTACACCAAGAATACAAATAACCTAATCAACAAATGGGCTAAGTAAATGAACAGACACTTCACAAAAGAAGATCCACAAGCAATCAACAGATATATGTAAAAATGTTCATCATCTTTAGTAATAAGAGAAATGCAAATCAAAACTACCGTAAGATTCCATCTCACCCCAATTAGAATGGTGATTCCTAAGAATACATGCAACAATATGTTTTGGCGAGGATGTGGGAAAAAGGTACACTCATGCATTGCTGGTGGGACTGCAAATTAATTCAGCCACTCTCGAAAGCAGTGTGGAGATTCCTTAGACATCTTGGAATGGAATCACCATTTGAACCAGCTATCCCACTCCTTGGCCTATACCCAAAGGACTTAAAATCAGCATACTACAGAGATACAGCCACATCAATGTTCATAGCTGCTCAATTTGCAATAGCCAGATTGTCTAACCAACCTAGATGTCCTTCAATTGAAGGACAATTTTATATATATATATATTATATATATAAAATTGAATATTATTCAGCCATAAAGAATAATAAAATTATGGTATTTGCAGGCAAATGGATGAAATTGGAGAATATCATGCTAAGAGAGATAAGCCAATGTCAAAAAACCAAAGGACAAATGATATGGGTGATAAACAGATGATGACACATAATGTGGGGTGGGAGGGGGCAAGAATGGAGGAAGGAGAGACTTTATAGAAGGAAAAGAGGGGTGGGAGGATTGGTGGAAGAAAAAACAACAGAATGAATAAAAAATTATTACACTAGGTAAATATATGATTATACAAATGGTATGCCTCTTCTTCATGTACCAACAAAAAACAAGATGTATCCCATTTGTTTACAATAAAAATAAATTTAAAAAAGAAGTAAAATGCATTATTGAAAATACAATATTTTAATCTATTAATAAATATTCAGTGTATGGTGAAGAAACTTTAAAACTCTGTTATGAAGCATGATCTAACATTTATGTCTAAGAATATATGTAGGTATCACTTATACTTGGAAAAGGATATTCAATAAAGTGAAATCACCATAAATCAGCAAAATAAGAAAATTATCCCAACCTGAAGAATGAAAGGGAAAATCAAATGGAATAGAGTTATAGAACACTAGATGCACAAAATTACAACAGATCCACACAAAGTCATATTATAATGAATATGCCTCATATACAAAATAAAGATAGAATTTTGAAGGCTACAAGAGAAAAGCATCAGACTACATGTAGGGGAAAACCAATGTGGATATCAGCAGATTTCACAGCCTAGACCCTAAAAGTTAGAAGGGCCTAGAACAATATATTTCTAGCTGTGAAAAAATGTAGTTGCCAACAAAGAATTCTATTCCCAGAAAAATTAACCTTCACATTTGAAATGAAAAAATCTCCTTCCATGATAAACAGAAGTTAAAAGAATTTACAAATAGAAAGCCTGTGCTACAGAACATTCTCAGCAAAATATTCCATGTGGAGGAAATGGAAAACAGCAATGTAGGTCAGCAAAGGGAGGAATTACTTTATAGGAAAAGACAATCAAAAGATATACCAAATCAAGTTAAAAACCAAAAATAAACCCAAATGACTAGGACTACAAATCATATCTCAATAATTACCGTGAATGTTAATTACCTAAAGTCATCAAAAATCAATAAAGGGACAAAGGAACTAAAGAGACCATTCACAAAGAATAGAGAAATAATCAACTAATATTTCAAAAATTGTTCAACATCTTTAGATATTAGAGAAATACAAATTAAAAGTGCCCTGAGATTACATCTCAATCTGTTCAATATGGTTAGTATCAAGAATATAAGGGGCTGGGGATATAGCTCAGTTTGTAGAGTGCTTGCCTCAAAAACACAAGGCCCTGTGTTCAAATCCCTAGCACCAGAAAAAAAAAAAAAAAAAAAAAAAAAGAAAAAAGAATATAAGTAACACGTGTTCATGGGGATGTGCAGAAAACAGAATGCTCACACATTGCTGGTGGAACTGCAGATTGTTGTAACCCATCTGGAAAGGAGTATGGATGTTCTTAAAAAAAATGTATCCACCATTAAAATGAGAGAATGCACTACTTAATATATACCTAAAGACATTAAATTCAGCATGCTACAGTGACACAGCCACATTAATATTTATAGCAGTACAATTTAAAATAGCTAAGTTATGAAAGCAACATAGGTGCTCTTCAACAAATGAATGGATAAAGAAATTAGGGCATGTATACACAATGCAGTGTTAATCAGCCATAAAGAATAATGACTCCATGACTTTTACAAGTAAATGGATGTATATGAAGAATATTATGCTAAGAGAAATAAACCAATTCCCAAATCCAAAGGTCGATTTTCTTGCCAATACATAAAATCTAAACCACCTGAAGTGGGGAGGGTAAGAAAAGTTGTAAGATTAGACAATGGTGAAAAAAAGAAGGGAGGAGGATAGAAATAGACAAGACAGTAGAAAAAATCTAACATAAATTTCCTGTGTATACATGTAAAAATATGTGTGTTCAACCATCATGCCCACCCACAAGACAATTGTCATTCTAATTAGAATGTATTCCATGCTTGCATAGATTCATGAAAATGGATTCTACTGTCATGTAGAACTAGAAAGAAGAAATAAAATTAAATAAAACTGACAATTGTTTGAAAAGCTAGATGTTTATCCTGTTATAAACGTTATACAATATATACATGTACCAAAACTTTATTGCATAAATATGTATAGTTTTTACTTTATATATTAAAATAAGTTTAATTTGAAAAACAGAACAAAATATTCAAATGGGATTTTTGTTGCTATTTGATATTTTAATAACATGCATAAATACCATAAAATATTTGAACTCAAATTCACTAGTAAGTGTTTCCTTTATGTGGTCAAACTCATTGCCTTTCAAAAGTTTCTCTAATTCCACTGCGGTCTTGTAATTGCTAAAGAAATTGTTATATTTTCAGAAAACACAACTCCATCCCAGAACTATTGAATCAGATTCTTTATTTTAGTAATCTCTGACTCATGGTTGTACAATTATATCTGAAAATTCCCTGCACTTTGATTCATTGTACACAAATGGGGTACAACTTCTCATTTCTATGGTTGCACACAATGTAGATTCACATAATTTGCATAATGATACATATACATAGGGTAATACTGTCTCATTCTACTCTATTTTCTTAACCTACCCCTTCTGCCCCATTTTTCTCTACACCATACAAAGTTTCTTCATTCTTCTTTCCCTAACTATCCCTCCTTATTATATATCCTCATTCACTTATCAGAGAAAACATTCAAACTTTGGTTTTTTTGGGCTTGGCCTATTTCACTTAGCATAATAATTTCCAACTTCATCCATTTAACATTTATAATTTTACTCTTCTTTATGCCAGAATAATATTACATTGTGTATATATACCAGCTTCTTTTTCCATTCATCTATTGAATGTCATCTCAGTTGGTTTCACAATCTAGCTATTGTTACTTGAACTTCTATGAACATTGATGTGGCTGCATCACTGTAGTATGCTGATTTTAAGTATTTATGTATAAACCGAGGAGTTGAATAGCTGGGTCAAATGGAAGGACCATTCCACGTTTTCAGAGGAATCTCCATATTGCTTGTCAGAGTGGCTGCACCAATTTGCAACTATACCAGCAATGTATGAGTGTGTCTTTTTAGCCACATCCACGCCAACAATATTATTGCTTGTGTTATTAATATTAGCCATTCTAATTGGAGTTTGTTGAACTCAGGGTCATTTTAATTTGTGTTTCTCTAAGTACTAGGAATGATGAGCACTTTTTCATATATTTGTTGATCATTGATCACCTGTATATCTTCTGTGAAGTGTCTTCCCAGTTCCTTAGCCTATGTATTGATTTGTTTATTTGTATTTTTGGTGTAAAGTTTTTTAAGTTCTTTGTACACTTTGGAGATTAGTGCTCTATCCAATCTCCAAAGATTTCCTCCCACTCAATAACCTTTCTTTTAACATTATTGATTGTTTCCTTTGCTGAGAAAAAAGCTTTTTAGTTTGAATCTACCCCATTTATTGATTCTTGCTTTTATTTCTCGCACTATGTGGGTCTTGTTGAGAAAATCCTGTCCTAAGTCACCATGATGGAGATTTGGGCCAAATTTTGTTCTATTTGGTGAAGGGTACCAGGACTAGTTCTTATATCCTTGGTCCATTTTGAGTTGAGTTTAGCACAGGGTGAGAGATAGGGTTTTAATTTCCTGTTACTGCATATGGATTTCCAGTTTTGCCAGCACCATTTGTTTAATAGGCTATCTTTTCTCCATTCTAAGTTTCTGGTAACTTTGTCTAGTATGAGATAACTGTACTTATGTGGGAATATCTCTGTGTCTTCTATCCTTTATCATTCATCTTCTTGTCTATTTTGGTGCCAATACCTTGCAGTTTCTGTTACTCTTCCTCTATTGTACAGTTTAAAGTCTGGTATTGTGATACCTCATGCATCACTCTTCCTGTAAATGATTGCTTTTTGTATTATGGGTCTCTTGTTCTTCCACATGAATTTAATGATTGTGCTCTCTATTTCTATAGTAAATGTCATTGGGATTTTAATTGGAATTGTGTTAAATATGTATGACACTTTTGGAAGTATGACCATTTTGATAATATTAATTTTTAGTATCCAAGGTCATGGGAGATATTTCCATCTTCTAAGATCTTCTTCCATTTCTTTCTTTAATGTCCTCTTTATTGTAGAGGTCTTCCACCTCTTTGATTACATCAATTTCCACATATTTTATTTTTTGAGACTATTGTGAACAGAGTTATTTCCCTTCTAGATATTACATTGCTTATGAATTAAAATGCTTTAGATTTATGCATGTTGATTTTCTATTCTGCTATTTTGGTGAATTTATTTATTATTAGGTCTAAAAGTTTTCTGGTGGAGTTTTTTGATACTCTAAATATAGAATCATATCATTGACAATTAGTGACACTTTTAGTTCTTCTTTTCCTCTTTGGGTCCATTTAATTTCTTTTGTATGTCTAATTGCTCTGGCTAGTATTTCAAAGATGATATTGAACAGAAGTGGTGAAAGAGGGTTTCCCTGTCCTGTTCAAGTTTTTAAAGGGAATATTTCAGTTTTTCTCCATTAAAAATGATGTTGGTTATGGGCTTAGCATAAGTAGCCTTTACAATTTTGAGGTATGTTACTACTGTCCCTATGTTTCTTATTTCTTTGAGTATGAAGGGGAATCTTCTGATCTCTTAATCTGATGTTTCAAAGCATACTACACTATCATACTTTCTAAAGGCAGGTCTTTAAATTTGCAGTTATTTTTTGGACTTTGAATTCTTTTTGGGCATGCACACATGTCCTTAAAATAGAACCAGATTTTCTCATAAAGTGCATGTAACCTTGAATAACACCTGTTGCTGGCCTCCATGTGCTACTTGTTGGATGTAGGCAGGTATTTATAAACATGAATTCAAATAGTTCCAAGCCTCTCAGTCATAAAAAAACCAAAGCCATTTTTTTTTACAAGTTTCTCACTTTTAAATGGTCATTGGTGGGGCTGGGGTTGTGGCTCAGTGGTAGAACACTTGCCTAGTATGTGTGAAGCATTGGGTTCAATTCTGAGTGCCACATACAAATAAATAAATGAAATAAAAGATCTGTCAATATCTAAAAAATTATTTAAAAATGTCATTGGTATTAATATTTCTGACACATATAAGCATATTCCTTTCTTCCTTAGGTAGAAAATTTATGAAATAAAATCTTGTGACATATTGATTTAGTAAAGCCTTGCCACTTTTCTTGAATATGTGTTTAATGTCATTAAGTATGTCATCTGGAGAAGGGGTATAAATCAGTGGTAGAATGTTTGCTTAGCATGCATGAGGCACTGGGTTCAATACCCAGGATCACCCAAACACACACACATGCAGAGAGAAAGAGAGAGAATAAAACAAATTCTTGTGAATAATCTATTAAAATAATTTTATTTAAAACATAGAGATATTTTATTTTCTTCTAATTTTTCAATGAACCTCTAAAGACACATACTTCAAGAGTCCAAACTGTGAGTAGGAAGTCTAACAGTAAGTAATCCTAGGATATCCCTGCCTGTCCTTGTATCTCCAAGGGACCAGAACAAGAGAAGAATCAAGCCACCCAGTGAGAGGCACTGACCATTCCTGGTTATCACCTTTAGGTGGGTGAAAATGTTCAGGCATCCACTGATTGACTCCTTTCCTTCTGTTTTTAAGTAGTTCTAATGGATTCCATAATCAAGGAGCTCAAGATCTTCCCTACATTATTTTTTTCTCATATTGATTGACTTTAATTATCAAAATGATTTGTACATTTCAAGCCTCACAATACTTGTTTTAGGGTAAAAAACAAGCCAGAGGACTTCCTTCACCTAGGCTCTGTCTGTACACCAAATAAGCTGAGAAGGGGTACAGATGACCTGATAATAACCCAAAACAGTCAATCTGATATTCCAATAACAGAGAACAGAAAGATGTTGCTAAAATGCAAGTAATTTCTCACTGTACATCATGAAATGTGGGCTACCACACACTTTCTAAACACCAAATGGTTGAATTTTATACCAAAGTTCAGTGATTTGAACAGCCATCTGTGAACCTGAATAATGGATCACCCAGATCCCAAATTATACACACTTTATTTTAACGATTAGATAATTTTGTCTGGTAGCCACAATTTGTTCCTTTCAACCTACATGTTAGAAGGTAAAGTGACAAATAGGTTTTTTGAAGGGGTCCATATATTTTTACATTAGGTATCATCCCTCACCTCAGAGCTAAGGTATTTTGAAAGTTCTACCTGGTTTTGCAGTACAAATTCCCATTAGATTTTCTTTCATAGGGTCTTGGTTGAGGTATAGTAAAGAAGAAGAAAATGATGAAAAATTTACTTAAGAAATAAAGAAAACATGCTGATGATTCATTTTCTCTCAGAAACAAGATGATTCCCTTTCCTGTTTTCAAGGTTTGATATGGCAATTTCAGAAAGTCCTAAATTCACTTCTAGTTCACCTTATTTTTAAATTTTTATGTGTTTTAATTAGTTTATGCATGACAGTAGAGTGTGCTTTGCTACATCATATATAATGGATATGATTCTCATTCTTCTGATTATACATGAATACCACCATCATACTGTTACATATGTACCTGAGGTAATAATGACTGAGTCACTCCACTGTCCTTACTACCCTATACCCCCTCAACTTCCTTCACTCCCCTCTACCTAAAGTAACTCTTTTCTTCCCTATCCACCCCTCATTGTGAATTAGCATCTGCATATCAGAGAAAAAATGCAGCTTAAAAATGCAGCTTAATTTTTTGGGATAGGCTTATTTCACTTAGCATGATATTCTCCAGCTCCATGCATTTATTGCAATAATTTTATTCTTTTCTGAGGCTGAGTAATATTCCATCATGTGAATTCATACATATATATGTATATCACATTTTTTAATCCATTCATCTTTTGAAGGGCACCTAGATTGGTTTTATAGTTTAGCTGTTGTGAATTGAACTGCTATAAACATTAATATGGCTTTGTCACTATAGTATGCTGATTTTAAGTCCTTTGGGTATAAACCAAGGAGTGGGATAACTGGGTCAAATAGTGGTTCCATTCCAAGTTTTCTGAGGAATCTCCATACTGCTTTTCAGAGTGGTTGCCCCAATTTGCAGTATCATTGGAAATGTACCTTTTCCCCCACATCCTTGCCAACATTTTATTGTTGCTTGTATTTTTAGTAAATGTCATTCTGACTGGAGTGAAATGAAATCTTACAATAGCTTTGATTTGCATTTCTCTACTTGCTAAAGATCTTGAACCTTTTTTCATATATTAGTTGACCATTCATATTTCTTCTTCTGTGAGGTGTCTGTTCAGTTCCTTTGTCCATTTATTGATTGGATTATTTTGTTTTCTTGGTGTTAAGTTTTTTGTGTTCTTTATGTGTCCTGGAGACTAGTGCTCTATTTGAGGTGCTTGTGGTAAAGATTTTCTCCCATTCTGTAGCCTCTCTCCTCATGTTATTGATTGTCTCCTTTGCTGAGAAGAAGCTTTTTAGTTTGAATACATCCCATTTATTGATTCTTTCAGAGTTAGTCCCCCTTTTTAAAAACAATGATGATCTATTATTGTTCCTCAGGGTTGTGTTTGAAAAATAGAGGATGTGTTACAGTATCTGGCATGCTTGTAATTTAGAAGGTATGCATTAAAATTTACATAGTTCTTTTTCCAGGAAGCCAAGCTCTGTGGTTCCTTGGAACACAGGTTGCCTTAGCGACTTCCCTGTTGCATATGACTCATTCTGTCCCAGGTTTGGTCCACCTGTTTAGAGGATCACATACCTATTAGAACTATCCTTGATGCTCGTCTCTGTAGAAGTTTACTAGTAGGGAATTTTATGACCCTACCTGTGTTATTCTTATCATTAAGAATTTTGTTTTTTAAACAGTTTTAATAAAAACAGGACGTGTAGTATATCCACACAATCGGGATGGATTAAACTATTGAAGTACTTGACTCATTTACAATCTTGTTTTAGAATCTACTCTCATCTAAAATTCCTTTTTAGAGACTTTTATGTCTCCTGTAAAGGGTTAAAAGAAATTTAAAACAATCAAGTGCTCAAAGATTGAGAGATGTTTGCGGCACTGTGAGTGGTTTCCTGGTGGTCTACCACAGAAACAGTGCTCATGGTCAGAGGAATAGCACCCCAGTGAACATATATGTCAGCCCTTTAGGGAATCAGGCCATTCAGAGGGCAAAAATAAATCTTTTTTGTGATGTATCTTAAAAGTAACTTAAAAAAATGATTTTTAGGGAATTGTTAGGTGCATCAACATAAGAAACACATAATTTGGAGAGAAAAAGGAAGAAATTAATAGATAAGCAAATTTATGGGGAAAAATGTCTAATCTAACCTTTGTAGAGAAATAGAAGTCACTATTTAAGCATGTCAGTACCATTAAAGATTATAATAAAATAATATTCATCAAGGTCTTATGTGACATACACTCATTATCTTTTTCATCCAATTATCTCATTTAATCCTCAACAGTAATCTTACAAGTTAGAAACCATGACTATGCAAATTTTCAGAAAACACAGTGAAAATAAGCAGTATACATAAATAATCCAGTCCTGTACACTAATAAGTAATCCAGAGTTCAGACCATAGGCCAGCTTCACTATCATCAGGCTATGCTTTCATACACAGTTACTACTACCAACAACATGAAATCAAGAAGTAAATCACTGCTTATGTTTTTTCAAAGTTCCACATTTTAACTTTCAGAGTTATCATTCAACAATCTAGTTTTCTAAAATTTGGACAAAGAATATATTTTGTTTGGAAATGATAATGCTTCCTGTTCTTCCAATTATTTAGAAATCATTTTTCTGTCAAAAAATCCACTTGATATAATTTTTTTTCAATTTTTAAATTTTAATAGTACAGAAATGGGGTACAACTTCTGTTTCTCTGGTTTTACATGAAGTAGATTCACACCATTTGCATAATCATACATGTACATAGGGTAATGATGTTTGTCTCATTCTCTTATTTTCCTTCCCCTGTCCCCACCCCACCCCACATTTCCATCTCCACAATTCATTCTTCCTCCATTCTTGTCTTCCCCCTCTCCATTATGTGTCATTATCTACTTACCAGAGAAATCATATGGCCTTTGGTTTTTTGGGATTGGCCTATTTCACTTAGCATGATATTCTCCAACTCCTTCCATTTATCTTCAAATGCCATAATTTTTTCTTCTTTAGGGCTGAATAATACTCCATTGTGTATGTATGCCACAGTTTCTTTATCCATTCATCTATTGAAGGGCATCTATTTTGGTTCCACAATATAGTGATTGTGAATTGAGGTGCTATAAACATTGATGTAACTGTGTTACTATAGTATGCTGATTTTAACTCCTCTGGGTATAGGCCAAGGAGTGGAATAGCTGGGTCAAATGGTGGTTTCATTTCACATTTTCTGAGAACTCTCCAGAGAGATTCTGCTTTCTGGAGAGGCTGCACCAATTTGCAACCCAACCGGCAATGTATGAGTGTACCTTTTACCCAACATTCTTACCAACACCTCTTATTGCTTACATTCTTGATAATAGCCATTCAAATTAGGGTAAGATAAAATCTTAGGGTAGATTTGATTTTCATTTCTCTTATTACTAGAGATGTTGAACATTTTTTCATATATCTGTTGATTGCTTGTAGATCTACTTCTGTGAAGTGTCTGCTCATTTCCTTAGCATTTGTATTCTTGTTGTCAAGTTTTTTGAGTTCTTAATAGATTTTGGAGATTAATGCTCTATCTGAAGTGCATGTGGCAAAGATTTTCTCCCACTCTGTAGGCTCTCTCTTCACATTGTTGATTGTTTCCTTTGCTGAGAAAACCTTTTTAGTTTGAATCTATCCCAATTATTGATTCCTGCTTCTATTTCTTGTGCTTTGAGTGTCATGTTAAGGAAGTCTGGCCCTAAGCCGACATGATGAAGATTTGGACTTACTTTTCTGTTTATTTGATGAAGGGTCTCTGGTCTAATTTCTAGGTCCTTGATCCATTTTGAGTTGAACTTTGTGCAGGGTGAGAAATAGGGGTTTAATTTCAGTTTGCTGCATATGGGTTTCTAGTTTTCCCTGCACCATGATCTAATTTGTTATTAGACTAATTCAGAACAATGTCAGAAATTTTTGGGAAGATTAATACATGAAACAGATTCTCTTATTTTTATTTAATAATAATCAATTAATAGAAATTACTAACTGATTATTTTAAATTTTACAATAATTTATGTTGAATGGAATGATCATGTTTTGGCTGAAGAAGTGCCAAGTCATTCCTTAATTGGCTTAAATTAACCTAGACATAATTAATTCCTCATTATAATTTTATCCATTTTGGAGAGGGAGAGAGCTGATTTGTTTTTAAACACTTTATTTTTAGTTCCTCTTTAATTTTCATGCAACTTGTGTAAAACCTAATCCATCCCCTATAATGTTCCTCTAACTTATTCTACAGTTTTTTGGGGATTCAGAATTACAATCGTGTTCCTGAATTTCTGAGTAACCTTGGGTAATGTAGCATGTTTTCCCCTGTATGAAATTATGGTTGTTTTCTAGAGAACACTGGAAAGTTATTTATTCCTTCTTTTTAAATAAATTGAATATGTCATTGTTTCCAGAGAGACTACTTACAAAAATACTAATGCAAGTGAAGCTAATTGAAATACAGTGTATCTTGTTCATTTCAATAATAAAAATTGATACTGATATTCTCATTGTATTGTTTTAATCTTTCAGCTAGTACCAGCACCATTAAAAATGCTATTTATTGGGGCTGGGGATATAGCTCAATTGGTAGAGTGCTTGTCTCACATGCTCAAGACCCTGGGTTCAAATCCCCAGCACCACAAAGAAAAAATGAAATTCATTGCCACAGGCCCACCTTTCCTCAAATTCCTTGTTGGCATTTCCAGGCTTTTCTCTAACACAATTCAGTTTACAGGTGGTTTTGAGAAAACTTTCTTGTTTCTTTCTAAATCATGTCCATTTCAGGTCCAAAATAGAGTAATATGATCAAAGACTACTTACAGACTACCCAAGGTATCCTGTGTTTGTTAGCAGAGGTCAAGAGAAAGGTCCATGGTCATCAGCATACCCAGCCTCACCACCAGTCCTTGCCTTGAGCTGACTGGCAGTCATCTCAACATGCCCTTGCTATGAGATAGTTTCCCCAGGAGACAGACCCTGGGATGAGAAATTCTGTGTGCATTGTTGTGCTGTGATCTTGAGAACATTCTCTTGAACTACAAGGGAAGTAGATTTGGACAGAGGAAGAAGCTAAACTTCAGGGCAGTAATACAGTTGAATTGTAATTGGGACTGAGTCTGCTGCCCATCCTGCAGAGAGCTTGGTGCTAGATTGCCCTCCAGTTTGTCCTGCCTTCAGGCTGGGTGAAGATGAGCTGTCCCCTGGAGTATGATTTTGGGTTGAATGACTTTGATGGCAAATCTGAGAAATGGATTCTTCTGAGGTCTGTCATATCCCAGTGCTTTTAGCAAGGAAGAAAGTGAATGCCCTCATCCTCAAGGGAGAAAAGGGAGTGGCATACCATGGTACTTGCTGTAGTCTGTACTCCCACAGCTTGAATCTATTTGCTGTATATCTTAAGTTCATTGTCTACCTGCTCTCACTCCTGTCCTCTCCATCCCTGCCAAGTACTTCTGATTTACTTGGTGGCATAATTCACATCTTCATCACTGAAGCATCTGAGCCCCTGGCCACCATGACCTTCAGATACTCTGGGTGATGACCTATTGATTTGCTATCAATTTTGGCCAGGAACATTTAGGAGACACCTTGGTGTGCCACTTGGGTGCCAAATATATCCTTTCCTGTTCCCAGAATCTAGTACCTGTCTTACTGCTTCCAGTGGTCAGTGTCAGTAACTTCATCAGGGAACGTATCTCAGCATGAGGAGTCCAAGTGAAAGATAGTCAGAGCTTAAAGATTAAGAGGACTCTTATAGTGTCTCCTGGTGCAAACCTCACTTTGGAAATCAGACTCTTTAGACCCACAGAATTTAAACTGGGGTGTAGGATATGTACAAATTATACAAGTTGGTCATTGGGAGTCATGGTAAAAGAAATTACTTCTAATTCAAACTTTTAGTTCCATGTATTCAAACTGTTGAGGACAAAGCATTATATAATGTTGCCTATGTTGCCTTCCAGGAAGGCACTTGATCTTGACAGTGTATCACCTCTAATCTAGTGTTCCAGTCATGTCCCTCCATCCCTCCATCAGGGTATCAATTTATGGACTGTATACTGTTCCATCCTCTTCATGGAGTTTGTGATTGAGTTCCCATAGTTATTTTTGTAAATGGGTTTCTGGTCCAATGAATTGGATGAGGACTTGTTTGTACATAAATCATTCTAGATGCCCTCACACAATACTGGCTGAGGCTCTGAAGGTGGGGAAGGAAAAATCATACCTTGATATGTTCGTCCCAGCCAAAGTGAATTGCTGCCCCTCCTAGAGTGGTCCTATGGCTGTTTAGTTTTCTTGAAAAATGGATTATATTAGAGAAATCAAGATATGTTTCTTCTGGCAGCAGATTAGACATGGCTGTGGGACTAACATATTGGTTTTAATGGGAGTTTGTGCTGTTGGGTGTAACCAATATCACATTCCCTCCATTAATGCACTCCATTATTGACTCTTTTGTCATTCCTGGGAAGGCTAAAGATAGGCTGGTCATCATGTCTGGATAAAATTTCAGTGCCTTTTCCATGGTGTGCTTCTGTGTGTATACTCTCAGGCAAGTGTTACCATGCAAGATTAAGACATTCAAACTCCATACTAACTCTTACCAATCCAATAACCTCTTTCTGCCTCAGACCTCCCTTTCCCTGACCTTCCAGATATTTCATTAATCTCCTTTTTCCTGACTGAAAAGAAGCTATTGATTTTCCCCAGGGACCCAAATATTTTATTCCCTCAGCCAGTTTTTTCTCCATACAAAGTGGAGAACCACATGCATTCCTTCACTGCAGCTTTGCCTATCAGAATTTCTTTTCTCTGCAACTTCACAGCCCTCTGTAACTGTCCTACAAACCACTTTCAGATTCTACTGGACTCTGAAGCAACTATTTATAAACTAAGATGTACATTTTCTTCCTGGGTGGCTGATAGGGAGAGCCCCACACATACCTCATCTGTGGCAGTTGAGGGTGGTTGAGGGTGAGGTACCATCTCCCCTGCCAGTCAAGAATGACTCACTTGTCCCCTCTAGACTGACTCTTGGACCCACCATCTTAGGATGGATTGCTTCTGTTCTGCTTGATATTATGACCTGAGCTCCTCATAGGATTTGATCCATGGTGGTCAACTCTGACTTCATTGGGAGGGATTCCATCTCTACTAGAACTGTGTTTCTAGTTGTAGTGTTCTCTGCTGGATATGACAGGGTTTGATTCAGTACCCTGCAAGTCTTCATTGTGGTTCTGCTGCCCAATGCTAGCTTATCCATCTCCCTTGTCTCTCAATGAACAGAGAAGAATTCTCAACTGTAGAATATGCAAATCCCATAACCTAAAAAGTCCAGTTTGGCAATGGGTTTCTTGTCAGTGTTGGGAAATAAAAGATGCCATGATTTGTCCTTTTTGTAAATGGGCACCTGTTAGATTGCTGGACCCATAAGAACTTCATTGACTGAATCTTTGCTAGATATATATTATACCTCTCAAATGCGCTAGATATATGTTATACCTCTCAAATGCAGATTTCTTTCCAAGGCCTCCAAAATACTTACCACTTCTTGCTTCTCTGTTCTCATCAGGGTAATTCCATCAACATAATTTTTTTCTTTATTCTTGATTTTTGTTCTTTTTAGTTATAATGATAGTAGAGTATAATTTTAGTTACTTATACAAACATGGAGTACATTTTATTCTATTAGGATCCCCATCTTGTGGTTTTCTATGATGTACAAATTCACAGTGGGATATTTATACATGTACACAGGAAAGTATGTCAGAATTGCTCCCTGTTCCTCTGTTCCCATCCCCTCTCCCTTCCTCTAGTGCCCATTTGTATACTCTCCTGAACTTCTCCCACCCCCACACTTCTGTGTTAGCATCCGTATAGCAGAGAGAACATTTGACCTTTGGTTTTAGGGATTGGCTTATTTTGCCTAGGATAATAGTCTCCAGATCCATTTTTTAGAAGATGTCGAAAACATTCTTTTCTTTTATGACTGAGTAACATTCCATTACATATGTATGCCACATTTTATTTATCCATTCATCTGTATGAGCATACATTATAACTATGATGATCTGAAGGATGTCTAATTATACAGGTCCCTTCAGAGTGAATTAAAATGGACAGCTGGGTTAACACAGCAAGATTGTAGATCAACTATTGCTTCCTTATCACTGGAAGGTTAACTGCTCCAGATTCTGCTTCTTCTAGGAATGGAGAAGAACACCTGTGTCATGTCAAGGTCTTCAAACCATGTCAAAGTTATCCAAAATCTTGAGACCAGAATTGTTTTGGAATTTGGGGTATCTTGGGATATTTACATATTCAAAGAAATATGCAGTATTTGGGGATAGGACCTAAGTCTAAACACAGAATTCACTTGTTTTATAAATAGCTTATACAGACAGCCTGAATGTGATTTTGTACTAATGTTCACATTTTGATTATGACCTCTCATAATGTTACATTTTGATTATGACCTGTCACATGAGATCAGATGTGAAAATTTCCATTTAAAGTGGCACATTGATCCTCAAAATGTTTCTGATTTGGGGGCATTTCAGGTCTCAGATTTATGGATTTGGGATGCTGCACCTGTATTTGTGTCTGTGTTAATCTCCTAAGGCCAGAATCCTGTATTGTGGCATAGGAGCTACAGTTGGAAACATTATTTGTTTTGAGTTTGTCATTGTCCACTGTCAACTTCCTGAGTCACTTATAGGGTCCACACTGGTGAATTACATGGAAAATGATGCAGACAAACAGCCTCACATCCTCTGATTTTTACCATTCCCTCCAGAATACCATATTTTGAATTTACTACTTGGATCATTTGAAGGAAGAAGTTATAGAAAATTCCATTTATGTTTCCCACTTTATGAACTCTTATGCTAGCCAAGAAGCCAGAACATTTTTGTTCCCATTATACCTACAGAGAAGTGGCATGTAACTGAGAGGTGGGTGTATAGAACCAAGAGAGCATCTGGGACCGGGCTCCTTTTGTGACCTGCCATTATACTTGGCCACTCGAACAGTCTGCTATGGAGCTTCTGTCCTTTGTTATCAAATTAGATACTATAGAACCATCTTAAAATGCTTCCCAATCTTTTCTAGCCAGGGCACTTGTTCTCCAAGTACATTGCCATAGATCTTTAGGTAAAAGGATTAGCAGGGACGATTGCTGCATAGACTTGACTTGCTGTTGGAGGGAACTCCCTTGAGGTGAACTAGCCTCTCTTTTAGTCCTTGCTTCTGAGACTAAGAACTGCATCAGGTCCAGAGAGTTGGCAAGAGATCATGCCTCTTTATGGTGTGAGTGCCCTGGCCCTTTTAAAATCACTAGTCCAAGCATCACTAGTTCTGTGCCCACTTCTTTCTTACTGTCTGTAGTGGCAGTTCTGGAAATCCTACACTAGAGTGAACCAATGTTTCTCTAGGCTTTGAAAAAACAATCTGGCTACATGGTAGTATGTTTCCCAGGTCCTTGGTGGAGTGTTAATTCCTATGACATGAGAGATGTCTTCTGCACCAGCTTTCCCTTATCCAGCCTAATGCTCCACTCCTTGATCCAGCACTCCTGGGATCCAGCTCATATGTCCTCCCTCAGCTTCTTCTATGAGTATCAGCTAGAACCTGCATGCGTATAGACCATTTCTTTTCTTAGCAAGCCAAATGATGTTTTATGTTGACCTTGCTTTTGTTCAGGAGGCAAGGAGGGGAGGTGGAAGTGCTTATTATCTTGCACAATAGAAATTTTGGACCATCAGTGTGATGTGAGGAGAAAAGACCCTTCCGGGACTCAGAAGATCCAGGTCACTCTTAGGATTTAGTATTTTTGAGTGTGTCAACCAAAATGTCCCTATCCTGCTTCCTTTTGCAGTGATCATGTATATTCAGCATGTTCCACAAAGAACATCTGACCTCCAACCCTCCCAAATCTTGAGTCTTTGAGTTTTTCCTCAGCAGTGTAAACTACACAGTTTCAACTCTAAACCTTGCAGTCATTTCATTTTTTCTTCCAATCCACCTCTAGCCTCTCAATAATTCCATTTCTCTTCATTTTCCAAATTTAGAGTGTAGCTTCTCTCACCACCCCAATGGCCACCACCATAGTCAGCATCACCCATCACCTCTCACCTGGATTATTGGGATACCCCCTCATCACATTCCCTGCCTCTGACCCCTTGTGGGTTACAGCCTCCTCCCAACATAGAAGCCAGTGTCACCCTACTAACATGCAAACCAGTACATATCACTCTCAAAATGATACAAAGCTTTCCCCTATCACTCAGGGTCAAAGCCCCTAATGAGGTATGTATTTTTGAACACTGTTTGAACCTGTTATTTCTCTCACCTCATGTCTTGCAGTTCCCCACCAACTCACTCTGCTTGAGGCCTCTGTGTTGGCCCTAATATGTGTTCACACAGTGTGACCTCAAGAACTCTGTACTGGGTATTCCTTCTGCATACAGTTCTGTGCCCCAGTCTTTCCATATGCTTTCTCCCTTATCACCTTTATATCTGGACTAAAATTTAATTATCTTGATGGGGCTTTTCCTGATCCCCATCTGCTGTGGTTTGGATCTGGTTTGGGTCATCCCAAAGTCCTTGTGTTAAATATTTGGTGCCTAGCTGGTGCTTATTGAAGGTGGCAGAACTTTGAAGCAGTGGGCCCTGCTAAAGATCTTTAACATGGAGGTGTGTATCCCAGTCAGGAGATAAAGTTTGGCCACAGTGCTGCCACAGTGCACATTCCCTTGCCACAGGCCTGTAAACAGTGGTCTAACCAGTCATGAAAAGAAACCTCCAAAACAGTCAGCCAAAATAAACCTTTTCTCTTTGTAAGTGGATGACCTCAGGTATTCATTTACAGTACCTAACATAAAGCTGACCAATGTGCTATCTGAAATTCTGACCCATTTTTACCACACATTCCCTGAGCCTTCTTTATTTTTTTTTTATAAAGTACTTATCTTCAAATTTTATGTTTCCTTTTTCTGTATAAAAACTCTAGGAAGAGAATCTTTTTTTCAGCTTTAATCAATGTTTTACCTTTATTTAGCACTAAATATCCATTTAGTAAGTGAGTATTTTCTTAAGTATATAACCTGAAAATATAGGAAGGACTGTCAATGTAAGTTGATTGTGTGAATAATTCTTGAGTTTTGTTTTACCAAGAGGTATGCAAAAGCAGTAAAAAAAGTCAGTTACACCAATTAATAATCACTATCAAAAATAGAAATTTTATTTGTTTTGTTTTTTTCTTAAAGAATCATGGTATGGGAAGTAAATGCATTCAGACATGTTTTCTTACTTAAAATAATTTACAGATTGGGTAATTATGCTAAATGTAGCATAGAAATCATTTGAGAACATAGGCAAAATAAACTCTTAACTAAAAAGTCACTTCTCTTTAGTCATACTGTATTCTTTACTTAATGCATGAAAAATGTCATTCTATTCCTAGGTCAAAGAAAATGCCCCACACCAGTATCTCAACATAATACTATGTTATCCTGTAAGAAAAAAAAAAAAAAGCTCATTTGTAATTCTAAACCAAATAAATTTCATGAGTGGGTTTCATTTATGGCCTCTACAAATACAACTGATCATTTAGAAAACTTTTTATAATTGGCTGTGATCATTTACTGAATTAAGTGATGACTGTTTAAAGAATTATTGAATACTATGATACAGTTAACTTGAAGAACAGTCTTAAATTATAATTAATAATCCAGAATTTAGGTCCAGACTGACTGGGTTCTAATGTAGATTCCCCCACTAATGGCTGCTTGATAATTAATAAAACAACCTCCTAATCTTCAGAGATAATAACCCCAACCTCAGAGTTATAAGAATTCAGTGAATTGACACATGCAAATGATTTAGAACATTAGTTGGCACATTGGGTTTTCATTCAAAAATTCAAAAAATTCAGAATTAAAAATACTTAGAAAATAACTGTAGTTGTACCAAATCTGTACAGACTATTTTTCTTATTAATATTCCCTAAACAATGGAGTCTGAAAACTGTTTACATAGCATTTATATTTGGTATTATAAGTAATCTAGAGATGATTTTAAATATATTGAAGAATAAGATAGTTTATATGTAAATTACATATAACTTTATATAAGACTTCAGAATATAGATATTTGGGAGGGGAGGGGAAGGTAACCCATCTCCCAGAAATACCAAAGACAACTGTACTCACTTACTCTTCCCTGAGGCTCATCAGCTCCACCAGATTACACACCCACACTTGATGTCTGGTCCTTTGACTTTGACTCTGTAAGTGCTGCTGGCAATCAAAGGAACTTTTAGTTCACATTATCCAATGCTGCAAACTGACCAGCTAATTAATTTTCAGTAGCTTTTGGTTAAAATAAAACCCACATGCATAGAAATACACAAATTATATATGTATAGCTTTATGGATTTTTGGGAGATGAACACAACCATGAAATCACCACCAAAAACAAAGACATGAAACTTTCAGCAACCCAGAGGTTCCTTCATGATAAACCCGGTCACACCTTACTGAAGTAGCTGGTTGCCTGTCTTTTCCACAGAGATTAACAGTGCTGGTGTGCTGCATTTAGACTCATGTATTGTTCTTCTGTTGTCTGGATTCTTTCATTCAACTGTAAGTTCATGGAATTAATTTGTGTTATTCAGTTGGCTTTTCGTCATGCCTAAGCATCAGGTGTTCTAATAGTTTACAAAGTTCCACCCATTTTCCTGTCAAAGGACTATGTGATAGTTCCCATTTTGAACAGCATGTTCAGATAATTCAGCCTGGAGCCCCCCAGCATTGGGCGAGGCTTTCAGCTCCTGCATCCCACCCCCTAAAAATAGATCTGCAAAATGCAGAACTGTTGCTCTGGCCCAGCCCAGCCAGCAGCTGCACCTGCCCAGGCCCAGGGTACCCAGCAAGCACTGGTGTGGACAGCAGAAGAGGGGCTCCATGATGGACCCCAACTGGCTTGCGGGTGTGGGGGGTGTGGAGGGGCTCCCAGGTGGATCCCTGCTTGTCCTGCACAGTGTGGGCAGCTCCTAGGAGCGCACACATTGAGAGGATCAAGGTCCAAGGGCCACCAGCTACAGCAGAGGGGTGGGGGAGGGGAGCTCAGCGTGGCTTGCAGTGCAGCACTTGTCCCCTAAGGGGACACTTTAAAACGACCATCATGGGAAAGCCCAGAACACTTTAGACCATTTAGCAAGGAACCTCCAAAACAGTGTCTTGAAATTCTCCCTGCCAGGCATGTCTCTGACCTAGAAAAGTAAGCTGATGATGCCCAGTACCGGGAAGCCCAGTCCCTGGGGTGAGGGGCCTGCATCCCCGGGACCTCCACAGCGATTCACCCTGAACTATGCAGTGCCAGCATGCTCACAGGCATCCCCACATGGGCAGGAGGGCGGGAGGAAGGGCTTTGCTCTGGCGGGTTCTTCTCTCCAGAGGCGCCTCAGGGCCCTAGAGCAGAGCTCAGTGGTTTGGGGTTCCCGACAGGGCAAGTTCAGAGTGGGCAGAGCCATGAGGGGAAGTGCCCAACCCACCGAGGCCTTCTGCATGCTCAGTTCCAGGTGCAGGAACAGGAACCATCCCCGCTTGATCACTCTGGGAGGATCAGAGTTGTTGGGACATTGGCATCCGGCTGGTTCACAGCTGGAGGAGACCTAGTACCTGGAACACTTTCAAGACCGCACTCTGCCTTCGGATCAGGTCACTGCTCTTGGGTAAAGTCTCGGCCTTATGAGAAGGCCACCTCCCTTGTGTCAGGACGCCCTGGGGTAAGGACTCCACCCTGTGCGGGGCCTTGGTTGGTGTGTCCTGGGGCAGCGGAAGTGCCTTTGGAGACCGAACCCAGAGTCTGGGCCTTGAGGTCGGGGATCCTAGATAGGGAGGCCTTGGGGGTTGGACATAGCTCGACTGGACTCCAGGGACTCCGGGTGCTCAGCCAGTCCTGCGCCTGGGTCTGGGCTGAGGACAGGGAGCCCAAGGACCTGGCAAAGGCCAGGATGAGAGTGCTCAGTCTGTCCTGTGGCTGGGGATTGGGTGTCAGAACATTGAGAGCAGGTGGTATGTTTTCTACCTTTTTCTGGTTGTGTGAGTGAGTGTACATCTGTTGGTGGTCAGTGCTGTACCTGTTCTATTGCTTGGGACGCTGTAAACACCAGCTTAGGGAGGACCCAGGAGTAGAACTCAGGAGTTTCCTTTTAGTCATTACTTGTTTCCATATTTCCTGTCTTTATTTTTGAGAATTCATTACTATGTTTTGAACAAATTAGAAGAATTTGGGGTAGGGAGGAATGCATTTTTAAGAATAGTTGTTTTTTTCAAAGCACTGTTAGCTCTTTAAGAAAAAATGAAGCTGTCAAGAAAGGAATGAACTGCCCTCTCCCCTGTCTTCTCATATTTCCTGTTTTACTGTGTAATCAGACTTAAAGTGTTTTTTTCATTCAGTGTTTTTTTTTCCATGTATAGTATATTTTTTCATAGATAGTATATTCTTTTATTGACCAACTATAACCACAAATATCCCTCACTTTTATTAACATGCCTCATTCTTTTTAAAAGCTGCACAACTGTGAAGTTATTTTTTTATTGCTGGGCTTGAGTTATAAGTTTTCTATTATCAGTTGTTTCTAAATGGCTAATATTTTGAAACATAACATGGTGAACTTTCAGAATGTCCAAGGCCAGATGTGATACTATTATATGAAATGGACTGAGTAATCTGTTTACACAAATCTTAATGGTCAGTTTACATGTGGCTGGATGCCTTCATAAAGAAGGTTACTAAAGAGTTTACATTTTTTTGAGTACTTTTTTTCTAATTTAGCATATGGTCAGATGAAAATATTTAATCCCTTGAATATAACGTGACCAATTTTTGAAAGAAAGGTAAAGCAGAAAACCAGTGGTGGTGTGGTTTAAATATTTTTAAAGCAAGCCATAGATAGTTAACCCAGAAGTGGAAGGATGTTACTATACTGCTTACTATTAAGACAGGAACCAAATCCCTGTTGCATTCTGTATTTTGTGTGCAGAGAGCTGGAGGCTTTGTTGGTTTAATTGCTACATTGTGTTTTTAAAGATGTACTCTTGTATTCATGTTGGTGTTAGATTCCTGAAATTTCAAGGGAAGCAGAACTGAGAAAATCATAAACAGCTACTTCTAAGCACTTATAGTCTGAAATCTTACTCTAAATTGTGTAGCATTTTATGTGGGAACTGTGCTTGGAAAGATTTCCAAAACATCCATAGCATTTTAGTTCTTATTCTTGATAATAGTAGTTTTCCCATAACACCAAAAGAAGTAGCATTTTTCCTATTCTATAGATTAGTAAACATGCTCAAAGAGATTAAATTGTTCAAGATCCCATTGCTTTTTAAATAATGATGTCTGCATATACTCACATGTGATTAATCCAAGAACTTGGATTTTTTTGCTCTTCCTTTTAAGCAAATATGACAATTTATACAAATTACCTTATAAAATTGTTCATCTTTTCTTTCTTTAAAATGGCAAAATAGTGATGCAAATAATAATGTGTACTCAAAATTGTCTAAAGGATAAATAGCCAGAAACTAAAATAGTATCTTTTTATATGAAGCTTCTGGTAATGTATTATTAAAATATTAAACTTGTTTTTATGCTGTTAACCAAAAAGGTGAGGGATTGTGTTGCTTTAGTTACTGTTCTGTGCTATGATAAATTTGCAATTGTAACTCTCACAACTGTTTTTTACAAACTTGAGTAATCTCATTAAGCATTTTTAATGGATCTATTTGAACTTATAATATGCTAATATGTTCAAAGGAACAGAAAGAGGGCCATAAAAAGTATAGAAAGACTGAAATTGCTTATTTAAATTTTGGTCTTTAAACAGTCTCTTAAAATGCATCAATAAGATGTGTGTCATGATATATTATTTTAATTTGTTTCAGGTTTTTAACAGATGTGACAATCGTGTAGTATAAAAAAAAAAACAAGGAAAATACTGAAGTTAATAAAGTATGACCAATACGTTTGTGAGATGAAACCCACAGAGAGTAAAAGATTTGAGATTTTATTGGCAGTTCACAATGACAATTAGTCGTATCTAAGTAGCATATCTGCTACTGATTATCTCTTAGTTTATGTTGGTTTTTAGTGGGTTTTATAGTTGTATCAAGCAGAGCAAAATCTCTATACAGTATTTTAAGACTGCTGACTTTTAGCTATGGAGGAGGATGAGGCCAGGGAAATATTGCTGTTTTGTGTATCTTCAAAAATTAAGAGCTATCTTATTGTTGGTGGAAAGGAATTGAAAGTTTATTTTCCAGTTTGATCTCAGTATCCTTTTGTGAGCAGGTACTCATGAGTAGTCAGAATATAATCAACTATTTTTGGTACTATGAATAATTTTAAAAAAGCACCAGGGTTGCTCTCTAGAGTTTAAAATCTACTGGAATTTTTTTCTTTGTTAGAGAAATGAACACAAAATTTATTAAGTCCCTAAGGCACAGTACTAGACTCCTATTTAAAAACTTATTTGTATTAAGTAAGCTATCATGCAATGGCATAAAGAATCTGTTCCCTGATAATTCTGTTTTTGTTAAGATGAAAAAAATAATATTGTGCTGGTAGAAGGGGGAGGGTCTGAGAATTGGCTGTTAGAGAATAGGAAAGTGGTTTCTAACAAGAGGAGTAATTGGTAGAATTAGATGTGCCAATGGATGTCAAGGAACAGAAGAACTCTCTTGAGTTACAGTTCCTTGAGCTTCCAGATACTGAAAAAATGGGTAATTATAATCATCATCATGTATTAGCTCTGTTCTACTGGGGATTGAGTTGAAATAAGTAACACTTCTGTAAATTGAAAACTCTTACAAGCTTCCTGCAATAATCATATTACCATATGTCAGTTTATTTTGTAACCTGAAGTGATAATGAGCATTGAAGAGCTGTGGAATGTGCAGTGCTGTGAAGTCTTATCTTCTCCATGCCTTCTAGAAGCCAGCACCTCCAAATCATCCTCCTAGGGCCTTTGTTCATGTTCTCTTTCCCTTCCAAATTTTACCTGTTACCTAGGGTTTGTTGTCATCTTTCTTTTTAGAGTTGAGTTTTCTCTACTGGTGATTCCACAGCTCCATGGTTTCTGCCATCCCTCTCTTCCCACTTGGCAAGGCTCCCCATTCTGCATGACGAGTCTCATTTTCTTTCCTAATCTTCAGATTTTTCTTTTTTATTATTATTATTCTTGCTAAACACTGGATGTCTGTCATTTCATTATTTAGAATCAGTGTCTTTGCAAATTTATTCTTTTTTCTCCAATTTCCTCAATTATATTAATGAACTTGATATTGTATTAGTCATTCAGGCTTAAAATCAAAAAGTCATCTTTTTTATTTCATATTTTTATTGGTGCATTATTGTTACATATGATGGTGGGGTTTGTTGTTACTCAAAAGATCACCTTGGATTTTTCACTCTCTCCTCAAAGATATGTTGTTGCCATCTTATTGTATTGTGCTTCTTGATTCTTCTTCTTTCCATTCTTTCAGCAATTATGTACAAATCAGAAATTCCTAATCCCTAGGGTTTTGCCATTCCATTCATTGTGCATACTGCTATTAAGCAGTCTATGTGCATCCTTGATCATCATAGTCTTTGTCTGATGACAGGACAAAAATCCTGAAACAATTATTGGCTGTTTATTTATGTCAGTCAATATCTGAGTGCATTATTCTCTTTTGACCATCCTAACTTATGTTGGTATTTGCTGTGATCCCCACTTCAGAGGTGAAGAGTTGGAGACTTCATGAACTTGACAGATTTGCTAATGGTAGAAGAACTCAGAATTAAATTTTAAGGCTGTCTTCCTTGAAATTCTGTGTTCTTGACCACTATGTGTTTGTTTTTCTGCACTTTTGAAACTTAGTTGTTCTTATGATCAAACTTAGGTTTCAACATATGACCTCAAAAGAAAGTAAACTTTAAGTTTTACTTTACTTTTTTTGGCTTTTTGTGTGTTTTTATTTCTCAGAATTTTTTTCTTATCTCTCTCTTCCGTGTGAAAAGTTAGCTCATACACAATCATGCCCCACTCCTGCCTTTCCTGTCTGTGTAGTAGTAGAATCTGTTTTTGCCTCTATAGTTACTTGATCTTTGATACTTTCTATTCTTAATTTCATTTTGAGTGTTCTAACAGTTATAATTGCAGTATAAGATACTGGAAAGCAGAAACAGTGTTTTATTGTTTCTGTATGTCTCAGTAGATGCTCAGAAAATATGTGTAAATGGGTATGGAAATGATCTCCAGTAAATTAACCCTTTCTTTTGTATTTAAGTAGTGTTTGACTTTAGCTGCTGGATGTCTCCCTTTCTCTGTCTTTTACTTAGTTGACACCCATTAATCACCACAAGTTTATTGGAGTTTTGTGTCAGTAGCAACCAGACTGCTGTATGATTTCTTTATTTTTCATATTGCTGAGTATAAATTAGTATCAATTATTTATTCAAAAATCAATTTATGCATATGATTTCTTGGTATTGTATATAAAAATGCTTCAAATTAACAGTTTGCATTTGATTTATTTTCCATGTTCTTGAGGTGGGCAAACTTCTTAATGAACTACAATGTTCTAATAAGTTGACTTCACAATTTCTTTTGTGTTTATATAGATATGAAAGATGGAATAAAACTATTTACTATGCTGTTTTATTCCTTTTGGTGGTATCAGGAAGGTCCAACAAAAATTACACATCACTTTTAGATACCTGAACAATTCATATATGATTTTAGATTTATTTTGATCATCTATCATTGTTAATGGTTATCATGCAGAAGTTAGTTTTTTTCTCTTACCTACCTTTGCAGCCAATATTGTGTTAATTTAGATTCTTAATTCTTGCTTTGATAATAAAAATATATTGCTGTTTAGGATCATAAACTTAGTATTAATTGGTGATAGTAATGGGAAAGATGTTTGTTTTTTGGAATGCTAAAGTGCATGAATGTAGAGTGAGGTTGTGAGGCTAATCAGTTGGTCATTCTTCCTGCCCTCTACTTCATAAAGGTAATCACAAACACTACTTTTAGGTTTCAAGCACATTTACATTATTCATTGATTTAATTAACAGATGAAATAGTTACATGGTTCAAATTTTAAGTGGTACAGAAATATATAGTTTGACCATGTCTCTTCCTTAATCTCCTAATGTTTCTACTGGGAGGTAGCCACTCATCTCTGAAATAATCTAATAGAAACTATTACTTTATATACATACAAGTAAATGTGAATTAATTTTCTTTACATGTAAGTAGAGATGAGGCACACTGCAGATTTTCACTTGCATTTTTAACCTGAATGTATATCTCTTAAATTCCATATCAATATATAAAGAACCACTCCATTCTTTTAAAAATATTTTCAGCCTCAAAGTATTCTGTATATAACTACAGTTTTAGATTGTGTATTTTATTTAACAATATTTTCTACTAATGGGCATTTTGGTGGGTTCTGTTGTTTTACTATTATAACTATTGAGGCAATGCACTGCAGGAAAAGAAGAAAATTTTTTAAAATAGGTGATCTTTCCCTGTAGGGGAGAATAAAGTTTGAACTGAAATTATTATGTAGGGGTGAAAATGTATGATTTTTTAAAATTTATTTTAAGAGTCCAAACCTTAGTACCATATAGCTGTCTACTCTTAATGTTTTAAATTTATTTTATATAGACTTTACAGTACAATCTTCTATAATTAAAAAATTGTACAACTGTGTAGAAATGTGACTAGACAAAAAGGTATGACACGATTTAATAGACTGAAGGGGAAAGCAGGAAAACCTGTTTGTTCAGGTTTGTCTTTTATGTCCCTGTTACAGACCTTCCACATTATAGGGTAAGATCCCTTCTGGATTGAGGGTTTTACTGTTTTCTATCAGACAAGGTGGGAACAAGAACTTGTTTATTACCAGCCTTAATGCAGAATGGCAAAGGGAGGTTAAAATAAAATATCTAGGTTGTTATGACTGACCTAGGGAGAGGAGCTTTAGTTTTTATGACCCACCTTGGGGAAGAGGAATTCTAGTTTCTGTGGCCTGCCTCGGGAATAAAAATAGGAGTAGGAGAAAAAACAGAGAAAGAGAATTTGCTTTTGAGGCTAGCTGGTGTCCTCAAGTTCAAAGTTCTCATCATGCAGAAGTACCATTCTTTGCGGTAGGTTTTTCTGAGCTCCACTACATGTTTCTTGGTTATCCCTTTTGTTTATGTGTGTGTGATTGTGAGAGAGAGAAAGAGAGAGGAGGGCTGAAGCAAGTAATGTCCTAGTGAGCTACATTCCAGACCCCCTGCTTTTAAATTATTTTTTTGAGACAGGGTCATGCTAATTTGCTCAGGTTGGCTCTGAACTTGTCTTCCTCCTGCTATAGCCTCTGAATAACAGGGATAATATGCCTGTGTTACTCCAACTGACTTTTGGTTTCCTTTCTGACCTGGTGATTCATGACCTGAATGGAGCGAAATACGGGATCATGCAAAGACACTTATTAGAATCTTTCAATTAAAAAGGTGCCAGTGGTGAAGGGTAGCATTTTCCATGATCAATTGTTTATTCCTCAAGGGTCAGCCTCCATGCATTTAGAAGTTCAGTGCTTTGAAATGATAATGACCTGGAATGTAGTGTGTGAGACTCTCACCTATGTTATGGTTTTGATGTGGTTTGCTCCTCAGTTGTCCATGTGTTGGAAGCTTGGTCTCTTTGGGGAGATCTGTGAGATGATAGTACTTTGAAGGGGTGGGGTGTAATGGGAGGTTCTTAGGTCATATAGGGGCTTTCCCTAGAAAGACACTGAGTTAGTGTTCATGTGACCCCTTGGTAAGATCTAAAATGTGTTTATTTTTGAAATGCTTTTTTATTATTAGTGAATGATTATAAAAACCTTAGCCTGACCCCTCCTGGCTCTTTGACTTCCTGTTTGGGGATGTAATTTTTTTTTTCCTAAACAGAGTACTACATTGCCATTTGCCATGATGTGATGCAGCCAAGAAAGCCTTCACTGTAAGTGAACTGATGCCAGCATTATGCAGTTGAATATTCAAATGGTGGGCTAAATAAACTCTTTTCTTTATAAAGTTAGCCTATCTAAGGCATTTTGTTATGGTAATGAAAACCTGAGTAATTCAGCTGGTAATAGTGCATTTAACATGGAATACCTGTTTGAAGATGAGCTAAAATTCCCAAGTATCATCTAGAAGAAAACTTCATGGCCTCCAGTGCAACATATTTTATTTTATATGGTCATTAGATTTTTTAAAATATAAAATTATATGTCTAAGATGAGATTTAAACTACTAAAATAAGTGAAGAAAATTCCTCCTGCAGGGCTTTCCATCCATATATTTTCTTTATGGGTTGCCAGAGTAATGATTTCTCAGTTTGGTGCAACTCCTTTCAGCCATTTATGTATAAGCAAAGACAGTATGTTTGCCCAGTCTTAAAAACTCTAGAATTCTCTTGAAAATACCTGGTGGAAATGATGAAAGTCAGAATCTATTGAATAACAAAGTGAAGTAAAATGATGATGGGACAAAAGGTAAATGAACAGTGTATCTTCTTTGACTCCTTCTGATCATGGACACTATAAATACAGAGTATTGTTTTGTCAACTGTGACAGTTACTTAGCTTCTGTTAGATTGTTGATCAGGTTATGTCTGAGAAGTCATTTTTCCAAGCTTTATATTTTTCAAACAAGTAATAGGGGATTTGAATGTTTTTCTGATAGACCTCAAAAATTTGTTTTTAGGTGTTTATGTACTATGCTGCTTCTTTTGATAGTGGTGTTTATGTGCTGTCTAGATTTGATCCAGTGTGACTTAGATATTTTTTTAAAGAGGTCTGTGCTTACCCATTTATGAACCACTTTGATTCTCTTTTGATCCCTTAATTTGTAGTAGATGTTGTAAACCTGAAAAATATAATCTCATTTATTTGGTTTTTGATGTTTTTCCTGTATAATAGCAGTACAAATTCACTGTAGAAAGACTTTAAACTGTAAGAGACAGATATACCAGTGGTATATCCTTTAATTCTATCTGTTTTAAGAAAATCATCAACATGAAAAAACCTGACTTTAAGTTCTGCAGCCATATAAGAAGTATATTTAGTGATAGAACAATGAAAAATATGACTACATTTTGTAGGCCTATGAACTTGCATTTTAGTAACCCAGGTTGTGATAAAGCCTTGACTTAACATGTCAGGGAATTTCTGCACATAAATTACTGACCACATGGTGCTTAAACTGTTGGTTAAGAAACCTCAGGTGGATCAGTCGGTGTATCTCTATAACTGCCAGTGGGTAAATAATGTAGAAATTTTGTTGTGATAAGTGCAATTGTATCTTGGCAGTCCATCATTCAAATACTAAGCTTTGGGGGTATAACTGTTGTAAAGTCTTGCTTAGATTGGCCAAGGCCCTGAGTTCAATTCCAATACTGGAAAAAACAAAAGCAGAGTCTTAAGTTAGTAGAAGCAAATATTTAGAAGTGCCATAGCTCAAAAAACTAGTACAAAACTGTCTTTGGTTTACAGTGTTTAGAATGATTGCTTATTTTATTCTTGTGACACCTGAAAGTCTTTTTACTCTAAATTCTCATGTTTTCATTCTTTGTCTTTTGATAACTAGAGTGGATTTTAAAATCCTGTTTCATCTTCATACTCAAATATAAGAGTGAATTTTGGAACACAAAAAGAAAGTCACTGCAATTCTAGTTTCAAGAAAAAGACTACAGGGTACATAGTGAGTTAAAATGCATAATAAATCCCATCCTGAGAAATTTTCTTTAAATACTTTTAAAATATTTTAATAGGATTTACTTTTCTCTTTGAATAGAGTGACTTGAACTCTTTCTTCTTTCATGAAACAAAGATAACTAGAAATGGATGTAGGAAATTCTACAGTAATTTATAGCTGCATTATACTCTACTGTACTATACTATTATCTATTTCTGTATAATGCTTTTCATGCCATTGATTTGGCTTTCAATGAAAAGAAAGGAAGAAATCAGCATGGATTTATAATAGTTGAACTACCTCATGGTTTATGATGAACATTGTTTATGGTAAGCATGCTTTTTTATAAATAACACTAAGCTTGCTTTTTCTTGACAGGGACTTATCATCATTACTGATTTTATTGTATCTGTATAGCATTTAATAAAATGAATGTTGGTTTTACTGATATTATAAGTCATATATTTATATACATCTGGTACACAGCCCAGAAGTCACCATTCATTTAGAATACTATGTAAATGACATAGCCTCTCTTTCCAGAGAATGCTGATATTACTAAGTTGTTTTAGTCAACTTTTTCTGTTGTGATCTTACTTGTGGACAAGAGCAAATTTAGAGGAAAAAAAGTTTATTTGGGCTCCCAACTTCAGATTTCTCAGTCCATTGATGGCTGACTCTATTGCTCTGGGCCGTATATGAGCAGGACATCATGGCAGAAGGACTTGGAGGAGGAAAGCAGCCAAGGCACTACTCCAGGAAGCAGAGAGAGACCATTTTCCTCACCACAGACAAGATACAGACCACAAAGTTATGGCCAGGGACCAACTTCTAGCCATACATACCCTACCTTCCTATAGTACCTCCCAGTTAGCTCCTATCACGGATTAACACACTGATCAAGTTAAGGTTCTCATAACCCAGTCATTCCACCCCTAAACTTCCTTGCATGTTTTATACATGAGCTTTTAGAGGGGACACTTAATATCTAAACCATAACAGTGATGCTTCCTGGATTTTCCAGGCAGTATGTTGAGACCCTTATATCTTTGGTGTTACTTCATTTTCATGTTGTTAAAGAGGCAGGCAAGTATTATTACCATTATATACATGATGGGATACATGATCTCAGACACAAAATGACTGCATTTTTATGAATCTGTTGTGTTTTCTGTAAAATATTGATGATATTGTACTCTGTGATCTACAGTGCTAAGGACATAGAGCTTGGTGTGAGATGCACCTAAACCTCAACCTATTTTGGTTCCTTGTAGCTATAAAGGCTTGAGCGAGTTAATTTAATACCTTTTTTGTAAATTTCCACCATTGAAAATAATACTGTGTATATGAAATTTTTTGAAGATTTAAATGCACTAATATACTGGAAACATCCCAAAGCTTTATATAATTTTTTATAGTTCCTTTAATAATCAGTAATTAAGGCAATGCTATTTTGTGTGCTGTTTTTTCAGAGATTATGAGATCACTTACTTTGCAGCAGAAAGTGAGGGACCTCACACAGCAGCCATATGTATTTAAGCAGAGATCAGTGTGGACGAGCCATACCTTATTTATAAGTATTGCAAACAGTGAGTGGGAGGAGTTAAAAAATTAGAGAAAAAACCTTGAATAACAAGAAAAATAGTTGTTCCATAGTCCAGAACAGGCTGATGCAGATAGGGCTTCATACAGTGTAGATAAAATAAAGGAGGCAATTTGAATCATCTGGTTACACAAAGAAGAAATCAGAAATTACTTGTTTGGAGTTTTAACCCCTGGAGTATTTATACTGTGTCTATGATCTCTGAAGTGTTCCTTTATTTTTTGGTGGTGCTGGGGATTGAACCCATGGTGCCACTCATGCCAGGTGAGTGCTCTACCACTCAGCCCCATCCCATGAGGTGTTCCTGACATACTATCATCGCTACTATTCTTCATAGTAACTTTGAGCCACCAAGAAGTATTTGAATTAGAACAAATATACTATAGAAAGACTTGGATTAGTTGGTTTTAATCTTTGGAATCTGAATACCAGTTACTTGCCCATTCATTCTTTTCACTCTTTTTGAGGGGAGTCATGCTGGGGATAGATCTCAGGGGCAATTAACCACTAAACCACATTTTGTATACAATATAATAATAAAATACAAAATACACTATTTTGTATTTTATTTAAAGGCAGGATCTCACTGAGTTGCTTATTAGCACTTCACTTTTGCTGAGGGTGCCTTTGAACTATGATCCTCCTGCCTCAGCCTCCAGAACCACTGGGAATACAGGTGTGTGCCACCATGCCCAGTTGTCCTTTTACACTTAATAGTACTTGATTGTAAAAATACTAAATTTGAATATGTTTATTATTTAATTTGATTCATAAAATTGAGGTAAGTCAATAGGTTTTTGGTCAGTAGTGTGGTAAATAATATGAATTCAGATCTCAAGTATGTTTGATTTTGGGCCTTTTCTCATTGTTATTTTAAAGGTTATTTGTAAAGATCAGTGTTTCTTTTCTAACCCTTCATTGGCTTCTGTTAATAGGGAACATTATTAAAATAAAGTCCTGCTCCTAAATATTTGTGTGTGTGTGTGTGTGTGTGTGTGTTTGTGTGTGTGTTTTGTCCAGTAATCTTCTCATTTATTTTAAGTGATACAAAAAAGCATTACCTCCAGGGAGATTCACGGGAATCTCAAAACATTAACATTTTGAGAATTTTGAATCTGCTACATATAGACTAGTGAATGCCTATAGTAAAGAAAATATGTGGACCACTATCTTGTACAGGATCTTGACTCATGCAGAACTGAATTTTGGTAAACACACTAAATAAACCCTTGTGGTAGATTTTCACTATCCAAAAAGTAAGTTCAGTAATTAGAATGAACCCTCACCAGTTTCACGCTTGAAGTTTATGTTTAGGTACAATTTCTCACAGTGGTCTAAGATATCAAAAATGCAGAGTTTTTAAAATGGGAACAGTATGTTTGCATTACTTGACAATTATCATACCAAAAGGTGATGGTCTGTTGTGTTTCAAGTTGGTACTTAAGTAAAATTGAGAGTCAGGGCTTTCATGTTCTTGTACAGTTTATCTCTGATGCCATTGTTATTTCAGTTAGAGGACTTTAGGCCATTTTAAGAGTATGACCATGCATTATGTATAAGCAAAAATGAATTCCAGGTTTTATCAAGTAATGATAAAAGCATCTTTATCACTATACTTGCTTGCAGGATCTTTAGTTCTTCACCTTTTTCCTGAATGAGAAATGGGAGATGTAGGGATGAATTTAGTCAGCTAGTGTACTTATTTAAGATGAATTGTGTTCATTTCCCCATGCAGAACAATGTTCCACTAAAGAGTAGAGGACAAATATGTTTTGGGTAGTCTGGTAGGTAAACAATGCCCCTTCTTTCCCCAGTAGGTCCATGTCCTAATCCCCAGAAGTGAATTTGTGATCTTTTGGTAAAGAGAAATTAAGGATGCAGATAAAGTATGGATGCTAATCAGCTTACAGTAAGGTAGAAAGATTATTGTGGATTATCCTGATGAGCCACGTGTAACCTCACATGTGTCTTTAAAAGTGGAAGGGGAAACAAAGTTGACAGAACCAGAGAGAGAGAGCAGAATGAGAAGGACCCATTTCTACCTGTCTTTGGAGTTGGAGGATGACTGCAAGCCAGAGCCAGACATTGCAGTGCAAGGGAACAGTCTTCTCTGGAGTCTCCAGAAAGGAAGAGTCCTGCTGTAATACCCTTACTTTTAACAATCCAACAAGACCTGTATCAGACATCTGATGTGCATAACTGTAAGATAAAATACACTGTGGTTTTAAACCAGTAATCAATTTGTTAAGGCAGAGATAAAAGGAGCACAGGTAAGGATGTTGAGACAATTTGGTTGTTTAGGTATCTGGTATCCTCTTAAGGTGTGAGGACTCAGATCATCTTGAAGTTCATTACAGTAATCTAGGAAAAAAATGTTAAGGATAGTGACAGAAAGGGATTTTCACAAAGGCCAGTGAAAGTAACAAAAGGTGGTTTGAAAGTTGAGGCAGGCCATGTTGAGGGCTTTGGTTTCAGATATACTAAATTTGTTTGTGTGTTTTGATATTAGGGAATTGAACCCAGTGGGATTTTACCACAGAACTACATCCCCAGCTATCTTTTTTTTATTTTGAGACTGGGTCTGGCACCATTTCCCAGGATGGCCTTAAACATGTGATCCTCCTGCCTCAGTGTCAGTGCTGGGATAACAGACATGCACCACCAAGCCCAGCATCAGATACTTAATTTGAAGTGATGTTGGGGACCTGCTTCTCTATGAAATTAATTTAGAAACTTACTAAGACTTCATTGAATGCACTAGACAATTTGTGCTAATAGGTTAATGTTTCAACCAGTAAAGTATGAGATAAACACACACACACACACACACACACCCCTACCTTAAAATCTCAGAGGTAATATGTTGAGGGAGGAAAGGACAAAATTAACAGCCATGTAAATAACTCTGTGGCAAACCAAAACTGGGGTTCTTATCAATTTCTTTCCAATTTGGTTGAGAAAGAGACTAGTACTTGAAGAAGTTGTGTGTATTCATTTTTTTCAGTAGGACTGTGTCTGAGTTCATTCTGAGGAAGAAAGCCTAGATAAAGTATCCTGAATGAAGAGACTCCTGAACACATACTCTGATCATTCCTAGAAGGTTTGGAAGTACATCAAATTTTCCTTGACATCTCAGAGAAAATCCAAGTCTCTCCTTTGCTGAAAAGATTGTATTTGGACTTAGAGTAATCTACATAACTTTCTGATGTTTTGCTATAAAATATTGTCCTTCTATATAATTAGGGAGATTCTCATGCCACAACTTTTACATTTTGGAAGCAGTTAGGGCACTGTTTTTATACAGTATATGTGGATTCATTTTGATATTAGGGCATAGAATGAATAATTAATTTGCTCAAAATTAATGCCAAATATATCCATGTGTTTTCATCCATTCTTCTCTTGGTGGGCATTTGACATTATTTCATAACATTTTCTAAATGTTTAGTTGTTGGTAAACACAATACTTTTATTTCTTTTCTCTTCTTTTACTAGTGTCATGCTGAAGATCAAACCCAGTGTCTTGCACATGCTCAGCCAGTGCTCTACCACTGAGCCACAACCCCAGCCCTCATTTTATGACTATTTAATGGTGACTTCCAGAACCACATGCATTGAGTTTCACGTATCATCTGTGCGTATTGATACAAGAATATTAGAAATATGAGCAAGGATCAGGAAAGCTGGATGTCATGGTGTTCATATTCCTAGTATTCTGAGGACTCTCCAAACTGCTTTCAAAAGTGGAAGTCCCCATTGTATTTCTCCCAGTATATGATTGTTATTTTATCCCTCAAACCTCTCTAGTACTTATTATATTAAGACTTGTTAAGTACTGATCTGGTGGGGTAAGCAGAAATGTGAATAGAGTTTTGAATAGTATTTCCCTGAATGTTAAAAATGTTGATGGGTTTTTAATGAATTTGTAGACAATTTGTATTTCTTGTTTTGAGAATTTCCTTTCTCCTGTTTTCATCCATTTTATACTTGGAATGGTGATATTCTGCTCAGCTCACTAGGCAGAATATTCCTCTCTTCCTCTCATCTAGTTTTTCCCTGGGCCATGTGCGTTCTGTTTCTCCTATGAAAACATTTTTTTTAAAGATCACTGTTTCTAAGTTTCATCCAGTCACAGGCTCTCTGAAGTGTCCCTTTGTTGTTTCCCCACAGCCTGTCTTCTTTTTCATCATGCAACCACACACCAGTTCAAATGGCTCCTACCTCTATAAATGGACTGTTATTCAGAGATCCATGTCAGCTTTTGCTCTGAAATGCAACTTAGAATTTTCTTCAATGGAAGCATTGCATTCTGCACCCAAATTCTGTGTGCTATTATGTTCAAATTCAGTACACATTTCCTTCCTATATTTTCCTTTCCGTGTAACACTTTATCATTCCTACACAAGGCAACAGAATTGAAAGTCTCTCCTCCAAATGAGTATCAAAATTTAAGACTAAAATTTTGGCCATTCAGTGTTTAAAAAGTTGAAGCTGTATAACATCAAATGCAATTCTTAAAAAAATTTCAAAGAAGATTTATACAGCATTTGTAGAATTGCAGGGACAAAACAAAGTTGACTGATTATCCATGGTACTTGTTTTGGATATATGTACATCAGTGCATTTGTTGAAAGGAAGTACATTTCCTAGGTCCCTTATCCTGATTTACTCCAAAAATAGCCAGATGAACATAAGAGCTTATAGTATGCCTCAGTGCCTAGGATAGTGTAACTTACAGGAAATTTTTCTTGCTCAAAATGCATTCATCTAATTTCCAATTGCAATGATTTTACCTTGACATATATGGTGATGAATTAAGAGTGTTGATGAAATCTTTGTGCTACTCATTATTGACATTTCTATTACACCGAGTATCTGGGAGCAACATCCAAAGGTGTGCAATTCTGACATATCTGGTGGATCTGATTGAGGAGCAAAGAGCATCATAAATGGACATGTAGAAGGTAAGAACCACAAATGATGCAAAATATTTTGGTGAGACTATGACCTTAAAACATGACCATTAATATATTTTATTTGTTCCAAGAAAGTACCCATGAGATGGCTAGTAAGGACAAAGAAATATATAAAGGCATACCTTATTAGGTTTCTGCCACAGGTTAAGCTGTTGGTACTGATAAATAAATTGAGCTATGAATTGCATTTTGTTACATGTTTCAATCAAAGGAAAGTTGAAATAAAGAAAGGGAGAGAAGAAGAGGGAATGAACAGTGAGAAAGGCATTGATTCCCAGGAGACAATGATGAAAGAAGGAGCAATTGTACTTAGCAGCTAGAAGGACATTCAAGTCACATATGAGCAGGGAAGAGAGAAGTGTTTTTAAAGTGAGGGAAACATGTGAGTATCCAGGTCCACATTTGAATGAGGGGTAGAGTAAAACTTCCAACCTTCCTGACTTAATTGCACTTGGAAAGGAGTTGAGAAGAGAAGGAATGATTCCACATTGCTACATTTATTTACTACAAAAGATTATCCATGTACACAATCTAATGACAAAAAATATGTAGCTACTGCCTATGAAAAATTTGTAGGGGAGAAACATCAATTATGAAAATAGAAAAAAACTTTCAATGATTATGAAGTGGTTCCCAAATCCATAGGTATCTGAAATTCACTTTGGAAAAGCTTACAGCTCCTTCTAAACTTTGATTTGAGGAAGACATCCTGGGGAGAATCCCAGAGCTCTATTCAAGTTAATGTAGACAACATGGAAGCCAAACAAGTTCTTACTGGAACTCTGAAACTGCAATGAATCATCTGATACGGCCATGTTCAGAATGTTATTCTGATTCAACAGGTCTTTGCTTTTAGGATTTCTTTATATTCTAAGGTGATTCCAATGATCTGGTTGTGCAGACAACTTTTTTTTTTTTTAATGCAGAATGAGAAGGTCCCTTTGGTGTTATTTTGAAGAATAGTACTAGATATCACACATCAGAACACAAGCAGCTCACATGCCAACGTAAATATTGCTATAATTCTGAGTATATCTCTTGGGTAGTGTGAAGAGTGCAGAAGACAGAGATTTAGAAATCATGTTTTTTTAAAATTTATTTTTATTGTAAGTGAATGGGTTACATGTTGATTCTCTGTACATGGAGTAAATGCATACCATTTCTGTAATCGTATATTTACATAGGGTAATGTTGTATGATTCATTCTGTTTTATTTTTTCCCTAATCTCCCACCTCTCCCACCCCTCTATTCCATCTATAAAGTCCCTCCTTCCTCCATTCTTGCCACCTCTCCCCACATATGTGTCATCATCCGCTTATCAGCAAGATCATTCACCATTTGGTTTTTTGAGATTGGTTTATCTCATTTAGCTTGATATTCTCCAGTTTGATCCATTTGCCTGCAAATGCCATAATTTTATTATTCTTTATGGCTGAGTAGTATTCCATTGTATAAATATAACACAGTGTCTTTATCCTTTCATTAATTGAAGGGCATCCACGTTGGTTCCACAATCTGTCTATTGTTGGTTGAGCAGCTGTGAACATTGATGTGGCTGCACCTTTGTAGTATTCTGCTTTTAAGTCCTTTGGGTTATAGGCCAAGGAGTGGGATAGCCGGTTCAAATGGTGGTTCCATCCAAGCTTTCTGAGAAATCTCCACACTGCTTTCCAGATTGGCTGCACTAATTGTCAACCCCACCAGCAATGTATGAGTGTACCTTTTTCCCCACATCCTCTCCAAAACCTATTGTTCCTTGTAGTGTTGATAATCATCATTCTAATTGGAGTGAGATGGAATCTTAGGGTAGTTATGATTTGCATTTCTTTTATTACTAGAGAAGTTGAACATTTTTTCATACATTTATTGATTGCTTGTAGATCTTCTTCTGTGAAGTGTCCTGTTCATTTCCTTATCCCATTTGATGATGGGATTATTTGTATTATTGGTGTAGAGTTTTTTGAGTTCTTTATAGATTCTGGAGATTAGTGCTCTATCTGAAGTATGGGTGGCAAAGATTTTCTCCCACTCTGTGGGCTCACTCTTCACATTGCTGATAGTTTCCTTTGCTGAGAGAAAGCCTTTTAGTTTGAATCTATCACAGTAATTGATTCTTGCTTTTATTTCTTGTGGTATGGGTGTTCTGTTAAGGAAGTCTGATCCTGAGTTGACATGTTGAAGATTTGGACCTACTTTTTCTTCTATAAGATGAAGGGTCTCTGGTCTGATTCCAAGGTCCTTGATCCATTTTGAGTTGAGTTTTGAGGAGGGTGAGAGACAGGGGTTTAGTTTCATTTTCCTGGATATGGATTTCCAGTTTTTCCAGCACCATTTGTTAAAGAGGCTATCTTTTCTCTATTGCATATTTTTGGCACCTTTGTCTAGTATGAGAAAATTGTATTTATTTGGGTTTGTGTCCATGCCCTCTATTCTGTCCCATTGATATTCTTGTCTATTTTGGTACCAATATCATGCAATTTTTGTTACTATTGCTTTGTAGTACTGTTGAAGTTCTGGTATTGCAATACTCCCTTGCTTCACTCATTCTGCTAAGGATTGCTTTAACTATTCTGGGTTTCTTATTCTTCCAGATGAATTTCATGATTGTTTGTTCTATTTCTGTAAGGTAAATCATTGGGATTTTAATTGGAGTTGCTTTGAATCTGTATAGCACTTTTGGTAGTATGGCCAATTTGACAATATTAATTCTGCCTATCCAAGAACATGGAGACATTTCAATCTTCTAAGGTTTTCATTAATTTCTTTCTTTAGTGTTTTGTGGTTCTCATTGTAGAGGTCTTTCACCTCTTTCATGAGATTGATTCCAAAGTATTTTATTTTTTCGATGCTATTGTGAATGGGGTAGTTTTCCTAAGTTTTCTTTCTGAAGATTCATCACTTATGTATAAAAATGCATTGGATTTATGAGCATTGATCTTATATCCTGCTACTTTACTGAATTCACTTATGAGTTCCTAAAGTTTTTGGTGGAATTTCCCAGTTCCTCTAAATATATAATAATGTCATCAGGGATAGTTTGCGTTCTTCTTTTCCTTTTTGTATCCCTTAAATTTCTTTGGTCTTTCTAATTGCTCTAGCTAGAGTTTCAAGGACAATGTTGAATAGAAGTGGTGAAAGAGGATATTCCTGCCTTGCTCCAGGTTTTAGGGGAAATGCTTTCAGTTTTTCACCATTTAGAATATTAGCCTTGGGCTTAGAATAGATAGCCTTTACAATATTAAGGAACGTTTCCACTATCCCTATTTTGTCTAGTGTTTTGAACATAAAGGGATGTTGTATTTTATCAAATGCTTTTTCTGCATCTATCTAAATAATCATTCCATTCTTGACTTTAATTCTGTTTGTATGGTGAATTACATTTATTGATTTCCAGATGTTGAACCAACCTTGCATCCCTGGGATAAAACCCTCTTGATTGTGGTGCACTATCTTTTTAATATATTTTTTGTATTTGATTTGCTAAAGCTTGGTTGAGAATTTTTGTGTTGATGTTCATTAAGGATATTGGTCTGCAATTTTCTTTCCTTGAAGTGTCTCTCTCTGATTTAGTATCAGGGTGATATTGGCTTCATAGAATGAGTTTGGGAGGGTTCCCTCCTCTTCTATTTCATGGAATACTTTGAAGAGTATTGGAATGAGCACTTCTTTGAAGGTTTTGTAGAATTCGGCTGAGAATCCATCTGGTCTTGGACTTTTCTTTGTTGGTAGGCTCGTGATGACTTCTTCTATTTCATTACATGAAATTGATCTATTTAAGTTGTGTATGTCCTCCTGGTACAGTTTATGTAATTTTTGTCTCTAGAAACCTGTTGATCTCTTTGAGATTATCTCTTTTGATGCATTTTAGATTTTCAGAATAGCTTCTAATTATATTTTGTACTTCACTCATATCTGTCGTGTTATTTCCTTATTCATTCTGAATTTTAGTAGTTTGAGTTTTCTCTGTTCTTCTCCTTGTTAGTATGGCTAAGAGCTTTTCAATTTTGTTTATTTTTTCAAAGAACCAAATATTTATTTTGTCAATTTTTTCTATTGTTTCTTCTGTTTCAATTTTATTGATTTCAGCTCTGATTTTAACTATTTCCTGTCTTCGTCTACTTTTGGTGTTGATCTGTTCTTCTTTAACTAGGGTTTTGAGATGTAGTGTTAAGTCATTTATTTCTTGATTTTTACTTCTTTTATTGAATACGCCCAATGAAATAAGTCTTCCTCTAAGTACTGCTTTCACAGTGTCCCAGAGATTTTATATGATATGTCTTTTTTCTCATTTACTTCAAAGAATTTTTTAATTTCCCTCTTGATGTCTTCTGTTATCCATTCATCATAGAATATCATATTATTTAATCTCCAGGTGTTGGAGTAGTTTTTGCTTTCTATTCTTTCATTTATTTCTAATTTCAATCCATTATGATCTGATAGAATACAAGGAAGTGTCCCTTGCTACTTCTATGTGCTAACATTAGCTTTATGGCATAACATATGTTTTTTTTTTAGAGAAGGATCCATGTGCTGCTGAGAAGAAGGTATATGCACTCTTTGTTGGATGGTATATTCTATATACGTTCATTAAGTCTAAATTATTGATTGTGTTATTCAGATCTATGTTTATTTTTATTCAGTTTTTGTTTTGAATATCTGTCCAGTGGTGAGAGAGGTGTGTTAAAATTATCTGATATTACTTTGTTATGGCCTATTTGATTTGTGGAATTGAGAAGGATTTGTTTGATGTGCATGAATGAGCCAATGTTCAGGGCATAGATATTTATGATTGTTATGTCTTACTGATTTATGTTTCCCTTAAGCAGTATGAAATATCCTTCTTTATCCCTTCTGACTAACTTTGGCTTGAAGTCCACATTATCTGAAATGAGGATGGATACTCCAGCTTTTTTGCTCTGTCCATGTGCATGGCATGTTTTTTTCAATCCTTTTGCCTTTAGTCTGTGGTTTTCTCTTTCTATGAATCAGTCTCTTCCAAGCAGCATATTGTTGGATTTTTCTTTTTAACCCTATCTGCCAGTCTATGTCTTTTGATTGAGTAGTCCAGGCCATTAACATTCAGGGTTATTATTGAGATATGATTTGTATTTCCAGTCACTTGACTCGTTTTTGTTTTTTGAAATGACTTGGTTTCTCCTTAATTGGGCTATCACTTTTGGCTAGTTCCTCCCTTTGCTGATTTGTTTCATTGCTTTTCATCTCTTCCTCATGGAATATTTTGCTGAGAATGTTCTGTAATGCTGGCTTTCTTTTTGTAAATTTCTTTCAGTTTTTATTCATCATGGAAATATTTTATTTCATCATCAAATCTGAAGGTAAATTTTGCTGGGTGTAAGATTGTTGGTTGGCATCCATTTTCTTTCAGGGCTTGAAAAATGTTGTTCCAGGCCCTTCTAGCTTTTAGGGTCTGTGTTGAAGAATCTGCTGATATCCTCATTGGTTTCCCTCTGAATATAATTTGATTCTTTCCCCTCACAGCCTTTGAAATTCTGTCTTTATTTTGCATATTAGGTATTTTCATAATAATGTGCCTTGGTGTGGGTGTGTTGCAATTTTGTGTCTTTGGAGTTCTGTTAGCCTCTTGTACTTGATTTTCCATTTCATTCTTCAGATTTGGAAAATTTTCTGACATTATTTCATTGAATAGATTGTTCATTCCTTTGGTTTGTTTCTCTGTGCCTTCCTCTATCCCAATAATTCTCAAATTTGGCCTTTGATATCCCATAATTCTTCTAGATTCTGTTCATGATTTTTTACCATCTTCTCTGTTTGGTCAACTTTGTTTTCAAGATTAAATATTTTGTCTTCAATATCTGAGGTTCTGTCTTCCAGGTGTTCTATCCTATTGGTTATGCTTTCTATGGAGTTTTTAATTTGGTTTATTGTTTCCTTCATTTCAAGAATTTCTGTTTGTTTTTTTTTCTGTATCTCTAATTCTTTATTGAAATGATCTTTTTCTTCCTGTATTTGCTCTTTTTTCTGTTGATTGGTGTGATCATTTAATGCCTGCATTTGCTCTTTCATCTCCTCCTTCAATGCCTGCATTTGATCTTTCATCTCCTTGTTTGCTTCTCTGATTGTTTTAATTATGTACATTCTGAACTCTCTTTCTGCCATTTCTTCTGCCATGCTGTCATTGGATTTTATTGATATAGCTTCTAGGTTTGTTTGGTACATTTTCTTCCCTTGTTTTCTCATATTGGTCAGATATCAGTGGGACTCAGAGATATTGCAGATATCCTCTATTGGCTTATAGTATCCCTGTAGATTTCTAGCATATCACCTCTTAACCTTCAGTAGCCTGAAGTCTTGGAGGAAACTGATAATGCAGTGCTTCAGAAGAAAGCTACCCCTGGCCTGCTAGTGGGTGCAGAATTGTGGGATGGATGTGCTTCGAAAGCCTCTCACTAGTTCATGCCTACTTCGAGAAGCCTGCTGTGGACTGGGTCTGTCACTGGATGGAGGCAGGCTGCCCGGGAAAGCCTCAGGCCTCCATGCCCTGGTTCGAGAAGCTGCCTGTGGACAGGACCATGGCCACCACTGGGGACTGGGTGTGTGTGGAAAGCTTCTCACTGGGGGGGTCTGTTCAGAGAAGCTGACTGTGGGCTGGACCTGCCACCAGATGGAGCCGGTCTGCTGGGGAACCACTCTCACCACCCTGCCTTGGTCTGAGAAGCTGTCTGGGGACAGGGACCCACTGCTGGGTGTGGGACTCAAGGTAGGTTGTGCTCAGAAAGCCTCTCACTAGGTAGGTCTGCTTGGAGAAGCTGGCTGTGGGCTGGGCCTGCCACCAGATGGAGCCAGGCTGCTTTGGAAAGCCTCTGGTCTTCCTGTCCTGGTCTGAGAAGCTGCCTGCAGACCTGACCAGGGCTCACAGCTTGGGGCTGGTTGTGCACAGAAAGCATCTCACTAGGTGGACCTACTCTGAGAAGATGGCTGTGGGCTGGGCATGCCTCTGGATGAAGCCAGGCTGCTTGGGAAATCCTCTGGCCCTCCTGTCCTGGTCTGGGAAGCTGCCTGCAGACCTGACCGGGGCCCGCTGCTTGGGGTTGGGTGTGTGCAGAAAGCCTCTCACTGGGTAGTTCTTCTCCAAGAAGCTGGCCATGGAACTGGCCTGCTGCCGGATGGAGCCGGGCTGCTGGGGAAATCCTCTCACTGCCCTGCCCTCCTTTGAGAATCTGCCCACTGTCCTGGCCTGCTGCCCAGGCCGAGCTTCACCCAGTGGGAGCGACTCATCAAGTGTCTCTGAGTTTGTCTGAGTCTCTCAATACCTCCCCTTCTTGAATCCTGAGTTCTGGGGTGCCAGGAGATGCAGTCACCCTCTAGTCTGCCATCTTGTAACCCCTTCTAGAAATCATGTTTTTAAGATAAATTTTCTTCTTTGACATGCAAGAAGGACTTGGAATACTGCATTCAAAGAATCCAAAATAGAAAGTATCAAGTACCTAGCTCTAAATGTTTATTTTATTTTTTTTTGAGAAAGCTAAAGTGAAGGGGAAATGAGGGAAAAACCAAAGATATTAGCTAGGATTGGAAAAAGTGGCTTCTTTCTCTACAGTGCCCAGGAAACGATGATCTGAATGGGAATGGAATGAAACTGTGCCCTTGGGAAGTTTTTTAATCCTAATAGCATGATTTCTTTGGGCAGAGAGCATATCAGGAACCACAGTAAACTCTACTTCATCTGCAATATGGAGCTGGTTCCCATCCAGAATTTCACTGAAGTGGAAGAACATACGAGCATCATGATCCACGCACTTGATGAAACCAAAACCATCTTTCATGGCAGCAATCACACCCATTTCTCTGGCTTAATTAGTGAACTGAAATGTATTTGATAGAACTTCTATGTTAGTTGCTCGTTCTAATTTGTCACGTCGGTCTGTTGAAATATTAAACCTAACATGGTCACCTTCCAATAGGGTCACCTTGGATTTTGTATCTTTGTCTCCAAAGGGAAGTTCTTTAGGAATCACAAAGTCAACTTTGATTCGTCCTGGCAATGGGTCATTCTGGTTTTTACTGGGTACTTTTGTAAAACTGTAACTTTGGTTACAGTTCCTTTAAAATGTTCAATGCTGATATCTTCAAAAATGACTGTTCCTTGAGGCAAAAGTCTGACATCTGTTGCAACTTCTTTACCATTTCTGTCCTTGATTGTGAATTCCACATCATCTCCAGGCTGTAAGGTTTCTAGGTCACCTTTAAATTCACTATACTGAAAGAATATCTCTTTTACAACATCACCTCTTTCAATAAAGCCAAACGCCTCCTTCACGGCACAAACTACTCCCTGACAGCGGGCTTGCTTCTTTTTCAACAGCATAATGTTACGAGCACTTACAGCACCAGTATGTTTATTGTTATCAATTACAAAATTTATTTTATCTCTGGTTTCCAGCTGAACATACCCTTCAACATCTTCAAGGGTGTATGTCAGATAAAACACTTCCCCATTATGTTCGTAGCATACACTCCCTGTTGGACTCTGACCCGGGGCAGCTGGAGATGTACTCTCTAAGTCATGAGGAACAGCGCACACAACTTGTCCATTCATTCGTTCTTCAGGGTGGATTTCTGGTTTAATCTTCACCAATTTAATAGCAATGGGTTTCCCAGTCCGCCGGTCAGATGATACTTCGAATTCAACATCATCTCCTACTTTTAAGTCCTGCAGGTTGCTATTATATTGTGAACAGTGGAAGAAAAGTCTAGCTTGACGTTCTGAACACTGAATAAATCCATAAGAGGTTAACAGTTTTTCAATAACCCCAGTTTCGCGCAGTGCTGCTGAAGTACCATTGGGGTACCCATTGTGTCCATTGTTGTGGAGAAGGTTTGGATCAAAGCTCATCTCGCAGTGATAATCAAATATTGCACTTTCAGTAGTATTTGCTGATTCTTCTTTTTCAGCACACGTTTCAAAGGATGAAAGTTGCTAGTATTAAAAAAAAGAGCAAGAGAAAATGATCTACCAAGCTAATAAAGAATACAACTGCTGCTGCACCGGGCAATCTCACAGTACAGCACTGAAGAAAACAAAGACTACTAGCAGCGTTGGGAAGTGCTCTTTCAAAGCTGTTGAGTAGGCACAAACTTCTTGTTTCAGATCAAGTGTTGTGTCTTCAACTTAAGCGTACTCTTCTTTGGTCTTGTTGGTTGTTACAAGGTTTGTTCCTTGCCTGATCTGAACTTGAAGCAGCAGTTTCAGGTGGTAAAGTCTGTTCTGTTACACTTCATACCCAACAGCTCAACGCCCCCTCTCCAGCACCGCCATCACAAACATTTTTAAGAAGCTTGTCTGTATAATTGGGGTGGTGATCTTGAATTTTAAGAAAAAGTATCACGTTATTGACACAGCTTGTTAAAGGTACATTTGGAAATTTTTCTCTAATGATGATAAACATTGTGTATAGGTTTTTAAGAATATCCCCAACTTTAATGCTTATAAAATTAAGTCTGGCCAAATTTTTCTTTTGCCAGAAGCAATAATCCTGAGAGACCAAACTAAAAACCTGGTAAAAGGAAAAATACCTATGAATCAACAAATGTCTGAGAATTTGTCTTTAAATGAGAAAAAAAAATGTACATGGAGCTCTTTTAAAAGGTCTTTTAACAAGCAATCTTGAGAACTCATTTCAAAAAAATAGAAGTTGATGTACTAAAACAGATGTTTCAGCAGAGCTCCAACAGTCTTTATAAATACAGTGATTTGGAGGAATGATCCTGGATCAGAAGTGCTATTTCTTGTGTATGTACTTTATGTGTGCATGCCTCAAGTCAGTTGTCATAATTGTCTCCGTAATCTCCTCCTGAGTAACAGTCATAGCCACCCTGACTTCTGCCACTATAGTCTCGGGATCATCCATATCCATATCCATATCCTCCAGGTCAATTGTCATACCGGCCACACCAATAGCCCTGGTTCCCACCAACTCTATCTGTGACCATGTCCATGGGCCCCAAAGGCATCCCCTCTGGTGCCCGGCCAGACTTGCCTGCATGCTCCACATGGATCTGATGACCATCCAGGGACTCTCCATTCTTGGCTTTCATGGCATCTGAGGCATGTTCTGGGTTGGTGAAGTTAGTGAAACAAAACCCCGGGGTCGATGAGTCTCCTGGCCCTTGACAACAACCACTTCAGAAATAGGCCCAAAGCTGCTGAAGTGATTTTCCAAGACCTGCTTATCAGTATTGAAGTTGAGCCCTCCCACCAAGAGCATCTCTTCTTCAGAAGACATGGCAGTGAATTTAAATCCTAGAAATTAAAAAGTAGACAGACAGGAGGCTCTGAAGAGCAAGGAGAATAGGGAGGCTGCTCCATGGGAAGAATCCAGAAATAGTTTTAAATTGAACAATCATATGCAATGAACTCATCACAAAAATAATTGATCCTGGGATGTTATATGCACTGTTAAGACAGGAAGAACAGATAAGGCAAAAGCATAGAGGTGAGAGACATCACTGGATAAAACACAGTGGTTGAGACAGAGCTGGAGGCCCTGGTGAGACAGAACAGGATAGAAGAAGAGACTGTAGCTGCAGTCCCTGGCCACAGGGATAGACCTGGTTCATTTTTTTTTCCAACAAGTTCAAGAGTTAGCAATGACCTGGGGGAAGAACATTATTCATAGAAAATTTTATAATGTAATTGGATGAACCAGTTTCCACCCTATCCCACATGAATCCGTATTAAAATTTGATTCTGTTCAAGGTTCTTCTGTCTTATAAGCACTGAAAGTTGGGCACCTTCTTTAATGACATTTCCATTTATTTTTGTGTTCACTACATTACACACTAAAGTTGTTAATCTATTTCTGTCAGAAGCTGTAGTTATTGCTTTGTTGCATTATCTGAATTCTCTTTTTAAATAAGTTTTATTTTCAATTTGTTTATTTGTCTAAATTAGTATTACGTAGCAGCAGAATGCACTTTGATACAAAATATATAATGGAGTATAATGTCTCATTCTTCTGGTAATACATGATGGAAAATCTCTCCAGCTGTATAGCTATATATGTACACAAAATAATAATGTCTCTTTAATTCTACTATCATTCCTGTCCCCAAACCTCTCCCCTCCCTTCAATCCCCTCTACCTAATCTAAAGTAACTCTACTCTTCCCTGTCTCCCACATTGTGAATTAACATCAGTATAACAGAGAAAAAGAATTCAGCTTTTGTGTTTTGGGAATTGGTTTATTTCAATTATTATGATATTCTCCAGCTCCACTGATTCACTGGCAAATGCCATGATTTCATTTTACTTTAAGGATGAGTAATATTCCATCATATATATATATATATATACACATATATATATATGATGGTATATATGATATATATATATATATCATATATACCATTGATCCATTCAACTGTTGAAGGGCACTCATATATACCATTGATCCATTCAACTGTTGAAGGGCACATAGTTAGGTTCCATAGTTTAGCTGTTGTGAATTGAGCTGCTATGAACATTGATGTGGCTGTGTCACTTTAATATACTGATTTTAAGTCCTTTGGGTATAAACTGAACATTGGGACAGCTGGGTCAAATATTGTTTCCATTACAAGTTTACTGAGGAATCTCCATACTTCTTTCCATAATGGTTGCAGCAATTTGCATTCCCACCAACAATGTACGAGTTTACTTTTTTCCTTAAATCAATACAGTTATTGATGTTTATATTCTTGATAATAGTCATTCTGAATGGGGTGAGATGAAATCTTTGAGCAGTTTTGATTTCTAATAATATAATTGCTGAAGATGTTGACAAAGGTGCCAAAAACATTCACTGGAGAAAGGATATCCTATTCAGTAACTGGTGCTGGGTAAATTGGAAATCCACATGTAGCAAAATGAATTTAAACCCTTATCTCTCACCCTGCACAACACTCAACTCAATGTGGAACACAGACTTAGGCACTAGACCAGAGACCTAATAGAAGAAAAAAAAAAAAAAGGCCCAAATCTTCACCATGTTCACTTAGTACCTGATTTCCTTAACAAGACTCCTAAAGTATAAGAAGTAAAATCAGGACTCAATACATAAAATGGATTCAAACTAAAAAGCTTCTTCTCATCAATTGAAACACTGGATAAAACAAGAGAGAGTCTAATAAATTGCAGAAAAACTTTATCACATTCACCTCAGATAGAGAATTAATCTCCAGGTATAGAAAGATTCAAAAAAATTAATACCAGAAAAACAAAATAACCTAAAAATAAATGGATTAAGAAACTGAATAGAAGAATAAAAAAGATACTTCACAAAAGAATAAATTTTATTTGGGATAATTCTATTGTTTTTCTTTGCCCTACTTTATCAAAATTTCTTTACCAAATATGAAATTTTATGCTGCCTTCTCTATCTTTTAGATATTTATTAGGTTATTCTGTTATAAATGTGTTTAGTATCTCTAATTTTCAGAGATACAATACCCCAAATTCTTTTATAACAATATTGACTTGTCATCTCATCTTGGATTTCTTCTACTGTTTTAACTGGTTTTTTTTTTTTTTTTTTTTTTAGTCATACATGTGGAGTTCTTCTTTATTAAATCTGTCTGCCTGAAATTTATACCATGAAATATTTTTGCAATTGCCATTTTATTCATTTTGGATTTTTTTTTTTTTTTTGCTGCATCTATTTCCTGCCTCTCTGAGATTTGACATGGCTCTGTTGGAGTAGAGGATCTGACACTTGACACAGTTCTGTTGGAATAGGGAACTCAACACTTGACAAGGTTCTGTTGATCATCCCCCCTTTTGGGGTCCATAGGCATGGCATGTCTCCATGTGTAATTACTTTTTAATATTAATAATCAATATATCATTAGAAACTTACTGGAGGAGCATTGGGAGGGTTTTACTGTATTGGGACACAAAATAGTGCACAATGGAAATTTAGCAGTAATACATACCTAAAATATATGAAAATAACTATCATAACTGTGCTTGAGTTTACAGGTGCCTGTGATTGCTTTAGTGTAATAATAGATGGGTAAAGAGGCATTCCTCTGAGTTTGGATACAGTGTTTACCCTTTGTTGCTTTCCTAGTTTTAAAAGTTGATTCTAGAGATATTTTACATAATAAAAACATTTCGGTTAGTTATAAATATAATTTGTGCTTTTCCTATGTTTAGTATAATTCTTTGAGAATAAGAATAAGATTATGTCTGCAATTAAATAAAATAGAATAGACTAAATATTAAGTATAAGTTGATTTCTTTGCCCTTTAAAAATAGTAAAAACCTTTCTCTGTTAAACACTGGAGTTCATGTTGGGGGTTGTTTCTCAGAAAATCTAGTGACATGTTCCTTCTGAAGTTTGAAGGCTTTCAGATCATGGTGCCCTCAGTTTATCTGGGATACAAGGTTGATTTAGTTTAGTGGGGAGACAAGTTTGTTTTAATCTAGCTAGGAAATAAAGTTGTTTTGGTCTGGACTGTCATACAGAGATAATGTGTACTTTGAGAAGAAATATAGATTGTACTTTTGAAGTTTTTTTTTATTTTAAACTAACCATAATATGATATAATCATTACTAAAGAAAAATATCTATAAAAAGGCTAGCAGACAAAATAAAGACAGATTCAGTCTCAGAACACTTGGTGTCTCTGTGTGCTGTTTCTCCACCATGCCAACACCTCCCATCCACTTAGGACCCCTGAGCCCTGCTAGGGCTGCTAGGCCCTGGCTTTTTTTCAAGTGATTTTTTATAATGCTTTGTCTTATTCATTAAATTTATGTCATTACTGTCCTTTAATTCCAACCTTTTCTCAATTTAAAATTTCCAGTATCATATTACATATTACTATATTTTAGTATAGGTGAGTTAACTCTAAAACTCTATGGTCTTATTTCTGTCTAGCAGGATGAGGAAAGAACCCAGTGTTCCTTCAATCTTTCTCCAACTGCAACTCTCTTAATTAGTGGAACCTATATAATGTGACTTTGCATGGCAAAAAAGAATTTACAGATGAGATGAAATCAAGTAGTCTCAATGGGAAGATTTTCCTGGATTATCAATGCAGTTAAGGTGAACACACTGTCTTCTGTGAGAGGCAGATAGGAGAGTAGTCAGGGTGTACCTGTGACCATGGAAGCAGTTGCTGGGCTGATGTCTGTTGAAGATGAAGAAAACGAACAAGAGCTAAGGATTTCAGGTGGTTTTGAAACTTGTGTGGGGGTGAGGAAATGTCCTCAAATTGAACCTAGTGCCAGGGGCAGCCATGGTGAATTCTTGATTTTATGCCTCAAAGCTCTTAGTGGATTTTTTATCTCAAGAACTAGAACAAAAAGAACACATCTATAAGTGATGTAATTTGGTAACTTTTTATGGAGACAGTAGGAACAGAATACATGAGAAGTAAACCTTTTCCATGGATCTAGGCCTATGTGAGACATTTATTCTGAGGTACATTAAAATTTTTGTCATGTTAAAATTTGATAGATTATTGAGTTATTAATACTCAATATAAGTATTGACTAGTAGAATGTTCATTAAACTCTTGCAATTATTTCATTGAGTAATATTTTCTTTTTGATCCCTGATCACTGGTACTCTCCTGATGCTCCTCCACATGGCATACTTTGCTCTGCTTGACCTCTGCTTTTGGAAATGAATTAAACAACCATCACCCACCAATATTTGTCTATTAATAATTTTCATTTGGAGCCTTAAAATACATGACCAAAATAGAAAATGAAATTCTAGGGACACCATTCTTGTAAATGTTCTTTATACAGTGAGATTATAAAGTAGTAGGTTATTTGAATGTCTACTTTTATGAAACATAGCCTCATTCTTCAATATGGCACCTAAATCAATATTTCATTTCATGAAGATTCCTCATGAGTTTGTATCCAGATAATCATTTTGTATAGTTTTGACCTCCCATTTTTACCAATTTGATATATGCAAGATAGTAACTGTGTTGTATTTTACATTTTAAATTAGCTTAAAATGTGAAAATTTTATCAATAAATGTGCCTTCTATTCAGTGGTCATGGTACTTAGGAGAGCACCCAGAGTAATGAGCCAATGTATGTATAAAGAACAAAGGAGACTAAGCTATGATAATTATTAAGAGTAATGGTGTTGGGCATGGTGGAATGCACCTGTAATCTCAGAATTCAGGAGTGTGAGGCAGGAGTATTGCAAGTTCAAAGCCAGCATCTGCAATGTAGCAAGACCCTAAGCAACTTAGCAAGATCCTACTCAAAAAAATGAAAATGGTGGGGGTGGTGGCTCAGAGGTTAAGCATCAATGGGTTCCATCCTTTGTACCAAAACAAAAGAAAAATAATCATAAAAACATATGGACCCTCAAAGACAAAGTGCATTGCAAAGTGGGTGGGAGTAAAAAGATTTTATCAGAGCTCAAACTCTGTATAGAATCTGCATGTTTTTCAAAGTCAAATTGGGCTAAAGAATATAATTAAGTGGTGTGAAAAATATGGGCTTGATGAGAACAGCAATTCTTAGAAAGCCCAGATATGGTGAATGTGCCAATGTGGAAATTGTGAGGAAGAGGACAGGAGACGTATTCTGGCTGTGAAGTTACATGAGTCTATTGTCAGAAGCAGGGATATTTAATAACTGTTAGGTGTTTTTGGATGAATGAGAAAGGCCCTCAGACCCAGACCCACTTTTCTTTCTTTTTTTTGTGGTGCTTGGGATCAAACCCAGGGCTTTGGACTTGCAAGGCAAGCACTCTACCGACTGAGCTATCTCCCCAGCCCACCCACTTTCCAACATGCATCTCATGTAGGTTTCTGTATGCTGTCAATGCTGCTTATGATATATAATCTTTATTTTGTATGAGACAAGTATGTTGTTGAGTCTGACCCTCTGTGGTATAACTGTATTACCATTGGGGAGATTGAGTAATGCAGCGTTCATAGATACTCAGAAGAATTTTCTTTGTTTAATCCATACCATCTCTAATTTTGCTATCAATTTCAAGAATGAAAATTCAAGTTAATGATAAAATATACTCTCTATAAAGGAATCACCTCAGATGTTGGACTTTAGCAATGCTGCAGTACCATGAAGACTGACTGGGTCCCTGGACTGTGATGTCATCAATTGGTCATAATATTTACTGAGACCTTAGTGATAGCTGCCCCATAAAAACCTAATGTTTGTCCTGAGCACTGCTCATGACAGTGATCTAGTGAACAGATATCCTTGCTCCATTTTATATTTTGTTTCTTCAGGTAGGAATTTTGTTCTTGATTATCAACTAACTTTTGGAGAGTTAAGCTTCTGAGAGAAAATTACTTGATCTGAGTAACCATCTAAAGAGTTATACCATAAGAGAAAAACAAAATAGGAAGCATTGGAATAATACCTTCACCCCTCAGTTTACAAAGATGTCAATGGTATGTGTTGGCATATTCTCTAGGTTTAGATAACCATCAACTGCTCTTCAAACAGAAAGAAAGTAGGATTTCTATCCTTTGAATTAGAAAAAGAAATATTATCTGCATATCCAGTTATATTAATACAGGTTTTATTCTCAATATATGCTAAAAAGAAACAATATAACTTTTTAGAAAATGAAGTTGAAATTGGCTCCTAGAAATGAGAAAAATATTGAAAAATATTAAATATTTTAAAACTGATTGTAAAGGGATGCATATGAAGTCACACAGAAATTATGTACTCAGGAATAAAAAAAAAAACTGCCTTGCTTCAAACTCAAAGATAGAAACCTGGGTATCCTTTGTGAACTATAAAGAGAAAAAGATACACACACATACACACACTCATACACATACTTCTTAACAGTGTAAATTGAAATAATATTTGGCTCTTTATGAGAAATGAGATAGTGGTTATCAATATACAGATTAACTGTAAACAAATTACTCCTATGGGAGAGAACATTATTACATGAGGTAAGAGATGAATTGGAGCCAAACACAACATTTTTAATTGTGATTAATATCTCAGAGGACAATCTGATACTTCCAACAAAATTTATGAATATAACCTGATATTTTCAATAACATTTGCATCTTTCATGTTTCCTAATGGTCACATGAAGAGGCCTGGATAAGCATGTTTTCTTCAGGCACCTTCAATAAAATCCACGCATATTCAATATCTTACTGAGTATAAACTGAGACATGTCAAGCACATTTATCTCTTCATATTTATGTGGATACATAAACATCAAACACATCAATAGGTTAGGGGAAGATACATATTTACATTTGCCCTAATATAAATGGATACATTTAGTCTGTACCAAGTGAGATTATTTGCCTCTCAAAAAAATTTACATCCTGACAACATAGTAGTAGCCCAGGTAATAACAACTTCCTGAGGAATTTCCTTCTCAGATAAGATTTCAGAACACTGGTGCAGGCAAAAATGGTAAGTCCCCTCTGTGGTCTAATTCACAATTCACAGAGCATGATGGAAGAAAACTTTGTCATCTTGAGCACAGAGTTTTCTAAGCAACTTTGGCTTATCAATATCCTAGAAAACAAAAAGGAAAGAGCATGGAGAAGTGTGGAGTTTTGTGTGGCTGTGCCCGGCAGTGGCACTTTTCACTTTAAATCATTTTTAATTTTAGAAAGTTTAACAAATGATCAGAGCTGGCTGTGAGGAATTTTGATAACTATAACACACTGGTATGCCCAGGTTGAAGGGATATAGCCTACAGTCTCTACTCCATAAACATATTACACATTGTACAAATTACAGTCATCCAGATCAGATCATGCATGGACACAATAAATATTGTACTACATTTAAAAAATTTAGTGGTATAGACCAGAAGGGAAATCATGTGTTTATTGCAATAGTCACAGAATAGACTTTTACTATGTGCTTAAGGATAGATCAATACACATGAGCTTCAAACAAGAACGCCATTTCCTACTTGTATTTATTTTCTTGGGCAAGATAAATTTATGCAAAGTTGTTTTGGTAGATGTACAACAGGTGAACTGAAGGGAAAAGCATATTACCTAATACATATATGACCAACTATGATCAATATGCCAGCAAAAGCCAGCAGAGAGCATGTTGAACTGTCAGAAGAATGTGAAATTACTAACATCTTCCAACAGACACATACTGATGAAATCAGAATTGGGAACAACAGACCATTAGTGTAGAAATAGGGGATTGGGTTAAGTAGAGGAAATGGAGGCCATGAAAACTATCTGCCTCTGTTAAATGGACACTGCCCCTGGGACAATGGAATGTCAAGGATCCCTGGAGCCCATTGATTACCAAATTTACCTGTTCTGGTCAAGTACTACAGGCAAGGAACTGCTGATTAATGCCCTCTGGGCCCTTACCTGACTGAATCACATTGGCCCTCCCCCTGCCATCTGATGCTCACCTGTTCTGCTATGTCACCTGCAACTCCTGGGCCTAGTCATGTAGGCAGGAAGGAGAGATAAGGGGGGAGAGAACAGAGCAAAGGAGACCTTAACCTATAAAAGATGTAGGGCATGCTCACTTTTTGGGATTCTAGAGCATCAGCCATAGGCCCCTTCTCCCTTTGGGGAGAAGTCTATATTATTACATTTAAATAAAACCTGCTTAATATGCTTGCCTTGGTGTGTTTCTCTGAGTTATACTTCAACATCTGAGGAAGCAGAACTCATCACTGGTAAACAGCGGTATCACTGGTAGGATCCTCAAGATCTCAACTTGACACAGTTTAAGAATAAAAAACACCTATGTATTTTCATATATTAGATGCTAACATTATTTCTTCATAGACCAATTTCACTTCCCACCCTCACCTCTCATTTCCCAAACCATCATATGCCCATAAATTATGCTTAGCTTTTGTTTCTATCTTAAAACCAGACACAACCACTTTGATTTCACAATGACCCTAAATTCATGGGCTTTTTAAAACTTTTGTGCATAGAGAAATATAGCATATACTTTTTGCCTGGTTCCTTTCACCCATCATATGTGAAAATGTCACCCATGTTTCAAATGTCTCTAGTTTGTTCATTCCCATCACTGCATATGATACAAAAAGAGCAATAAATGCTTCATGTGTTACACATAATCCTGTGTTTTGAAAACCCACATGATTTGGTTATGCACATTGATTTTTACATTGTCATATTCTTTGTTTCCTTAGATTTCAATATGTACTCATTGATTTAGTCTTGAAAATAATATTTTTATTCATTACTTGAAAAATTAAACCACATAAAAGTGTACAACACAGTATTAATTTATGCAGAAATTTGACAGTCCCTAATGGGGGGGGCAAAGTAGACATGTCTTTTCAAAGAAAACTTTCATATTCATATTTTAATCACTCTGTCAATATTAACCCTGACCCAATTTTAATCAACATGCCATGAACGTATTTACACCAGGCACTCATTCACCACAAACTATTGGACTGCTATGTGTTCAAAATATATATGCCTGAAACATTCATGATAGATCTTGGTAATCCTGTACAGATAAATACTAGGTGGTATGCTTGGTTAATATTTTAAACAGGGGGGTGACATAAGATCATACATATTTAATGATTTTGAAAACAAAATTTTGCCAAATATTGGATTTCAGGTAGTATATCTCTAGGATATGAGATGGAGAGAATGAAAATGTGAAAATACAGGGGAACATTAGAAAAGATCTTAACTAAGTTCAGTAATTTTGAAGGGTGATGAGGGCAGAATCTAGGTGAAAGAGCAGAGTATTTAAACATACCAACTTCTTGTTCAAATGAGGGGAAATTGTACAGGACAAAATAAATAATTTTGGTGTGGGATTGACACATAATGTTCAGAAAAAAATTGATGTGAAAATGTCAATGAACTCCTACTACAATACCATGATTTCTCTTCCCCTTTCTTGGAGCTTCAATGTTATACATGTACTATCCATATCCTGTGTACTCTTTGGAGGAGAAAGCATCAGTCCTAGAGGAAAACTGTTTATTCTCTCACTCAGGTAATTTATCTTCTGATTCCAATCTCTGCATATAGAGTCTCTCTCTCTCTCTCTCTCTCTCTCTCTCTCTCTCTCTCTCTCTCTCTCTCATGGCAGAAATGTGAAAAGAAGAGAAATGCTAAGTATAACAGGAGAGTAGGAATCTGAATATAACTGAAGAAATTCAGCTGAGCATGTCTGCTCAGTCTCTGAAAGAAAGATGTACTTTGGGCCCAGTCCTAATTTTCAACTCCTCTCTCCTTTGTGGAGATTCTGGATTTCAGTTTCTGTGACATCAACAGAATCTCATAAAAAATATCTTTTTATTGTGGCAGGAAGGGAAGACATTCTGTGTTTATGTTCTTTGAATAAAATCGTCATATGGGAAGGAAGAATAGGTGAATTCATAAGAACAGTCTCATCAAATTGTATTGAAAGTCAGAACTAAAAGCAAAAAACAAGGAAAATTAAACCATGCTTAATAGTAACCCAGTAATGCCTCTTGTGTAAGAATTTGAAGAAACTGATAATGGACATTTAACAATACTTTGAACAATCTAATAGGCAATAACTTGTCAAACATGAGTTAGCAGCAGGGCATGGTGGCACATGCCTGTAATCCCAGCAGTTTGGAAGGCTGAGATAGGAGGATTATGAGTTCAAAGCCAACCTCCACAAAAAGTGAGGTGCTAAGCAACTCAATGAGACTTGGTTTCTAAATAAAATACAACATAGGACTGGCTATGAGGCTTAGTGGTCGAGTGCCTCTGAATTTAATCACTGGTACACACACACAAACATAATATGAGTTAGCAATCTAAAATTACAAAGCATGTAGCTAAAAGGTAGATCATTCGAATACAACAAAATATAAGTTGTAGTACAATATGTTATTCCACCATTTTGAAGGGGTATCACAAATATATGATTAAATATTCTGAGGATATAAAACATAGTCAAAATACTATTCACAAATACTTACAAACTAATCAGTGGTTTTGAAAATGAGTAAGATCATCCTAAAAGTTATTTGTCATTTATGAATGAATGAAAAAACCCCATAATTCCTTGCATGATTGGTCTGTAGCCTTGAAATATGCAGTAACTAGAATTTCAGAGATGAAAACATTCTGCTTTTCAATTGCCATTTTATAAAATTTTGCATTGAAAGATATGCCACATCCTTCTGAAAATAAAGTCAAAAAGAAAGTGAGAAAATCTTTAGTGATTTTGTTGTATATTTGAAATCTGTGACACAGGTATATTTGACTCAATAGTTCCCAAAATATACAAGAAAAAAAAAAAAAAACACTCAGAATATGCCCTTATATTAGAAATTTTCCATGATATTCTCTGAGTTTGATAATTAGAAAGGGCAAGCTTTGAATCCTGTGTAGATGAGGGACACTGAGAATGATCACCACAGGCCAGACCAAGCTGTGAGTAAGTAGGTACCCCAAAGGGGAACTCTGACTACTGTTGGAGGTGCATTCTGGAGCCATTGTTAGAGATCCCAATGGAATCTCCTACTCAAACTTAGAACTCTCCACTTCTCACAAGGCTCTGCTCCTGCAGATTTCTGGCAACAGAAGCCATGGAGTAGATATATGGAAGACAATGAAATCAGGAAAGGTATGTCAATTTGTTGTTTTCTGCATCTTCAGTCTTTGAGAACTTTATTATAGCAAACCAGGATGAACAAAACAAAGCACTTGCACAACTCTACCAAAGTGTATGAGCTGCTCATGCATGACACAAGACTACCAATGACAATTATGGAGAATCCAGTCCCACCCAGTTACATCATCCCAGAAAATATTTTTGTATACCTAGGTTTTGAATGTTGACAAGCATTTAAATCATACTTCTCATGAGGACAAGTGCCATGTATGTTATTGTACATGGAATATTTGGATGATTGTTGAAGTCAATAAGATGGCACATTTGAGTCTCACTTTTTCAATAATCTCATATTCAGATAGATACAATACATAATATGGAGTGTCTATGTCGGCTCAAGAACACATAGAGACAGTAGAGGACACTGACTCTGAAAACAACTTCTTTGACTCTGGTAGATGAGCACTATGTGAAGTTCCTAGCAGATCCTTAGATAATTCTAATATTTAGCTAGCTATCATCTATCCATGTTTTCAGATACATCTCTCACTGTCTCTCCATAGATATGTGTATTTATCTGTGTTCATATATGTACATACATACACACACATATATATAAATTATATATATATATGACAAGGTAAATATTTCTTCATAAATTTATACTCTGTTTCCTTAATTTTTACTTCTCAAGAGGAAATTGAGCTAACAATGATACTATCCTGTCTAGAGTGAATGAATAAAATATTATAGGTATGAGTGATAAGTAATCCTATTCCAGTGATATTCAACACACACACACACACACACACACACACACATATACACAAACACATAGAGACACACACAATTATAATAACTGCTTTGTACTTTTATTTTGAAATTTTAAATGAAAAATTACCTTAAGGAGCAAAGAAATAAATGAAAGAGTAATCTTCATGACTAGTAAAAATGCCTAAACAAAATATCCAAGAATCAAATATGTGTTTTATTGTACAGAGACCTGATAAATCCTTGTATCAATTATTTGTTTTTGTCTCTGCTGTTGTTGTTTCTTTAGAAATCCAGAAGTCTCACAAAGTTGCTCCTGAGCCATGTATTGTGCTCCAGCTGTATTCAGGCAGCAGGAGACAGTTTTTCTGCCTCAGTTTACTTCATCTATGTGCCCTCAGTGAGCAACCTAATTCCCATTTATGACCATAGTGAGACAGTTGCCCAGGTGGGATCTAAGCTGGAGCAAGAGTTGTGGCTGACCTACATGCTCAACCCTTGCTCATATCATATTCCTTACCAATACAGAGCAGGGATTCAGAGCAGAGGGAGACAAATAGGAAATGAGCCTTCAAAAACAGAACAAGGTTCCCCATCACGAACCTCCATATAAACACTGAGTCAGCTATAGATGTGAGAGTGACAGTGTGATATGTTTGTGGGAATTTTATCAGAAATCATCTCATGTGATAGACTCAAACTCATACTTCCATGTTACCAAATTCCTACTAAATATGACTCAATTTCTCCTTTTTCTTTTTCTCTAAATTAAGTATCTCTTCTTTCTAAAGCCATTGTTTCCATTCTCTATTAGCATTATGCAGCCATTACCTCATACCCCTATCTGTATTTCCACACTAATGGATTCAATGTTTTCAATACTCCCATAATTACTTCACAGTGCTCCACACATGTGAACTGCTTCCACTGTGTTAGGGTTGACTGGACTCTAAAAACCTCATGTCCTGAAGGGAAAATACTTTCATATATAGATTTTTCTCCTCTGAATTTTGATGGATGATCCTGTTTCAAGGATGACTTTCAGAGATGTGCACCTTTACACAGGTAGTAAATACTGTTAGAATACACACACAGACACTCTCATTGACATCCATTTAAATAGCACCAGAAATATTTACCCCATGTGTATGACAATATAAATAGAATTCCACAAGGCATACCACAACCTCATTCTGAATATTTGTGCCAGATATATACCTCAGATAATATACAACACACACAATTCTCATACATCAAAGGTACATTTACCCACAATATACAGTCCTAAAAAGGGAAATTTCAATGTACATTTCTAAAAGAAAAAGTGTCCCAGCCCTCCCACCCAAATAAAAATCCAAATGTCACTTAATTTTACTACCCCAGAAGAAGGCATGAGAAAAGCAGCAGCAAAACTCTGACAATTTCACCATGGTTCATGTCAGAGATGAAGAAATATTCAAAACAATCATCAGTAAGATCAGTTGTGCTCATCATTTCTGTAGTCATTTCTTTCTCTCTTTTGCCTCCACAGCCTCCTCGGTCTCCTCTGTAACCACTTGTTCTCCTCCATAACACATACCACTCCTGTCTCCTCTGTAGCCTCCAGTTCAGTCTCCACCATAGCCTCCACCACCACCACCACCACATTCTCCTTCATAGCCCCCCTGAACTTTGTTCTCCTCCATTGCCACCTTGGTCTGTGCCATAACCTCCTTCTCTGTCTCCACCATAGTCACCTCCTCTGTCCCCACAATAACAAACCCGACTTCTGTCTCCACTATGCCCCTCCCCCACTTCTGTCTCCACCATAGCTAATGCCACTGTTGTGGAAATGACAAGATGGCACTTGGAAACTAGGAGAAACCAAATTTTATTTTACAGCAGCAGGCCCAGAGGAGATTAGCACTCCAAAATTCTGAGGCCTGATCCACAGTTTCTCACAATATTTTTAGGTTATTTGATGTCATCTTAGACCCATTCTATCATTGGGTTTTTTTCTCTTTTGGTAAAAGAATTCCTAATCTATACAACTGAAGGTCTTGTACAGGGTCTCTAAATTAAAGCATGCTCACAGAACAGAGAAGAAGAAACAGCTCTTTTCATAAACATCTACTATATTTCAGGAAGGAGCAGTCAGACTCTTAGTACAGTTATTGACAATGTAAAAGGTAGGGACACTCCTGAAGAAAACCTAAGAGAGAGGAGGAAAACTGACCCCTTCTCCAGGCATTGAATGCTTACCATAATATTTTTGTAATTTCACTCCACAACCAGGTCTGATTTTGCCATCACACCACCACTTTTGTTTCCACCATAGTCACCCCAACTTCTGTCTTCACCATAGTTGCCTCAGTCTCCACCTCTGCCCTCATGACCTCTGTAGTCTCTCTCTCCACTGTAGCCTCTCACCTGGAAATCTCCTCCTGAGGAATGAGAATCCTCTGATTTAGGTTCATTGCACTGATTACAGGTATTCCTTTGAGCAAAGTTCATATTTCCACATGATGGTTTAGGACAAATTCATTGCCCAGTTTGGGGGACACCACCTCTTCCCTAAAAGCCTCTGTGGCCTCTATAACTTTTGACCTCACTGCCCACCTCCACTTCCCCCTTCTTTCATAAATTAAGGTCTTCTGGTGGCAAATGACACTATTGATGTTGTCATGGACTTCTTTACTGTCAAACCATCCAATGGCTGCCTTAGCTGAAGGAGGATCATCAAATGACAGTTGCCTCCCCTTTTGGTTTCCTGTGCCTTTGGGTAAAGATATATCACTGACTTTCCAGTCTTCTTGTTTGTCTTGATAATACCTATTTGCTTAAAGGACTGTCCCACTTAATCTGTAGACACACCCTCCCCACATTCATGCACAAAGATTGTGTTGTTATCTGAGTTATCATATTCTGAATCAGCATCTAGTCTTGGTCCATAATCCCTGTTAACTTGATTCTGTCATAGGACCACTTCCATCCTTGTCATATTCCCCATGCCCTCTATCTTCTCCCTGTGACCCACCATATCCTCTATTATCTTCTACATACCTACTCACATCACCTTGGTCATCTTGTGTGTGGTGGTTAGAGTTTTCCCTTGTGAATGACTTATTTCTGATTTTGATTATAGGAATCAGGATACTAGAGGCGATATCAATACTGTTTAGGAAGGCCAACCGAATGAGTATCACAAGTGATCTTTGAGTTGTGTAGGTACAACACTTGTGAGTAATTAGGGAGGACTTTTTGGTGTGTATTGAGGTCTATCTGAGATGTTTAGGTAGTGTTCACTAAGGGGTTTAGCAAAGGCATTCTGAAGTTTGAATTAGCATTTCTCTGGAATCTCTAAGGAGTACTCTTTTGGGTGTATGAAGAGGGCTTTCTTTATCATTTAGGTGTTGTTCAAAAATGTGTTGTAGCATTCTGAAGGTGTGTATGTATGACACTTTTATGTGTGTATGAAGTGTTCTTGATTTAAATAGGGAGGAATTAGGTTTTCTTGATTTAAATAGGGAGGAATTAGGTTTTCTTGATTTAAATAGGAAGGAAAAGGTTTTCTTGCTTCTCTTCATTGCATAGGAGGTCTCTCTGAGGTGTGTAGGGAGGACCCATTGGTGGTCATAGGAGAGCCACTAGATGTGTGTGAGGGGGCCCCCTGAAGGGAGTTGAAAGGGTTCACAAATGTGCATAGGGATGGTATTCTTTGCTGAGTAGAAAAACCTCAGTAAGTTGTTTACAGACAACCTTTTGAGGTGAGTATTGAGAGCAATGTGAGATCAGTAAGGAGGACAGACTGATATAAAAGGGAAAGAACTATAAATTTTGTGTTAGAATTAGGGTGTGGCTTACAGTTTTGGGTCAGAATCCATATCTTGCTCAGTGTCAGGGTCAGGGACAGCATTCTGTGGTATGTAGGGAAGACTTGTGTTTATGGTTATGATTAGGATTAGGGTTATGTTAAGGGTCATGGGCAGTATTTTCAGTGTATAAAGAATGACTCAGTGATGAGTTGAAAAGACTCTTTGAGAAATGTATTAATTGCTTTCTAAGGTGGGTAGACAGACTCTCTGTTGTGTTTAAATAAGCCTTGCCAAGAAAAATAGATAGTAGGGAATGCTTGGAAAGGAATATAGTTTGTACCCAGTGAGGTATATAGACAAGCCTCACTGAGGTGTGTAGCAATAGTTCTCTGAGGTGTTTACAGACTGCTTTTAATGTGGTTAGGGAGGGTTACCTTTGATTTGTATGAGGATACACTCTGGTGTATAGGGAGTGCCCTCTGAGGTTGGTAGCATGTGCCTCTGAGCTGTGTAAAGAGGGCTCTATGAGTTGTGTAGGAGGGTTCCATGATGTGTGTCATAGGACAATTTAACTGTGTGGATGTGCCACTGATGTGAGTTGGGAGGGCATACAGTAGTGCAGAGGAAAGATGATTTGTGATGTGTAGGAATCATTCAGTGAGTTGTGTTAGTAGGGCCTTTTGAGGAAAGAAGTGAGATCTCTGAGAGATGAGTAGGGAGGGCAAATTGATATAGAAGGGAGAAAACTATGAGGTTAGGGTGTGGGTTGTGGTTAGGTTTAGGGTTTAGGGTCAAGTTAATGATCATGGTCAGCAAAATGATCAGGGAGGGCCCTCTATGTAGGGACACCTTGAGGTTAGAGTTAGGATTAGGTCTAAGGTTAGGTTCAGGATCAGAGTCATTGTGGTGGACATAGAAAGCCTATGTAGTGACTCAAAAGTGTTCTCTAAGTTGTGCATTGAAGGATTTCTGATGTGCCTAGATAGGCTATTTGAGGTATTTAGAGAGGACTTGCAAAGAAGTATAGTTATCAGAAGGGGCTTTGAAACAAGTACAGTTTGTATACAGTGAGGTATGTATGGATGTCTCTCTGAGGTGTGTAGAGATTGCTTTGAGGTGATTAGAGAGTACTTTTATTTGTGCACATAAAGGATACTCTAAGGTGTGTAGGGAGGGCTCTTTGAGGTTAGTAGTGCATGGTCTTTGAGCTGTGTAGAGTACACTTATGAAGTGTGTAGGAAAACTCTATGACATGTCAGAGGACTATTAGACATGTGTGGGTGGTCCAACTGTGAGGTGATGAGAGGGCTCACACAGGTCTATACATAGGGTTTACTGAAATAAGTAGAAAGTACTGTAGTGAGTTGTGCTAAGAGAACAATTTGAGTTGAGCAGAGAGAGCTCTATAAGATGAATTTGGAGGACAAATTCATAAAGAAAGGGAGGCATTATGAGGTGTGTAGTGGAATAACTCTTTGGTGTGTAGGTAGTATTCACTGAGATGAGTAGGGAGGGCTCTCTGAGCTTTGTTGTGTATGTACCCTGAAACATTTGATGAGGACTCATTGAAATACATAGGGATGGCACACTGATATGTGAAGGGCAGTCTTTCAGGGGTGTGTTGGATGGTCCCTAGTAGGTTTGCAGAAGAATCTATGTGGGGTGTAAGAGGGCTTTGCATCTGAGGAGAATTGTCTCAGTGTTGTAGGAAGGACCTGTGAAGTGGATAGTGTTATATCTTTGATTTGAGTATGGAGAACATACTAAAGTTGGATGGGAAGATCATTTGAAGACAGTATAGGGAACCTCAGGGGTTTTGGGAGGGCACTCAATGGAGTATCAAGAGAAATCTTGAGTTTTGTAGTTTTGGTCTTTGGCAGTGAGTAGAGAGAGCTTTTTGGTGATTAGTACAGGCTACCTGAGATGCACAGGTAGCATTTTTTTTGAGTTTTGAGGTTTGATGAAATGGTATTCTGAGGTTTGTATGGAAACCTCTCTAAGATTTGTAGAGAGGATAGTTGAATGGGATGTTTAGGAAGTGTCCTCTTTGGTGAGAGCTATATACTCTTTAAGGGGTGTAGATATGTATTTCCAAGGCGAGTAACTGGAGAATTCTGATGTGAAAAAGGAGGACAAACTCAGGTTTGAAAGGAGGGCTCTATAAATGTGTAAGAGAGTCCTCTGAATTGTAAAAGTAGTGTAGAGAAGCAGTGTGTAGTATTTGGCAACTGGTATCTGAGTTCTGTAGGGACTGATAAATGATGTGTGTAGTATAGGCTTCTATGGTGAGAATGGATGGTCCTCTGTTGTGTAGCAAGTATGATTGATATGAGTGTGGAGGGCTTTCTGAGATGTGTAGAAAGTTGACTGTGAGGTGTGTAGGAAAGGAAGGGCTCTCTGAGATTTGTTGTGTGGGCTCCCTGAGGTGTGTAGAGAAGTCTGCATTAGGTGTGCAGAAGCTGTCTATGAGATGTGAAAAATGGCTTTTGCCCATGCAGACGTGCTATCTCAGTTATGTATTGAGGGCCCTGTGAAGTAAATACACAGATTCATCTTATATAAGCAGGGAAAACTCCCTGTGGTAAAAGATTTCTTTTAGGATAGTAGTCAAAATCTCTCAGGTGTGTATGTAAGGCCCTTGGAGGTGAGTAGGGAGAGTTTTTGGTGAATATTGATGTCTATCTAAGATGTGTGGGTAGGGTTTGCTAAGGTGTGTAGCATGAGCATTCTGAGGTTTGAATTAACATTTCTCTGGCATTTTTAGGGATTATTCTCTGGGGTGTATAAGGAGGGCTTCTGAGTTGTTTAGAGTTTGCTCAATGAAGTGTGGAGGGCATGTCTATAAGGTGTGTATGGATGGGATTTAGAGATGTGTAGGAATGGTTCTTATTGTGACTAGGGAGGAAATCCTTAGATGTATAGTGAGGTACTTTTGAGTCATATAGTAAATTTGTCTGAGGTGTGAATGTGGATTCTTTTATTGTGTAAGGAGGGCTCTATGAGGTATTGTGGGAGGGGTCTCTGCAGGGTGTAGGAGGGCTTTTATGAGTTTCATAGGAGGGCTACTTAACATGAATGTGAGTACTCAATTAAGTAAGTAGGGGTATTTTTGGTGTATATGGAAGGCCAGTCAAAAGGAATTTCTGAAGAGTGTAATGAGGGTTTTATGAGGTTAATAGAAAGGTTCACTCAGGTGTTTAGAAGGGCTTGAAAAAGAGTATTGTATGTACTCACTTGTTTGTAGAGGGATATGACTATTTCAAGTATATAGGTACTTCTCTTGAGACATATAGTGAGGACATTTTCAATGTGTCAGGATGGCACTCAGATATGTAGGGAGGCTTCTGTGATTTTTGTATGGAGATGATTCTGAGCTGAGAAGGGAGGTTTACTCTTAGGTTTAAGGTCAGTTTTTGAGTATAGGGCTTGGATTAGGGTTATATTTATAGTCAGTATTAGAATAAGGGGGATAGAGTTAGAGTTAGAGGGTTAAGGTTCAGTTCAGTGTTGGTGTTAGAATCCAAATCAGTATTTGCATTGTAATGGGAAGGCCTCTGTTGTGTGTTTAAAAGGTTCTCTGAATCATTGTAATGACACTCCATGGTATATTATGAGGGTTCCTTGAGATGAGTACACAGACTCTCTGAGGTGATTAGGGAAGTCTTCCAAAAAACCATAGTGAGTACTCACTGAGGTCTGTAAGGATGTCTCTCTTTGATGTGTAGGGACAGTTCTTCAGATGTGTAGTGAGGGTAATGTTTGATGTGTCAGCAAGAAACTAAAATGTGTGTACAGAGGGCCCTCTGAGATTTGTAGGGTGATTACTCTGAGCTGTGTAAGCAGGGTACTATTATGTGTGTCAGGGGGCTCCTTTATACATGTGGGAGTGCACCCCTGAGATGAGTTGAGAGGGTTCAATAACGTGAATCAGGAAGGTGCTCTATAAAGTGTAGAAAGGGCTAACTGAATTGTTTTTCAAGGGCCATTTGAGGTGAGTTGTCAGAGATTTGTGAGATGAGTAGGGAGAACAAACTGATAAATGAGGAAAGGCACTATTATGTTAGGCTTAGGATCATGATTTATGGTCAGGTTCAGGTTCCTGGTCAGTGTCAGTGCCAGGGAGAGCTTCCTGGTATGTAAGAAGAACTGAAATTTAGGCTTAAATCAGGGTTACTGTCAAGCTCAGGGTCAGGTTCAGTATTTGCAATTTATAGGGAAGGACTCTGTTGTGAGTCAAATGGCTCTATGAGATGTATATTGAGGACATTCTGTCATCAGTAGATAGACTCTCTGAGGTGTTTATAGTGCACTTGCAAAGAAGTTTAATTAGTAGAACTGACTTGCAAAGGAATCTAATTTGTACAAACTGAGGTATGTAAAGATGTCCCTCTGAAGTGCATAGGAAATGCATTTGAGTTAAGTAAAACCAGCTTCTTTGATGTCTAAGGATGGTACTCTGAGGTTATTTGGGAGGTGCTTTAGGTTGGTAGTATGTGACTGTGGATGGAGGGAACTATGACATGTGTAAGAGAGCTCTTCAAAATGTGTTTGAGATCTCCTAGTGGTGTGTGGGACGGTTTCCTGAGGTGAGCTTGGAGGGCTCACAGATATACATAGGGAAGGTGTTCTGTGAATTGTAGAAAGGCCTTAATGAGTAGTGTTTGGTGGACCTTTTAAGGTAAGGCACGAGGGCTCTGTGACATGAGTAAGGAGAAAACACTGATGTAGAATGGAAGGTTCTATGAGGTTAAGGTTAATGTTAACATTAGGATCAGTAATGTGTCAAGGTCAGAATCATGGTCACTGTCAATGTCAGCAAGGGCTCTCTGTGGTATGTATGGCAGACTTAATGTTAGGGTTAGAGTTAGGGTTGGGTTCTGATTTGGGGTCAGTATTTTGAATGGATAAGGAAGGCCTCTGTTGTGAATTGAAAGGGCTCCCTTAGGCAAGTATTGAGGGCTTTCTGAGGTGAGTAGATGAGCTTTCTGAGGGATTTACAAGGTACTTGAAGTGAAGTGTAGTTAGTAAAAAAGACTTCTAAAGAAATCTAATTTGTACTTCCTGAGGTTTTTAGGGAAGTCTGCCTGAGGTGTGAATAGGCTGCTTTTGAGGTAAGTAGGAAGGGCTTTCTTTGATGTGAATGAAGGTTTCTTTGAGGTGTGTAGAGAGAACTCAGTTTGGTAGCTTGCAGTCTCTGATTTGTTTAGAGGAACTTCTACAAGGTCCATAGAAGAGATTTTTGACATGTGTCAGAGGTCTCTATCATGTTTGTGGGTGGTCCTTCTGAGATGAGTTGGGAGGGGTCACTCAGCTGTATAAACAATGCGTACTGAGATTAATAGAGAGGACTCAGTGAGTTGTTTCTGTAGGGCCTTTTTAGTTGAGTAGTGAGAGCTTGGTAAGAGAAGTAGGGAGGAAAAACTGATGTAGAAGGGAGGACCTTATGAAGTGTGAAGGGGGGCCTAGGTCAGATTGCTGAGATGTGCAGGGAAGACTCTCTGAGATTTGTAGTGTAGGTTCTCTGAGGTGTATAGTGAGGGTTCGTTTAAATCATAAGGATGGCATTCTGATGTGTGCATGAGGGCTCTCACAGGTCTGTAGGAAGTTTTCTATTAGATATGCCAAGTAATCTATGGGGGTGTAAGTGGGTCTAATGACTGATTAGAGATGATAACACATTTGTGGAGGGAATGGATAGTGAAATCTCTCTGATATGTGTAGGGAGAATACACTGTGTTTTGATGGAATGGTTTTCTGAGGATAGTGTAAGAAATCTCTGAAGTGTATGTGAGAACTTTCAATGGAGAATGATGTGGGTTCTCTTAGGTGTGTATATGCAGTACCAGAGATGAGTAGGGAGCATTTTTGGATGGAAGTGAGATCTATCTGTGTTGTGTATGTAGCACTGGTTGAGGTGTGTAGCATGGGCATTCTGAGACTTGAATTAACATCCGTCTGGTGTTTACAGAGAGGGTTTGCTGGGATGTATATGGAGGGCTTGTGTGTTGTTTGGATATTGCTTAATACAGTGTAGAGGAAGCATCCCTCCACTGTGTATTGATGGCACTTTGAGGTATGTAGGAAGAGCTCTTGATGTGAGTAGTGTGGGATTACTTATATGTGTAGGGGAATGTGTTTCTGGTATGTAGGAAATGTTCTCTGGGGTGTTAAAACAGGTTATCTTTGTGTAGAAAGGTCTCACTGATGTATGTAGGGAGAGCATTCTGAAAGGTGCAGTGGGGATTTATAAGGTTTGTCAGTGGACTTCTTGCTATGAGATGGAGGGCTCACACAACTGAATAAGTAGGGCTCTTGCAGTGTATAGGAAAGACCTTTGAGCTGAGTGAAAAGAGCTCACTGAGATGTCTAGTGAGGGCTTTCTGAGGTGAGTGGAAATTCTCTCTTAGGTGTTTAAAGAGCAATGCATAGAAGTATAGTTAGTACAAAGGTCTTGTAAAGGAATATAATTTTTACTCAGTAAGGTATATATGCATGCCTACCTGTGGTTGTCTACACAAGTAGGTACTCCTCTTGATATAAGGATGGTTTCCATTGATGTTTATGGAGCATACTATGATATGTGTAGAGAGGGGTCTCTAAGATTGGTAGTGTGCAGCTGCTGAGCTGGGTAAGGAAATGTGTATGAATTGTGTAAGAGGGATATATGATGCTTGTTCTTGGGCTCCTTTTCATTTGTGAGAGGGCCCCCTGAAATGAGTTAGTATGGCTGACAGAGTTGCACAGGGCGTGTGCACTGAAAATTGTAGAAAGAACTCATTGAGCTGTGTTTGGAGGGTCATTTGAGTTGAGTAGTAAGAGTTTGGCGAGATGAGTAGAGAGAAAAAACTGGTGTAGAAGGGAGAGCACTATGAGGTTAGGGTTAGATTAGGCATAGGGTTAGGGTTTAGGGTCAGGGTCAATACATGGTCAGTTTCAGGGTCAGGGAGGACTCTGTGGCATGTAGGGAGGACATAGGTTTTTGTTTAGGGTTAGGGTTATGTTCAGAGTAAGAGTCAGTATTGTATAGGGAAGGCCATGGTGGACAGTCAAATTGTTATCTGAGGTGTGTGTATTGAGACCACTGTGAGGTGAGTATATAGGCTATTTGAGGTATTTATAGAGGGCTTGAAACCAAACACTGTTTCTTCTTGCAAAGAAGTATGGTTTTACTCACTGAGTTATGTAGGGGCTTCTCTGATATGTGTAGGAACTGCTCTAGATTTGAGTATGGAGGGTACACTTTGCTGTGTTTGAAGGTTAAACTGAGGTGTGTAGAGAAGTCTCTGAATTTGGTAGCATGTGGCCTCTGAGATGTTTTGTGGACATTATGAGATATGCAGGATGGTTCTATGATGTGTGTTAGAGAGCTACAAGAAGTGTGTGTGAAGATCCTTTCAGTTGAGTTGGGAGGGCTCACTCAGGTGTGTAGATATGGTGCACTGAGATAAGTATAAAGGGCTCAATTAGTTTTGTTTATAGGGTTTTTTGATGTGAGTAGTGAGAGCTATTAGATGAGTAAGGATCACAAGTTGATGTAGAAGGGAGGGTCCCATTAAGTTTGGAAGGGGGATCTATATGGTCTGAAGTTAGGAATTATGGAGATGAGTAAGATGGACTCTGAGATAGCCCATGTAGGTTAACTGAGGTATGTAGTGAGGGATAATTAAAATTCAGAGGGATAGCACTATGATATGTGTTTAGAGTACTATCAGAGGTGTGTAGGAAGGTCTATATTAGGTGGGCAGAGGGAACTATGAGGGTTGTAGGAGGCCTGTTTGAATAGTAGAAATGCTATCTCAGTTATGTAGGGAGGGACTTCTACAGTCTACAGTGAATAGTGAGATCTCTGATATGAGTAGCAAGAATAAACTCAGGGGTGGTGAGAGAAATATTTGAGGATAGTAAAGAGAAACTGTGAGATGTTTTGGTAGAACACTCAGAAGTGTATTTTGGGGTTGTTTTTGGTTTGTAGTTTTGACCCTTGAAGGTAAATATGGAGGGATTTTTGGTTAGTTTTGAGAGCTACAAGATATGTGTAGGTAGGGTTTTTAAAGTTTTGTTGGAAGGGAATTCTGAGGTTTGTATAGGAGCCTCTCTGTGATTTGTAGGGAGAAATGTTGAATGAGGTATAAGGTGGGTTCTCATTGGTAAAAGTAAGAGTTAACTGAAGTGTGTATTTGTGGATATCTATGGTGAGTAAGGAGAGAACTCTGAGATAAATGAGGACAAGCTGAATTTTGAAAGGAGGGCTCTATAAGGTGTGTATTCAGGGCCCTCTGAATAGTGAAATTATGGCATCTGAGGTGTGAAGAGGCATGATGTGTGGTGTGTAGTAACAGTTCTCTGGTCCCAACATTGATACAGTGACTGATAAATAATGTGTGTAGGAAGTGTGTCTAAGGTGTGTATGGATGGCCCTCTGAATTCTGCAGAAAGGGCACTTGATATGAATAGGTAGGGCTCTAAGCTGTGTGGAGAGGTGACTTCTATGTGTGTAGGAAGTGTTCACTGAAGTGTGATGGGAAGGTTCTCTGAGATTTGTAGTGAAGATGATTTGATGTGTGTAGGGAGGCCTCTATTAAGTGTGCAGGAGGAATCTTTTAGGGGCATAGAAGGACTTTTGTCTGCATAGGAGTGCTCTCAGTTTATAGTTAGGGCAACCAGAAATGAATAATGAAATCTATCTGATATGACTAGGTAGAACACAATGAGATGTAATGGGAGTATTCTTTGAGTATAATAGGGGAAATACCTACATCGTTTAGGAAGGTCACTCAAGAGTGTGTCTCTGAGGTGTGTCAGGCCAACCCTCAGAGGTGAGTAGAGAGGGCATTTTGGTGAGTAGTAAGTTGTATCCTAGTTGTAAAGTAGGGTGTGTTGTTGTTTATAGCATGGGAATTCTGAGGTTTTAATTAACATCTCACTGTAATTTATAGGGAGTACTCTCTGGGATATATAGGAAAGGCTTTCTGAGTTGTATAAATGTTGCTAAATAAAGTGTGGAGGCAGTGTCCCTACAGGGTATATGAAAGGAAATTTGAGGTGTGTAGAAAAGCTCTTGGTATTAGTAGGGAGTCATTTTTTAGACATGTAGGGAAGTAAGTTTGAGGTGTGAAGGAAAGATTCTTTGAGGTTTTAAGTGTGTTCTCATTTTTATGTAGGGTGGGCTCTCTGACATGTAGGGAGGGTCCTCTGAAGAGTGTAGGAGCATTTTATGAGGTTTGTAGGAAGGCATATGGATAGAGTATAAATGTTTACTTAAGTGAATAAAAGGGCTATTTGCAGGGTATAGGAAAGGTCTCTGGTGAGTCAAAAGTTTTCTCTGAGCTGTGTGTTGCAGGCTCTCTGAGGTAAGTAGAAAGACTCTCTAAGGTGTTTAGGGAAGACTTGCTAAGAAGTATAGTTACTAGGGCTTGTGAAGAACTAGTTTATACTCACTCAAATATGTAGTTATATCTCTCTGATGTGTGGAGAGAATGATGTAAGGTGGCACTCATAAAGGATAGTATCACAGATTTATCAATATGAAATTAAATGAGTCCAAATATGAGACACAAATATAAACACACACAGAAAAAAATCTTCTGAGATCTGGTTCTATCTAAATGGGAATCTGAGTGGAGGAATAGACTCTACTCACTTCCAATGGCCTGTCCTGTTTCACCTCTGGTCTTCTTGGGAAATATCATCAGAGTTGTTGGTCCCAACATTGATACAGTGATTCTGATCTTTAAAAAGGCCCCTACTAGGGAATTTTCTGAGAAATAAGCATCCAAAGATGAGTAGACAGCAAGAACTCATGGCTCTGGACTTGCTGTCTCAACACAAGAGAGCAGAATGGGAGTTTATCTGGAATGTGGGTGCCTAGCTACTAGGGTTCCAAGTACTGTGTGTTCTACTGCAAAGGAAGTGAGGTCACTTCCTTGGGGACTCCACACCCGAAGCTCTTTCTCACACAAGATATTTCTAATGGCCCACTGAGATGCAGGTTTCTCCCATCTTCCCTTGACATATACACAAGTGGACATGGTCACAACAACACACCTGACCTAGTCTGCAGACTCTCTCAGGTGTAGTCAACTCACCTGTTCTGAGAGACAGTTTGAATCAGATCCATTTCCAACTTCTGGCCATGTGGGTGGTCCTGAAGAAGTCATTATGCCTTACAAGGCCTGAATAATTTTGACATTTATTACCCTGTATGTGATTATTCTAGTATGTGCTTTTTGAAGTTGTCATAAGGTGTATAAGACCATTTATACATATACTCCTTGGGAATGCTAATGTTTGAGTCATGTGTATGTAATGCACCAAAATACAGAAAACACAACACAGAAAGGAGAGGGACAAGAGATGACATACAATTCTACCATGATGTGAGTCCAACAGTAAAAGAGGGAAAATCAACTTCTACCTTTTCACTTTTTCCACTCTGCCCCACTGGAAGTTTGTCATGACTGATTTTCAGAGATAGAATCCCTGTGCCATAGACCTTATAATGCTTCCTGTGGAATTTAAAATTGTTTCAATATTTCTTCTCATTGTATGATGTGGGTATACTACGAAGACTAACTAGCACCAGAGAATTCTATGGTCCAAAATCTGTAGCTTCCCAATCTAAATGAATCCACATCAGCATCTGGTTTCAAAGAAAAATAAATCAGCAAGAGTCACGGTATTTCACTTCCAAGATTTATTATTGAGAAGTCTCATTCATTTTTCTCCATTGTCCCATTGCAGTGACACTGCTATAATTCCAGAGATTTTTTTTTTTTGTAAAGTTTGTGTGGCAGTGGACAAAGTCCCAGGGGGTCCATTAAATATCAAGGAACTGGCATTTCTGTTTCCATTTCTAAATGCCTCACATAGATGAAATTATTTTGGTTATAAAATTCATGAATGTAATTTTTCTCAAGAAGAAATAATGGTGTGAAATTGCCAAAACTTTGTTCAATACCATGGTCATAAACAAGGGAGTGAAATTCTCTTTCTCCATTTCTTTAGGGAACATCTGCATTGCTTCTTTCAAGGTCATAGCAGGCCACTTCTTTTTGTGTATGCTGTTGAAAACAGTTTCTTTCTCTTCTTCTAACTAAAATTTACAAAGAAGTCCCCAGCAGGAGAACAAAAAAACAACTCAGAAGGCAATATTTATTCACTAGCTAAGGTTACTGGAGAAGAGAGAAGGACTGACAATTCAGTTTTGAAAAATGGAAAAGGACTAGGTAACCACTCTCTTCAGGGAATAGTCATTACTCTAATGCAGATTCACTGAGTGCCCTGTGCCCACTTTTGAATGAACACAAGAATCTGATCTCCTTCTCTTCTATTAAGAAACGTCAAAAATTATTAAACCATCTCAAAATCTTAGAACCATCTTGCTTCTGCACAGAACTAATTGGTTTCTCATTACCTTCCCACAAATGTGAGAGTCTGATGATAGACAAGTGGCTTGGAAAGACTTGAATATCAATACTTATATATGCAATCACCCTTGTTGGAGGGCTGCCAGGGTAGGGCATTGCTGAATGCTTCTGTGTTCCTTGAAATTTACTGGGGAACAACAAATGGGGAGGGTCACCAGAAGGAAGACCTGCAACTCTGAATGGTGCTGAGTTTGGTAAGCCCTGAGGCACCAGTGAATTTGAAAAAAGGATTAGTCCCTGCTTTTTAAGCTGGTAAAAATCAAAGTCATGGAAATTTCTCCCCTTTTATCTTCTGCTCCTGTAGGTATTCATCTTATGATATTATGGCATTATGTGATAACATTATTTGTCCACTAAATTCCTTTAGGAAGGAGAAAGAGCCCTGTATGACTTTTGGCAGGTCTGATAGGACCATGAAATAAGCAGAAGCTCAGTCAGTTTCCAAGTCACTGTAGAAAGCCTTTAAGCTACCAAGGTCAGCTGATGATAATTTCTCTTCATTGTCCACTCTTGGAAAATGCCTAAAAACAGATTTGCTGGGATAGTTGCTTAATTCTCCAAAACAGGAGAAAAAAGAAATCACAGAAAAGGGCTGATGAATCCTGGGTTCCAGAGGGGTTTGATTCCATTGGAAACAGATTCACTGTCTTAACCAGGAAGTAACATGAACAAGTATATCAATAAAGCTTAACAGAGTGTTAGTTCCTTGCCATTAATACATCTTTCTACAAATATACTCAACATGGTTCTGTACCCAGTTGTCCCAGTCCTGACTTGCAAACTCTGAATCACAGCATCACCAGATCCAAACACTGAGGCACCGAACTCTGAGGGCTGTACTATTCCATTTCTAAGAAGAGCATCCAAGACAAAGATGTAGTGTGCCAAACTCTCAATTGAAAAATCACAAGAACATACATTCTTTTAAAATTATGATTATTCTTACAGCTAGACCAATGTAGACAAAATAAACATTTTAAAGTGATATATTATGACCACAGCTTTCCTACTGAAATCCATACTAGGCAAATACAGTGATTAAAGGCACAGTGTGAAGCCCAGAATAATCAATGTCAGAGTGAGATTGAGACATCCTGGAAACACAGCCCACAGACTTTGCCCACTTGTCTTGTGTTAGCAAGGAGCAGCAAGACAGTGAAGGCTACATATGTCTTTCCTCATGTCCTCACATCTGCAGCTGTGTACTCAGGGTATGGTGACCCTGACAAAGAGACCATGGAACTTAGGGGCCCCTGGTTGGTCTCAGGTGCAAGACTGAAACTCAGATCTGAAGGGTCAAATCCCAGGTGGCATGGAACCCTGTGTACGACTGAGGGATGTTTCATTGCAGTTGCATTATTGGTGACATGTTCCTCCCAGAGAAGTGGGATAAAGGAGATGCTTTTTATGTGTCTTGATCAGCTGCCTTCTGAACTCTTTCAGTTACTGGGCATGGTTTGTTTCTAATGGAGACTGTTGAGAACTTGCATCCTGGTTTCAGTTAGTGCTCTGTCTTACCTCTCTGCTTGCTGCCAGTGAAGCTTCCAAAGAGCAGCCCTAGTCATGAGAATTCTATAATCATATGGATTCTATAATAGGACTACAATCCACAGGACAACTATTATATCACTTTTGGATAGTGTAGTATTGGTATTACTATTACTAACTAAGGACAGATATTGAATTATCTTGAGGTGTTTTATTATGGTATTATTTTTGCATAATAGACTACAAAACAGCAATTATATTTGTTATGGATGTTATTGCACACCTCTTCTATCAGTATTCAATTAAAGTAATAGAAGGTATTATGTTAATATTAAATGCTATACTATGGATAATGTAATAGTATTAAAACCTCAGGGCAATTATTATATTTGTTGTACTTCCTATAGTATAAATAGTACATCAATTTTAAAAGGCAGTTATAATATCAGTTTGATATGTCATAGTATGGATATCATATTAGTATTAAAAGCCACAAATAAATCTTTAGGTCATTTTTAGAAGCTCAAGTATGCATATCAGGCTGGGGTCGTGGCTCAGTGGTAGAGCACTTGCCTAGCATGTGTGAGGCACTGGGTTTGATTCTCAGCACCACATATAAAAAATGAATAAAATAAAGGCATGCTGCCCATCTACAACTACAAAGAAAAGTATGCATATCATCTTAGGATTAAAATCAACATGTTAGTTAATACATTAATTTTATTAGCTCATAAAATTGTTTAATCCCAAAAGTGCAGGTACTTTATTAGCATAATGTTGTATAATATAAACATGTTAATGTTAAATGCTACAGAATACCTGTTTACTAGTTTTCTAGTTATATCAAGGATAATAAATGAATATTAAAATCCACAAGTAAGTTATTATATTGATTTCAGGATTTATGGAAGAGATGGCATATAGTAATATTAAAAGCTACCGGACATATATTTTATTGGTTTTTTTATGCAATAATATGGATGTCATATTCATATTTCAAGGTACAGGGGAGCTAGTATATTCATTTTAGATGCTAGGCTATGAATAGCACATTATATTTAGAGGTCACAGCACAATTTCTATATTTGTATTTGATACTCTAATATGGATATTATATTAGTATTTGAGTACTCTGAATGGCTGTGATATCCATTTCTGATGTTGTAATATAGGACAAATTATATTACTATTAAAGGCAGAACAGTTATTGTTTGGTGTGGTTGTGGGATCCTGGAGGCCGGGTACAGTCGGTCTGGGTTCCCGGTGATAGGGCGCAGTCAGTTGGTCTGGGGGTCCTGGTGGCAGAGAGCAGTCAGTCCATGTGAGGGCCCCAGGGGGAGGGAGTGATTGGTCAGGCTGAGGGATCCTGGAGATGGGGCTCAGTCAGTCTGGCCAGGGGTCCTATGGGACCTGGCTGTTGTCTCAAAATGGCGGCAGCCACGTGTAATCAAACCTGCAGGTACTGTAACAGTGAACTTCCAGGCAACAGCAGGCAGCTGGTTCTCCACTGGTGGTCTGCAGTCAGTCTGCTGGTAGCTGTCAGACGATCGGGAGGTGAACCTCAAGCATTGGGTGATGGATAGGGGTAAGGCAGGCGATGGACAGGCGAGAGGCAGACAAATGGCAGATGATAGATGCCTGACAGTGAGCAATCTGCTCTCAAAAAAGGCATCGATATGCTGGCAGATTGCAGGTGATCACAGCAGACAAATGGGGTAAAGAGCAGGGGATCGATAAGCAGCAAAAACTGCCTCACCGAGAAACAGATATCCTCTGCTTGAATCCAGCGTTACCGAGCGACAAGGAACGCAGCCTCCCTCTAGTTCGCCATCTTGGATCGGGAAAGAGTGTTTTAATAAACCTTATTATCAAAATGATCCAAGAACTAGAAGAAAATATAAGGGAGGAATTAAGAGAGAAATTACAGGAGATGAAAGACCACTTTATTAAAGAAATGCAAATATTGAAAAGAAACCAAACAGAACTCCTACAAATGAAAGGCATGATCAAGTTAAAATTTCAGTTGAAAACCTCACTGACAGATTAGATTGCAAAGAAAATAGAGACTCGGTCCTTGAAGACAGGACTTCAGGCATTGAAGATGAACTGTATGTTCTTGAGGACACAGATGGTACTACAGGGAAAAACTGTAGAACATGACCATGATATGCAAGAACTCAGGGACAACTTTAAAAGACCAAACCTGATAATCATCGAGATAAAAGAGAATATGAAGTTACCACCTAAAGGCCTAAATAACATTTTCAAGTGAGGTAGTTGTAGACAACTTTTCCCATAGGAGAAGTGAGATAGATATCCACAAAAAGAAGACTTACAGGACTCCAAAGAGGGGGCTTAGAGTAAAAAGAGAAGCTTGCTGAGAAATACTATAATCAAAATGCCTAGCATATAGAAAAAGGAAAGAATATTAAAAGCGACAAAAGAGAAAAACCATATCACAAATTATAAACAACTTAATAAGGCTCACTTCTGATTTATCAGTTAAGACACTAAATTCAAGAAGTCCTGGCATGAGATATTCCAAGCCCTAAAAGAAAAAAAAAAAAAACTGTCAGCAAAGGTTACAATGTACAGCAAAACACAGTTTAACGTTGGAAGGGGAAATAAAAACATTCAATGGCAAGAATTTCTGTAGATTAAATACAAGTGAAATATTTTTACAGTAAAAAAGGGAAAAACAAAAAGAATTCATGGGGACCAAGCCAGCATTACAAAGTATACTCAAAGATATACTACACACAGAGGAACTAAAAAACAATTCTTAATGACCATGAACTGAGGAAGATAAACAGAAGAATATTCCACTAAATTAGAATCAAATCAGGATAAAATATAACAAAAATTATGACAGGAAACAATCACATATCCACAGTAACAATAAATGTTAATGGTCTAAATTTCTCAATTAAAAGACACAGATTAGTAGAATGTGTCAAAGCCAGAATACAACTCTATGATGCTAAGAAAAGACTCAGCTTACAGGCAAAAACAATTCCTTACTGAAGGTAAAAGGATGGCAAAATATATATATTTTCCAGGCATATGGTCAAAGAAAACAGGCAGGAGTAGCTATTTTTCAAATCTGGTAAAATTTCAAGGAAAAATTAATCAGAAGAGACAAAGAGGGCCAATTTATTCCAGTAATATCAACAATCCAACAAGAAGTTACAAGAGAGTAGTTAACAGTTATGCCACAGATGTGAACATACACAATTACACTAAAGAAATACTACATAATAACATAATACTATGTATTATGCTAACTGAATTAAATCCCAACCCCAAAACACTGGGTGATTTCAACACACCCCTGTCACCAATAGACAGGTCATCAAAATGTCAAACATACTTAAAGCCTAATCAACACTATAATAAAGTGGACCTAACTGATAACCAACATAATATTCCAATCTCAAAGAGCTGAATTTACCTTCTTCTCAGCAACACTGAGACTGTTTTCAAAATATATCATATTTATGGATAAAAATCAAATATTAGCAATTCAAAATCTGATGTAATCCCAAGTATTCTATTAGAAAAGAAAAAAATGTAAATGACATAAATACAGGGAGGTTGAACAATGCTCACCTAACTGAAGAACTGATAAAAAAAAAATGAGAATAGAAATTAAGAAATTCTTAGAAACTAATGAGACCAAAGACTGAGCATATCAAAGTATCTGGGATTGTATGAAAGCAGTTCTAAGAGAAAAACTTATGGCACTGTTTGCTGACATTTATAAACTTGACAGATTCCAAATAAATAAGCCTTTATTCCACCTCAAGTCCTTGGAAAAAGAATAGACTAACACCCCAAATCAGTGGAAGACAGGAAATATTAAGATCAAAGCAAAATTCAATGAAATTGAGACTAATTGAACAATACACAGGATCAATGTGATGAAGAGTTGGTTCTTTGAAAAAGACAAAGTGACGAACTAACTAAAAGAAGGAGGAAAAAAATCAACAATATGCGTGATAGAAAGGAGATTGCACCCTAGATCCTTCTGAAATCCAGAGGTTGATCTGAATCTATTGAAAATTTATACTTCAATAAATAGCAATATCTAGAAAACATTGACAAATTTCTTGACACATGACCTATCCAAATTGAAATAGAAAAATGTGTAATATCTAAACAGATCAATACCAAGTAATAAATTGAAATACCAATTTAAAATCTTCCACAATATTAAAGCTCAGACCCTAATAGATTCTCAGTTGAGTTCTACCAAACCTTTGCAGAAGAGCTAACAGCATTATTTCTCAAATTATTCTATGAAATTGAAAGGGAGGAAAATTTCCCAAATATATTTTATGAAGCTGGTAAAACCCTGATACCAAAACACACAAAGACATATCAAGGAAAGAAAACTACAGAGCCATAACCCTGATAAGTATAGATGGATGCACACATCCTTAAAATATTAGCAAACCTTATTCAAAAGGATGATGCACGAAGAACAAGTGGGTTTCATCCATGTATACAAGGTTAGTTCAACATACACAAATCTATAAATGTGATTCATCCCTTAAACAGAATTATGGGTAAAAGTTATTCAATCATCTTAATAAGTGCAGAAAAGACCTTAGATAAAATCTACCACCCATTTATTTTAAAAACAATGGAGAAGCTAGGGATCAAAGTTACTTACCTCAACACTTTAAAGGCCATTTATGACACACCCAAAGCCAATAAACTAAATGAAGTAAACCTAAAAACATGTCCACTAAATTCAGGAAAAAGACAAGACTGTACACTCACCATTCATATTTAACACTGTCCTCAAAACATTTACCAGTGACCACGCAAGAAAAGAAAAAGAATACAAATAGGAGAAGTCAAACTCTGCTGAAAACATGATCCCATATCTAGAAGATAAAAAAGTCTTCACCAGAAGATTTTAGAGCTTATAAAGAAATTAAGAAAAGTAGTAGGATACAAAATCAACACCCTTAAATCAGTAGTTTTCTTATACCACAACAATGATTCAGCTGAAGAAGGAATCAAGGTAAACATCTCATTCACAATAACATCAAAAATTTAAATACTTGGGGATTAATTTATCCAAGCAGGCAAAAGAGCTCTACAACTTAAATAATAGAACACTGAAAAAAAAAAGAACATTTAAGAACCAAGAAGATGGAAAGATATCACATTTCCATGAACAGGCTGAAACAATATGGTCATCATGGCTGAACAATCAAAAGCAATATACAGATCCAATACAATTCCAATTAAAATGTAAATTCCCTTCTGGACAGAGTTAGGAATAATCAACTATTAGATTTACTTGGAAGAATAAGAAATCCAGAATAACTACACATTAGTAAGCAAGATATTTGAAGCAGGAGACATGAAATTACTTTAGCTTAAATTAAGCAACAGAATGATAGTAGCAAAAACATGATATTGGCATTAAAATACATGTGAAGAGAAATCAAATAGAATAGAAGCCACAGAGCAAAATCCACAAACCTCTAGCCATATGGTATTTGACAAAGTTACCAAAAATGGATTTTAGGGAAATTATAGCCTTTATAATAAATGGTGCTGGGACAAATGGAGAAGTTTTTGTTGAAAAACAAAATTAGACCCTGGTCTTTCACTCTGCACAACCCTCAAATTGAAATGGATCAAAGATTAAAAATGAGACCTGATAATTTTAGCTCCTAGAAGAAAACATAGTGTCAACACTCCAACATTAAAGTGCTGACATCAGCTTCTTTATGAAGCCCTATAAAGTGCAGAAACTAAAACCAAGGATCAGTATTTGGGATGACACCAAACTGAAAAGTTTCTGCACAGCAAAGGAAATGATTAAAACTGTGAAAAGAGAGCCTACAGAATGGGAGAAAATCTAGGCAATTTCTTATATTCCTTTTAATTACATTAATTTCCTATTAATTTCTTCAATGAGGGACTTATATCCAGAATACTCAAGAACTAAAACCCACCAAAAAAAAATCAATAGAAAGGCATGCAACTGTGCAGAAACTTCTTCTCAAAAGAAGAAACACAATTGAAAAAAAAATAGGAAAAATGTTCAACATCTATAGCAATCAAGGAAATTGTACATAAGATTCAATCTCACTCTGGTCACAATGGTAATGATCAAGAACACAGAAATCAGTAAAACCCAGGGAGGTTGTGGGGAAAATGGAACACCTATGCATTGTGGGTGAACTGGAGAATAACACTCTGGAGAGCAGTATGGCGAGTCCTCAAAAAGCTATGAATGCCTGGGAGATCAAGGTGGTGGAATAAAGCAGGTTACTTTCCTGGCTGCTCCATGGTGTTAAAAACCAAGAAAGAAGACAGGCAGCTTCACAGTGAGGTTGGAGAAAAAAAAAAAAAAAAAAAAAGGTGGGGCTTTATGGAACTTAATACTGGAAAATCAAAGCAGATAAAATGAGGAAGAAACCTCCAGTGCCACAGCTGCTGCTGCAGCTGGAGACACCAGTCAGAGTGGCACCTCTCTGGGCACAGTGGAGGGAAAGGGAGTCAAGGAAACCCACGCCTTTTGCAGGAGTGAGGCATGCTTGTATTCAGAGTTTTCAGATCAAAGCCACTGCCTGACTAAATGGAAAGGTCACTTCACAGCAGCTTTGTATAAAAAACCAATCATATTTCTTTGTGTGGCATACAGAGGACAGAGGAAGGAAGCATTTTGAAGCGACACATTGGGGACTGATGTCTTTGGGAGCCAACTCCTAGCAAATCTGTGTCTGGCCTAAAATACAGTCCAGGCGAAAGCAAAATGCATGACAAAGTGTGTACCCAAGTTGCAAAGGGAAAATTAAACATGTGAAGTTTACACAGAGGACAAGTGGTCAAGGAATCCCAGCTGGCACTCTGCCTCCTCCTCTAATTCAGCTGCTTGCACAGCTGGCTGGGAGACACAAGTCTGGCCAGGAATTAAAAAGAGTGGGTATGGGAGAGACTGAGTTTGGACATTGAACTTGACGCCATGAAATATACAGTCAGCAGGGGACATAGTGAACTAAGAATTGGCTCCTACACCACATAAGTGGACCACAGGGGAGATCCTGGGTGGCAGACTCCCAGAATGGACTGACAATTACTGTGCTCTGGAGGTGCACTTATTGAGAATCTCCAGGCCAATTGGCATCCAGTGAAAGAGCCTAGACCCTACCTATGCCCAAACCCTGCACCCAGCAGTTCCACATACAGGATAGTATCTCACAATTGGAACTCCACCCTGAGGGCACAGCAAGCATCACAATCCAGACAACCCCACCTATCTACTGAGTAGGGAAGCCGAGAATATTTTGAGTAAAACAGACATTTATTTATTTATTTACCTCATGTACATAAATGACTAAAAGATTGATGTGATCCTACAATATGTGTAATCAGAAAAATGAGATTACACTCCATTTGTGTATGATCTATCAAAATGTATAAAAGCATTCTACTGTCATGTGCAACTAATTAGAACAAATTTTTAAAAATCTAAAAAAAGTATTAGAAAATTTCCCAAACCTAAAAAATTGAAATGGAAAATCGGATGTAAGTGGCTTGTAAAATTCCAAATATAAAAAAAAAATTAAAACACACACACACAAAGGTACATTACTATGAAAATGCCCAACATATGAATTAAGGATAGAATTTTAAAGACTGCCATATAAAATCAACAAGTCACATTTAGAGGGAACCCAATCTGTATCTCAGCTGATTTCTCAGCCCAGACTCTCAGAACTAGAATTCTTGGAACATTATATATCAAACTCTGAAAGAATGTAGATGCCAGCCAAAAAAAATCTATGCCCAGAAAAATTAAGCATCATAACTGATGATGAAATAAAAACCTTCCATGATAAGTACAAGTTAAAAGAATTCAAAGGAGAAAACCTACTCTACAAAACATACTCAATAAAATATTTCTTGAAGAAATAAGAAAATAAAAGTGAAGAACAGCAAAGGAAGGAACTACACTATAATAAATGACAAAGGAGAAAATAATTCAAATTAAAAACCAGAAATAAATCAAAATGACAGTAAATAAAAATCATCTCAATAACAACATTAATGTTAATGATCTAAACACATCAATAAAAATACAGTGAATTAAAAAAGAAAACCCAACAATACACTGTCTCCAGGACACTTACCTCATCAGCAAAGGCATACACAGACTGAAGGTAAAGACTGGGAAAAAAACATAACTCATGAGGATCTCATAGATCAGCAGGAGATTTTATCCTCATATCAGAAAAAGTGGACTTCAATTCAAAATTAATCAGAAGGACAAAGAAGGATATTTCATACTGCTTCAGGGAATTACATTATCAACAAGTCATAACAATCATAAATATTTATGCCCCAAACAAGGGAGGCTCTACATGCATTGAACAAAGCCTTCTCAATTTTTAGAATCAAATAGACCACAACACAATAATACTGGGTAACTTTAAGACACCTGTCTCACCACTGGAGTGATCCTCCAAATGAAAACAAAGAAACTGTAGAACTAAAAAAATGCAATAATAATTTAGACTTAGCAGACATATATAGCATAATTCATTCATCAAACACTGAATGTACCTTTTTCACAGCAGCACATGGCTTCTTCTCTAAAATATACTGTATGTTATGCTGCAAAGCAACTCTTAACAAATGCACAAAATAGAGATAAAACTTTTTTATTCTATGACAATAAAAATAGAATGAAAATATAAATCAAAACTAAAATACAAAACAGAATCTTCTCTAACATCTGCAAACTAAACAATACTCTATTGAATGACAAGAAATCAAGGATGAAATTTAAAAATCTGACACAAGTAAATGAGAATAGAAATACAACATATCAAAATCTCTAGGACAATATGAAGGCAGTGCTTAGAGGAGGGTTCATTGCATTCAGTTTATTCATTTTAAGAATAGAAATTCCCTAATAAATAACCTAATATTTCATAACAAGTCACCAGAAAAAGAAAGAAGACAGGGAATAATTAAAATCAGAGCTGAAATAAATGAAATTAAAAAAATAATACTCAAACTATCAACACAACAAAAAGTTAATTCTTTCAAAAAGTAAATGAAGGGGGAATCCAAGATGGCAGACTAGAGGGAGGCTGCATTCCTTGTTGCTCCATAACTTCGGTTTCAAGCAGAGGATATCTGTTTCTTGGTGAGGCAGTTTTTGCTGCTTATCGATACCCTGCTCTTTACTCCATTTGTCTGCTATGATCACCTACAGCCTGCCAGCATATATACGCCCTTTTTGAGTGCAGATTTCTCACTGTCAGTTGCCTATTATCCGCCATTTGCCTGCCTCTCACATGTCCATCGCCTGCCTTACGTCTATCCATCACCCAACGCATGAGATTCACCTCCCGATCTTCTTACAACAGTCAGCAAACTGATCACCGACAGCCAGTGAAGCACCAGCTGCCTGCTGTTGCCTGGAAGTTCACTGTTACAGTACCTGCAGGTTTGATTAAATGTGGCTACCACCATTTTGAGACAACAGCCAGGCCCCATAGGACCGCTGCCTGAACTGACTGAACCCCATCTCCAGGATCCCTCAGCCCGACCGATCACTCCCTGCCTCTGGGACCCTCACATCCACTGACTGCTCCCTGCTGCCAGGACCCCCAGACCAACTGACTGCACCTTATAACCAGGACCCCAGACTGACTGATTTCACCCGGCCTCCAGGATCCCACAACCATAACAAACAAACCAGACCTCCAGGACCCCTGCCTGACCAACAGCATCCCACCTCCAGGACCTCCAGCTGACCACATCCACAACCTGAGATGCTGCTCCCCATTTGCCAACATATTTAAAAGCCAGAGTGGCCATCTTGGATAATCCTGGAAGCCATACCTCTGATCTTTAGGTGGGGCAAATCCCATCCTGAGATACCTTCTGGAGGCTTGAAGCTCCTTGTCAGGTACCTCTAATGCATCAGGCTACTGAACTCTGGGAGTTTTCATTACTATATGACTGTTATACTGTAGATTTTCTTTTTTCTCCTTATTGAAAAAATTTAAGTTTTTGTTTCTTTACTTTTCTTGCTCTCTTTTCCTTTTGTATACCTGTTCCCTCAGAGTCTCTTCTCTTTTTTGAATGCTAACATCCGATTTCTTTTGATTACACTCTCACCCTTTCTATTATCTAGAACTTCTGTATAATCTTTTCTTATCCTATTAACAGCCATATTCTACATCCCTCTGCATCCTCTTTATCCTCCTTTAGTAACTGCAGACCTTATTGCATATCTAATTGTTTTATTGAAGGTAATATTTTAACTCATTTTGCTTATTATGACAATTTTGTTATTGTCCTCAGAGGGGCTATTTGGTCTAGGATTGCACAGTGTCTGAACTGGGCACTGCTAATATTGATCTCCCCTTAAAGAAAGGGTTTGGGAACCCTATAGGGCCACAATAAGCATATAGGGGGAAGTCTACAATACCCCAGATCTGCACTGCTAGAGGGGAAGATACATGAACAACATGAAAAAACAAGGGAAGAAAATGATCCAAACAAATCTAGATTCTATATTAATAGAATCCAATGACACTATGTTAGAAGAAATGTCAGAAAAGGACTTCAGATTATACATGATTAAGAGGATTCATGAAGCAAAGGATGAGTAAGAGAGCAAATGCAGGCAATGAATGATAATACAAATAAGCTGAAAGAGCACCTGCAGGAAGCAAAAGATCATTTCAACAAAGAGATAGAGATTCTCAAAAAAAAAACAAACAAACAAAAAAAAACAAATGGAAATCCTTGAAATGAAGAAAACTATAAACCAAATAAAAAACTCAATGGAAAGCATCACCAAAAGACTAGACCACTTGGAAGACAGAACCTCAGACAATGAAGACAAAATATTTAATCTTGAAAATAAAGTTTCACAAACAGAGAAGATGGTAAGAAATCATGAACAGAATCTCCAAGAACGATGGGACATCATGGAAAGACCAAATTTATGAATTATTGTGATTGAGGAAGGCACAGAGATACAAACCAAAGGAATGAACAACCTATTTAATGAAATAATATCAGAAAATTTCCCAAACCTTAAGAAAGAAATGGAAAATCAAATACAAGAGGCTTACAGAACACCAAATGCACAAAATCACAACAGATCCACAGCAAGGCACATTATAATGAAAATGCCTAACATTCAAAATAAAGATAGGATTTTGGAGTCTGTGAGAGAAAAGTATCAGATTACATATAGGGGGAGACCAATACAGATAGCAGCTGAGTTCTTAACCCAGATTCTAAAAGCTAGAAGGGCCTGGAACAACATAGTTCAAGCTCTGAAAAACATGGTTGCCAACCAAGAATCCTATACCCAGCAAAACTAACCTTCAGATTTGAAGATGAAATAAAATCCTTCCATGATAAACAGAAGTTAAAAGAATTTACAAATAGAAAGCCTACACTACAGAATGTTCTCAACAAAATATTCCTTGAGGAGGAAATGAAAAACAACAATGTAGGTCAGCAAAGGGAGGAACTACCTTAGAGAAAAACCACTCAAAGTAGAAACTAAGACAACTTAAAAATGTAGTGTCCCTTTCCCAATGTAATTCTTAAAAGTGTATCAGTCAGGTTTCATATCTATATAGCCGCATAGAGATTGATATGGTAAAAGGAACAAAATAAAGTAAAACATCTTTTCATAGGTTTAAATTACAAAATTTTGGCAACACATTAATGACTGATGAGCTTCACCCTGTTTTCATGCTTGATAAATTAACTTACAAATTAATCTTAAAAACCAACAGTATGTAAATGTGGCTTTCCCTCAAAACAAAATTGGATATGATCATATTTTAAAAATATTTTAGGGCAGATGAAGAGATTTAAAATCATAAAATATCCAAAATGTAACTAGAAAGATAGTTATTTTATTTAAAGCATACATGTAAACCAAATCCACAGCAGTCTTTTTTCCTGCCCAAATTTAAAAAAAAAAAAAAATGCCTTGGGACTGAGATGTAGCTCAGCAGTAGAGCACCTGCCACTGTCCTGAAGAGCTAGGTGCAGTGCCCAGTACTGCAAAAAATTAAATAAAATACATGCATTGCTGTTTTTCTGACCATAAATTATGTAAGAGAGAAATCAAAACTCTAAAATATTGTACCCATCCTATCCCAAGACATGTCCTAAAAGAAAACGCAGAATATCTTCACCAACAATATCTGTATTTCTATTTCCATTTGACATTGAAGTGCCTGTTGTTTAATATCAACTATCTTCTCCAGGCATCTCTAGCATCCTGTAATCTAAGCTTCAATAAGTCTCTGTTCTTCATCACGATGAAAGATTTTGTAAGAAAATCTGACTCTAACTGTGGTGTGGTAATAGAGGTAGGTCAGGCTGACTTCAAAAGATTGAGATACAAAATACTATTTCATTGAAGCAAAATGGAAAGCCTTTGAATTGTTTTCTTTGACTGGAGTGAGGTCCCACTAGAAATTGGGGTGTTGCGGCTTCACTTCCAGACAGTCAGCTTAAGAGGCATCATCTGTCTTGCTGCCTGGAACACCACAGTGTCATCTTCAAACTGGCCTAGTTGATAAGGAACTTATGGTACCTCCTTTCTATGCTACATCTTCACCCTTAAAATAACAATCTACTAAGTTAAAGAAAAAAATGGTAAAGTATGACTTCAAATTCTAACTTTTAAACAAACAAAGTTCTTTGCAAAAATCAATGGATAGGGTGCAGGGCTGTGGCTCAGTGTCAGAGTGCTTGTCTAGCATGTGTGAGGCCCTGGGTTCCATTCTCAGCACCATGCATTAATAAATAAATAAAAATAAAGATCCACTGGCAACTAAAAATGGATAAATATTATTAGGAGTTTTACTACTGTCATTTTATTCATGCAAAAAAATTCATGTGGGCTGAGGGTGTAGCTCAGTGGTAGACTGCTTTCCTAATATGCATGAGGCCCTGGGTTTGATTTCCAGCACCACAAAAAGATAAAATAAATTAAAAAATCAGAAATCTACTTTTTTCCACATTTGCCTTTTTATTTGTTGTATTTTCTCTGATGCTTACTTATTCATTCTATAACTATTATACACTTGAGCTGTTTCTAGATGTTAATAATATATTATGCCACTATTTTTTATAGAAATGTTTTTTCACCTTCAGAATAGACAAATAAAATGATTTGCTTATGCAACAGATAAAATCAAAAAGATTAAAAATCATAATATTAGTAATATTAGCTGGACACAGTGACACACACCTGTAATCCCAGTCACTCAGCAGTCTGAGGCAAAAGAATTCAAAGTTCAAAGTCTGCCTCAGCAATTTAGGAAAGCCTGCCTCAAAATAAAAAAGTAAAAATGGGTAGAGATGTAGCACAGTGATACATTGTCCCTGGGTTCAATTTCCAGTAGTGTAGCTAGGAAAAGAGAAGAAACCTCATTAATAAAATATCATGTAGGACTCATGCAGTGTCACATGCCTGTAATCCCAGTCACCTGAGAGGCTAAGTAAGGAGAATTGAAAATCTGAAGACCAGCCTCATCAATATAGTGAGATACTGTCTGAGAATAAAATATAAAGTGTTCAGGATGTAACTCAGTGGTAGAGAACCCTGTGTTTAATCCCCAGTACCAAAAAAAAAAAAAATCATAGAACTCAACACTAAAATTGGCAAATTATATTCTACATAAGTTTTACTTAATAAACATGACTTACAAATGTTTCCAGCTGGTCATGGTGGTGCTTGCTGGAAAACTCAGTGACTCAGGAAGCTGAGGCAGAAGTATTCCAAGTTCAAGGTCAGATTGGGCAATTTAGGGAACTCCTGTCTAAAACAATAATTAATAGAGATCCAGGCTGGGGAAGCAGCTCAGTTGTAGAGCACTGACCTAATAGGTGATTCACCCTCTACCCACCACTGTCTTGCTAAAAGCATAAGTTCCATGAAGGGGTTTATTAGATACTTACTTGCTCTTTAGAGTGCCTGCAATAGAGCCTGATAAATGCCTTCTGAATACACATGAAGATTCAGCAAAGCACAGTGGATATTGACCAGGCAGAAATTTTATCAAGTTTTGATACTATAATATGGACATCATATTCCCAATAAGGCCACAGACATGCAAAATGGATTATAATTTTCTACAAATGCACAAGGCAGCCTTTACATTAGATTTGGATGCTACAGTATGGATAGCATGATTACATAAAAGACCACAGCAATAATATTAATTTTACATGCTACATTTTGATATCAAAATAGTATTATAACCAGAATAAGTTATATTAATTTTACTTGCTAAAGTATGGATATTTTATTATGTTATTATTAAAGGACATGTAGCAGCTATTATATTAGCTTTAGGTGGTTATTAGCATTAAAAGCCACAGATCATATATTATATTAGTTTCTTTTCTTTTAGTAGGGATATGACATTAATAATTAAGCACAGTACACATGAAACTTGGATTACCATTTTAGCGTGAAAGGCTGCTGTGTTGCTATTTCATTAGTTTTGGATGCTATGTTATGTATATTATATTAACATTAAAGGGTACAGGGAATTAGCATATTAATTTTACATGCTATACTATGGATGCCTTGATAATAATAAAACCACAGGGCAGTTATTAACTTTACATGCTATGGTGTGGATATTACTTCAATATTAACAGCCACAGGTTAGCTCTTATGCCTTTCTTAGATGCTACAGTATTATTAATAATAAAGTTCACAGGGCAGCTATAGTATTAATTTTAGAGTTTATATGATGGATAGTACATTAGCATTAAAGACAAAAATGCAGTTAATATATTACTTAAGAATATATACATTACTTAAGTATTAAGAGCCAGTAGGTTGCTATTTTATTTGTTGTACATGCCATAGTTTCCATATCATGTAAGTATTATAGGTCACAAGGGAGCAATTACATTATTTTAGATTGGCTATCATATTAATATGGTCATAGGTAAACTATTATATTAACTCTATTTGCTATAGAATGGATGTACTATATAGTATAGTATTTAAAGATCATAGGGCAGTTACTATTTCATGTTCAGGGAGCAAGTTTTGAAATATTTTTAATATTAAAGGCCACAGAACAACTATAATATTAGCTTAGGGGTCACATTATGGATATAATATTAATATTAAATGCCACAGGATAGCTATTATATTATAGGCTTCCTTATGCATATTGCATTAGTCATAAAGGCCACAGGACAGCTATTTTATGAGTTTTAGATGATACTGTATGGATATTTTGTAGCATTAAAAGGCCACAGGAGAGCTATTTCTTTAGCTTTTAAGGTCACAATATGTGTTCATACTAATATTAAATGCCACAGGGCATCTCTTACAGTATTTTAAGATGCTTCTGTACACATATTTCATTAGTATTATAGTCCTATATTTAGTTATTGTGTTTGTTTAAAATGCTATAATGTGGATAATATATTAGTATTTAAGTCCACAGGGTAGCTATTATACTAATATTCAATGACATAGTATTGATATCATGCTAGTATAAGGTCTTGGGTACCTATTAATTGCATATTAATTGCAGATACTATGGTATGAATATAATATTACTATTAAAGACTATAAGGCAGCTATCATATCACTATTACATGTTATAGTTTGTATATTATATTATTATTAAAGGTCACATTGTGGCTATGATATTAGTTTTAAAAGCATACAGCAGAGCTGGATGCAGTGGCACAGGAGGCTAAGGCAGGAGGATCACAAGTTCATAGTCAGCCTCAGCAACTTAGCTGAGTCCTAAGTAACTTCACAAGACCCTGTCTCAAAAAAAAGAATAATAAAAAAAAGCAAAAAATGTGGTTCAGTGGTTCAATTCCTGGTAACAAAAACCAAGAATGAACAAAGGAAAACCATTCTTTATTATAGATGGTTATGTTAATATTAAATGTCACTGTGAAACCATGATGCTATAGTATAAATGTTACACTAATACTGAAGTCCATATAACAGTTATCACATTAGTTTAAGAAGTATATTGCATATTATTTAAGGCCACAGAGCAGATATTGGATCATATGGCTAATACATGGATTTTATATTTATATTAAAGACCACAGGACAGCTAATATATTAGTACAAGATGTTGTAGTATACATGCTATACTAATACCAAAGTCCAAAGTTCAACTATTATATGAGCTATGATATTGCAGCAATATTACTTTAACATAAAAGACAGAAGTTAGCCATTATATTAATTTTCAGTGTAATTCTCCTTGTATAATATTAGTGTAAAAAGACATATGGCAGCTATTATATTAATTTTAAATAGCAAAATATGGGTATTACATTAATGTTGAAGGTCAAATGCAGCTATTTCATCAGTTTGAGGTACTAATGTTTGGCGATATATTACTATTAAAGGCCATTGGACATATATTAATGTAAGATGCTATAGTATGCATATTATATCCATATTAAAAACTGCAGGGCAGTTGTTATGTTTATTTTAGATGTTATAGTATGGGCATTATAATAGTATGGAAGGTCACAACACAGCTATTTTATTAGTGTTAAATGTGACAATATGCATGTATTAATGTTAAAGGCCACAGAGCAGCTATCAGTTTTCCATGATGTAATATGGATATCATATCAAGAATAAGGGTCATAGGGCAGTTGCTATATTAGCTTTAGAGGCCAGAGAATGGCTATTTGACTAAAATTGAAGTTTAGCAGCAATTATATTAGTTTCAGATGCTATTCTATGAAGATTATATTAATATTAAAAGACACAGAGATGCTATTACATTACTTTTGCATGCTATAATATGAATATTACATTAGCATTAAAGACCAAAGGGAAGCTATTAGTTTTAGATGCTGAAGTATGGATTTAAATTAATAATGAAAGCCACAGGACTGCTATTATGTTACTTTTACACTGTATAGTAAACATGTTATATTAATGCTAAAGTTGAAACATCAGCTATTATGTTAGCCTTGGATGCAATAATATGGATATCATGTTAGCATATAAGATTACAGGACATATATTCCATTAGTTTAAACTGTTTAAGTAGAGATATTACATTAAATAAAGACTACATATTACATTTTATGTTAGGTTTTGATTCTATAGCATGGACAGTACATTATTATCTAATGCCCAAGGTACCCACTGTATAAGTTTAAGATGCTTTAATACAGATATTACTGTTGGGGGCTCTGCCACGTTGGCGGTGCCGGATTGGCGCCTGATCACATCGGCAGCGAGGAGGTTATTTGACATAAGCACACTCAGGTGATTTTCTCGTTCACGCACACAATGTATGTGCATGTGTTCTTGAGCACTAATTGCCTACTTGGAGGGTCTCGCCTAATCTTTGCATAAGAGGCGTGGCCCTGCTCTCCACCTCCTGGAGGTGATATAAGCATAGGTGGAGCCAGACAGACACAGCAGCCATTAGGAGAAGAAAAGCAGGAAAAGTAGGACACACGCGTGACAGCAGCCAGAGGGAAAATCACGCTACAGCAGCCATTAGCAGAAAAGCAGTAGCAGAAGACACGTGGCGCGGCAGTAGCCAGAGAAGAAGACATGCCACAGCAGCCATTAGCAAAAAAACCAGAAGAAAGAACACAGCAGCGAGTAGGGGCAGCGGCAGAAGGCAGATTGCAGAACAGAGAACTGAGACGCATCACTAGGGCACCTTAGGTAGACGTACCCTTAGTTCACAGGATGCAGGACTTTAAGTTGTAGCAAGTTTCTCTCTTAAGCAAAGTCTCTCTCTCTGATAAACAAAGTCTCTCTCTCCTCTCAAAGCAAGTAAACCTCATTTCCTCTATCCTCTATAAATAAGCAAGAAAACAGTGCACTAAAGAGAAAGATAGAAGTGCCTCAGTTTTCACTCCACCACCCATAAGACCCATGCAAGTTGTTGCTGCAAGCGGTGACAAATATCCATGGATTTTGGAATCGCAAAGAGCCAGCAACATATTACATTACTATTCATAGCCACAGGTCAGCTATTCTATTTGCTTGAGATGTTAGAGTATGGATAATATTTTCTACAAAAGGATACAGGTCAGTTATTTCATTATTTTTGGATTTTATAGCATGGATATTGTATGAATATTAATAGTCAGAGGACAGCTATTATATTAATTTTAGATGCTATCTTATGGATATTACATAAATATCAGAGGCCAGAGAATGCAGGGCTGGTGAGATAGCTCATTTGGTAGAGTGCTTGCCTTACAAGAACAAGGCCCTGGATTCAATCCGCAGCACCGCAAAAAAAAAAAAAAAAAAAAAGAATGCAATAAGTTTATCATATTAACATTAAAGGCCACAAATCATCCCTTATACTAGTTTTACATCCTATAGCACGGATATAATATTAGTTCTAAGGGCGCAGGATATAGATGGTATTAAGTTGTCATATTATAGATATTATATTAATGTTTAAGTTCACAGGGCACCTATTATATTAGGTAGATATGCTATCATATGATATTAAGTTAATACTAAAGAACTCATGGCATCTATTATGAGAATCTGTAGGATACATAGCCTATTGGTTTCAAGGTCACAGACAGCTAATATATTGGCATGAGATTCTGTAGTCTGGCTATTACAGCAATATCAAGGGTCACTGTTCAGCTATTACAACAGTTTAGTTATAGAGGCTATGTAATGGATATCACATAAGTATTAAGGGCTGCAGGGTACTTATAATATTCACATTAGACACTTCAGTATGGACATCATATTAGCGTTAGAGGCAAATATACTGGATGTCAGTGCTATCGATGGACATTACATTAGTAGTAAAGGACACATGGGAATCTATTAGATTAGATGAGATGACACAGTTTGTACAGTACATTAGTTGTAAAGTCCACAGGACCTCAGACTAAAATGGTATATTACATCTAAAATGGTATATTATATCTAATACTACTGTAAAAGATAGCAAAGCAGCTATTATATTAGTAGTAGATGCTATATTATAGATATTTAGTTCATACAAATGCCACAACACAGCTCTTATATTATGGAATGAATATTAAAATAATTTTAAAGCCACAGGACAATTATTACTTTAGTTTTAAATGACACAGGATGGACATCTTTCATATTAAAGACCAAAGAATATAATACCTATTCTACTAGTTTTAGATTTTAGACAATGGATATCATCAGTATTAAAGATCACAGAGGATCCATTATAATATTTCGGTACCACAGTGCATCTTAATTAGTATTGAAGGTCACATGGAAACTATTATACTAGTTTTAGAGGCCACAATACACATACTATATTAGTATGAAAGGCCACATAGCAGCTCTAACAGCATTTTTTGATGTTGTAGTATGGGTATTATATTACCATTAAAGGTCACAGGACAACTATTATATTAGTTTCTGGGAACACAGTATTATTATATTAACAATAAAGGGCTCAGGGAAGTTATTATAATAGTTTTAGATGCTATGATATGGATATCATATGCTTATCATGGGCCACATGAAAGTTATTTTATTAGTTTTAGATGCTACACTATGGACATTATATTAGCACTAAGCCCAAAGTCAGGTATTATATTGAATTTAAATGCTCTAGTATATACACTACATTATTATTAAAGTTCAAAGATCACCTGTTAGAATAGTTTAAAATGCTATTACATTAGTTTTAGATTATATATTATACATATTATATTACTCTGAAAGGCCATGGGGCAGCTATTTTATCAATTACAAATACTCTACTATGGAGATTATATTAGTGTTAATTCCACTGGACAAATATTACATTAGCATTAACTGCTATAGTATGAACACTATATTAGTGTGAAATGCCACAGGCAGCTATTATATTAGTTTTAGATGCCACATAACAGATATCATATTTATATGAAAGGCCATAGGACAGCAAATTTATATGTATAAGACGCTACAGTGTGGAGATTTCTTCAATATTAAAGGCCATGGGACAGCTATTATATTAGTTTAACAAGCAATAGCACTGATATTTTAATGATGTTAAGGGCCACAGAGATGCTATAAATCACCATTAGATGCTAGAGCATGGATATTACCTTAATTTTAAGGCCACAGGGGCAGTTATTTTATCAAACCGTTCATCCTTTTAACGGGGTGACATTCCCCTTCACAGATGTCCTCCATTGGTCAGGTGACTCCCAAACTCTCTTCTAAGTTCATTTCTACTTTCTTTTTCACTTCTTTTTTCCTCCTCTTGTTCTTTTCTATGAGTAATAATTTTGTTCAGATTTTTAAAAGATTTTGAGCCAGGTGTGCTAGTGCATACCTATCATATGAGCTACTCTGGGAGGTTAAGGCAGAGGGGTCACATGTTTGGGAAACCCACCTGGGCAGCTTAATGACAGTCTCAAAGTAAAAAGGGCTGGGGATGTTGCTAAGTGGTGGAGCACTGGCAGTGTGAGGGAGGCCCTGGGGTCAAACCCTATCATCACAAAATAAAGTAAAACACTATTTTAAAATAATTTGTTACCCAGGAAGTTGGTAAAATAATATATTTTGTATACTCTTCACCCAGTTTCCTTAAGTAGCATTGTTTTTCATAACTAACACTAAACTGGGATATTGACAGTGCTGTGACTGGTTATGAAAGGGAAATGCTCTTGTAAAAGCAAACTGGTTTTACCATATGTGTATTGACAGTGATTGGATGTGGCTTGGAAGGAAAAGCAGGTCCTGATCTCAAAATTTATAGCTAATTGTAATTCTTTTGATGTTATGCTTCAGGAACCCTGAAAACAGAGATCTTTGGAAAGGAATAAATTTAAATATGTAGTTAGTACTTAAACTAGGTTATGGCAATCACACTTTTTAAGCTAAAATATCAGAGGAATGAGACTACCTCCCTAATCTTGCAGGCCCTGTGCTAGTTAATAAAATCAGGAGATGAAACAGGAAGAAAAAAAAAACAGATGCAATGGACAGGAGTTGGAGGTGTAGCTCAATGGCAGAGAACTCACCTAGATCCTGTGATGCACAGAGTTTAAGCCTCACTGAAACATGAAAATAAATAAATAAAAATAAGGGAATCTGTCTGCAGCTAAAAAGAAAAAAAAGTAAAAAAATATATATATGTATAAATAAATATATATATACTCACACATATATATATATATATAACATCATTCTAAAAATGCAATGGTCACATTTAATTGCCAGATGAAAGTTTTTTTAATAGAAATTTGTGTATTATTAATTAATTAATTAATTTATTTATTTTGGTACCAGGAATTGAATCCAGGGGTGCTTAACCACTAAGCCACACCCCAGCCCTTTTTGGTACTTTATTTAGAGATAGGGTCTAAGTTGCTTAGGGCCTCACTTTTCACTTGTATGCCTTCTGTCTCAGCCTCCAAGCCACTGGGATTACAGGTATGTGCAATCGTACCGAGGCAGAAATAAGATTTTGATATCATTCTCTAATCCAAGGAGTCAGGGCTCTTTGAAGAAGTGGCAGATTCTAGAACCAAGAGAGTAAGTACAAAGCCAGGGTAACATTTAAGTACCAGAGAGAACTTTGGGAAAAAGCAAGAAAATATGCTAAAGAACAATAGGAGATAATGGAAAAAAGATCCCAGAGAAAAGACCCGAACGGTTAAACCAAGAATGAATTGAGGAATGAGGAACTACAGAATTGGATAATAAATAACAGCATAAGGTAACAATCCAATGTCCACAGTGATACAAATAAGTAACTGAATAGATAAATAAATGGGTTGACTGGAAACCACTTGTGCAGAAGAATTTCAGATAATTGGGGCACACATTCAGCCATCAAGGAGGTGGAGATAACTCCCTGTTCCTTCTGTGCAGGCCATGCAGGGTGACTTCCTCCAGAAGATCACAGACAATGTGGACACACAGAGAAACTTCCGAATGAGAATCCTGAAAGGCCCTGCCTCACACAGGTGAGCACAGTCAGTACTAACAGGATATTCCCTTTTGGGGCCTGAGATCACAGAGATGCTGTCCACTTCTGTGACCTGCCTCCCCCAGAACCATAGCCCCAGAATAAACATGAAAATAAAAAGTAAACCCCAATAGAGAACAATGTAAAAAAGTACCTTAAAGGCCCTTCTCAACCCTATTAAGGTCGGTGGAACAAGGAAGGTCTTAGAAAATGTTCACCTGCAAAGAGAAGTCTATAGGGACAAGAACTGAATGTCACTTGGTATCCTGAATGGGGTCCCAGAACAGGAAGAGGCAGAACTGAGAATCCAAAGGAAAGGCAACTGCACTTAGTGACAGCACACTAGTGTTTGTTCTTCATGACACATTTTCTAGGAGGTCAACCCATCTGAGATGTGCACATAAATATCAAAAGAAAAACAAGAATGAGGCTACCTGGAAAATCTCTGCACTTTCTTTGTAATTTCTATATAAAGATAAAAACTATTCAAAAATAATTCCTTAATACATGGTTATATGTTTTCAAACACTTGGTTGTTTATATAATTATAATTGCTGCTAACTGACATTCTAACTAGTTCTGTATTTTACTATGAATTCAAAAAGTATTTTAACAGAAAATTAAACCATTTCATCTAATATATGATTCAAGATAGTGCCACTTTTACAGGTTTTATGCTGAAATAAGAAGAAAAGTATGTCAACTTATATTTTTATGTAGTCACTAGGTACTAGGTGTGGCTTCTAATAACTTGATCACTTTGTACTAAAATAACATTTTAGAGACTATTTCAACTCATGAATGAGTTTCCTCAACAAAGGGACTTTCACTGTGACTAGTTCACTTATTCCAAAGAATCCTTGTCCTGTTTTCATTTCTATTCATACTCTTTAGCAGTAATAGACTCAATTTGTTCATTTGACTAATAGTCAAAGAGAAGAAAAAGATAAACAGGATTGACAACCACAGTGAATGATGCCTTGTGAACAGAAGACGTTAGAAGGACACAAGAGTCCATTACCTCCATGATGCTCTGCAGGAAGTGAAGAAACTGGGGAAACATAGTCCAGGGATGACCTTAGATGTTGCTATGTTTTGGAAAATTACTTTTCCTTTTTAGAAATCACAAACCATTATTGGAGGCCCAAACTCTTCAATGGCTCCAAACTGAGTTGAACTTCTAAATAATTTTATTATCACTCTATCTGGTCATAACATTTATGAGAACTATAAGATCTAGGTGCTAGGGGATTCAGTTCAACAGAAGAGCACTTGTCTATAATGCAGGAGGCCCTGGGTTCAATCTTCAGCACCATAAAAGAAAAAAAAAACAACTATGGCTTATTTATGAAATCAAGTACAAAATGAATAATCACTTCTTCTAGCAAAACGTGTTAGACCTAAAGAGTGGACACTATCAAAATAAAAATATCCCCTCAGAGTGGATTGCACACCTAGACTATCATGAATAGTAGTGCCTAATCATAAAGCATGTTCATCTTAAGCATATATCAAAACAACAAAAATACTTTACTGACTTTTGACAAAGGAAAATGAACATGGTCTAGCTTAGGAAAGGACACATTAGAAGCATATGATACTGCCATCAAATCCTCCAGGACATGCATATGATACTGACATCAAATTCTCCAGGACAAGCCAGGCACTTTGACATGTCTGTTACCCCAGCATATGGCAGGTTAAGGAAGGGGGATGACATATTTGGGACCCACCTGGGCAATTAGGCAAAACCCTGTCTCAAAATAAGACATTTAAATGGCTGGGGATGTACGTAGCTCAGTTCTTGCCTAGCACATGCTACAATGGTCACTTGGTTCAATTCTCACTGCCAAAAAATGGTGCAGGCCAGACATTTGATCACAGAACAGGGCAGAAGCCATTATGCCAACCTCCCAAAATGACCAAACTAAATTGCACTGTGTTCAGCTAATAATATAATGTGTCAAACCCCTACTTCTACTAATTCAAATTTGATGACCTTTTAAATATAATAAAAATTGTATGTTCTTTGTTCAATTCAACAAATATGAGAAATATAACATGACTTTTATCTGAAAGCCATAGGGGCACTGGTATTATAATAAAACCTAGTCATGGCACTTCCTGTGACAATAGGCCCATTCCCTTGATGGCAAGGAATAAGAGAAAAACTTTCTGATGAATGTACAACTTTAGGAAGACAAATGGATACACTTTCTAAGTTTGAAAATTAGAAAAGAAAATGATTTTCAAAAGATTGTTTTATAAATATATCAGAATTACAAAAAGCAACTGTCTTGTCTCTTAAATACTAGAATTTGAGTCCTGAGAAATTTCATAGAGTGGTTTTAAATATCATGCCATATAATAGCTGACATTAAACATATAACCATTCTGCTTCTATCTTCTAAAAAGGATTTGAAAATATTTCTCAGAATAATGTCATCTGAATTAGGAAGATTTATTGTGGTGTGTGGGGTTTGTGTGTGTGTGTGTGGACGCATACACGTGCTGCTGAGAACCAAGCCAGGGTTTCTCACATGCTAAGTAATTATTCTGCCACAGAAACGTGCACACAGTTGACTCACCCCGAGCAGCCTTCCGGTAATGCCCTAGTCAATCCAACCCTCCCTGCCCCAAGCCCCCAAACCACTCTGCCCTGCCCCGCTACTCCTTGCCCAGCCTTGCACTGCCTTGCCCCGCCCCTGCCCTGCCTTGCCTTGCCCTGACTCCTGGGTAGCCTGACATGAGGGCGGCGACCTCACCAAGAGAGGGTGCATCAACGATGGTGGTCGCTGCCACAGGATGGGTCCAGCACGCCGAGTCCCTGGCCTCCTGTCCGTCTGTGCCCAGCCCCCAAGGCCTCCCTGTCCCAGATCCCAGACCTCCAGGCCCAGACCCCGGGGTCAGTCTCAGATCATGCTCCCTCCACCCCAGGACACACCAACCTGAGACCCCGCGGAAGACAAAGGCCTTCCCCAAGGGAGGCAGACTTCCCCTTGGGCAGCTGTGTTACCCAGGGAGCTTTACCTGAAGGCGGTGGTAGGCTGCATTACCCTGGGGGCAGCGGTGTTAGTGGAAAGCAGCTGCCTTTTCCAGAGGGTGACCTTTCCCGAGGGCAGAGTGGTGGTCTGACCACAGCAGCATGTGTCCAGGCAATATGTCTCTGCCAGTGCTGAAGCAGCCAGACACCGACACAGGACATGATGAAGAGGCTTCCAGAGCGATGGCGCACGCAGAGTGGGCGGGTCCAGACCTGTGCTGTGCATCTGACTGTCCAGCTCCACCTGTCTCAGCCGTGGGAGAGCTGGGCATGCGCAAAAAGCACAGGCAGCCTGGGCACGCCCCCAAGTGGCTCCACCCACTGTGGACTCCCAGCGTGTGTCTGAGTCCTAAACCACACAAGGTCTGCCTTAGGGACCCAAGGCTCCCATGGGGAAGAGATCCCTGGAGAGCAAAGTGCTGACTCCAGCCCTCCTGCCCTTTTCTGGGCACTGGGGAGCACATGGTCAAGGTGCGGTCCAGTGAGAGTCACTGCAGAGTTCCTGGGGATGCAGACACCTCAACTTCCCCACCACACCCCAGGGATGGGATCTCACTGCTGGGTCTGCAGCAGGACAGGTGGCCAGCAGCACAAGAGGGGTCATGACGGTAGAGGCAGGAGTGCCAGGCATAGGCCACTGTCCAGGGGAAAGCTGAGCCTCCAGGTGACTCAGGTTGGAGCTGGGCCTGGGTTCAGAACCCAGCTCTGCCATCTCCTAGCTGCGTGACCTTGGACAAGATACTTAACTCCTCTGGGCCTGAGCACCCTCACCTGCCAACTGGGGATAACAGCAGGACCTTGTTCACAGAACTCCTGTTTGGGTCAAATGTGGCACCACGGGTTAAGAGATGGGCCCAGGGCCTGGGGCAGGGAAACACACACACAAAAAAAAAAAAAAAAAATTAGAAAAAGAGGCTAAGAGAGCACATGTGGAGACTCTCAAGGTACAAATGAGGTTTGCAAGGGGGTCTGCAAGGACAGCCTTGTCCTGATCCAGTGCTGGGGCTACAGGAGACACGTCCACTGGGGAAGCGGCCAAAGGCTGTGTAGGAATGACCCACTACTTTTGCATACTCGGACTACTTCAAAACAAAATGTTACTTAAAGCTTGTGGGCAGATTTTGATGAGGAACTGGGCATGGGCGGAAAGTGGAGACTGGCTGAAATAAGCCCAGATCCCAGGGATGCAGAGAAGCTGAACACAACAGGGAGATGCCCCGAGGCTCACCTCAGGGTCTGCAGGGGCCCTTTCCAGGCCTCCCCCGAAGGGGGCCCTTGTGAGGGTACAGACTGTGCCAGGCTTTGTGCTCCCAAAGCAGAGTTCTCAAAAGCAGAGCAGGGTCTGGGGCAGCACCAGGGGTCTGCCAGGGTCAGTGGTCTCCTGGAGGAGGAGAGGCAGGGGGCCACTCACTGTGGTGCACGGCTGGGACATCTGATCCTTGACTCGGAGGTTTTTGGCCAGAATCTCTACTCTGGGGCCCTAGAAGGAAAGAGCCATCAGGCCTGGAGCCCCTGGAGGAGCTCAGGACATGCAGGGACACCTGGCTGGGCGGGGTGCAGTGCTCCAGAAGCTGACAACCTCGACCCACAGGCAGGCCAGGTCTGGACTTAGGGCATCCAGTCCCAGGTGACATCACCCCACACAGGGCGCATGCAGCCGCCCTCAGTCCAAACTAATGAGCTGCAAGGCCTCACCTGCTTTTGCATGATGTCCATGGCCTGCATCATGCACTTGGGCAGCAGCCTGTGGCTCCATGCCAGGATAGCTGCCTGCTCCAGGGACATGCTCAGGGTGCTTCTGTGGAGGGGTGGAGAGGGCATGGGACAGCAGCCACCCCCGCCAAGACTCGCCTCCCCTTCTACATCTGTGTGGGCCACCAACCATGTGTCTTCTCTGGGCTGACTTTCCCCACCTTCCTGCTCCTCCCCACCAGCCTCTCCCAGTAGCCTCCACCCCTTGGCCTGTCCCTGTGGGGATCTTCACCCAGGACAGCAGCACCACCAGGCAGGACCCTGCTTTCCATCAGCTGAGTGGGGTGACTCCTGTGGCCTGGCCTCTGCTCAGTGGCATGGGCACAGCTCCGTGGCTCAGGCTGTTAGAACCTGGTTCTGTGCCAGGCTTGGGACTCCAAGCCACCCTGCACCCTTCTCCCTGCAGCCCTGACAAATGAGTTGACTTCTGGGCACCCCAGTCTCCCTGACTAGAGTCAGGACTGGAGCAGCATTGACAGAGGACCAGAAAGAAACTGTCCCATGCACTGTGGGATGCCAAGCACCAGCCCCCACCCACTAGATGTCACAGTACCTGGCTGTGATGACCACAAATGTCTCTAGACATGGCCAATGTCCCCTGGGGAGCAATACTGCCCCTGACTGAGGACCTCTGGAACAGACTCTTCTGCACCAGCCCACAGCAGGGGACAGAATGCTGGGGGCATAGACACCAGAGTGCCTGGCATGCAGGAGCCCACCCACCACTCAAGGAGATGTGACTGGATGCCTGTTCATCAGCCCCATCAGTGCCAGGTACCAGTCCACTTGGCACAGCAGAGAAGAGTGTCCCCACCCTCACAGATGGCCCACGCCAGGGTGGCAGAGCCTGTTGGAGCAAGTGGTGTGAGTGGCAGGCATAAGGACACATGACCAAGAAGGGCTCCCAGGAAAGGAGCTATTTTTCTCTGGGGCCAGAAGCCAGACAGAGGACAGAGGAGGAGTGTCCAGGGAGGCCGGAGGCAGTTCTGCCCTGCAGGTGAGCCATCCCACTTGCAGCAGGGTTGGAGGCTCAGAGCTCAATCTCCCACACACCCTCTGGCCCAGGACCCAGGAAGCCCACAGCCCTCAAGCCGGCCGACTGCCACAGATGGCCCAGATTAAAGATGACCTGGGGTCCAGAGCAGGGAGGCCCTGCCCAGGCCCAGCAAGCCAGGAGGTCTAGGACATGGATACAGCCTTCCCACCTCCTGTCCCTGCTCCCCGGACCCTGGCACAGCCCACCTCTGTATGCTCATGCTGCACATGGTAATCTGGCCAGCCCCCAGAGAGGTAGCAGAGATCAGAGGAGATGGGGATGAGGCCAGCACCCAAGCTCCTGCTGGTGCCAGGCTTGGGGTGCACAAAGGACGAGTGGC